>NC_141784.1:2657414-3031607 GCF_054643075.1 Acanthaster planci | reverse complement strand
CGCTGTACATCATGGAGAGGAGGTTTTCCGATCTTCGCGCACTGAGAGCGTTGCATATGCAAGCCTATGTGTGGCCTTCCAACCAATGGAAAGATTCGTTATGCACTATGTACACGTGCATTGCGCGTAACAAAGCCTCCTATTGGTTCATGTTAATATTTGGTCCAGATATGTTGCATATGCACGTACGTGGGTGCGCAGACGATATGCATGGCAGTGCAAAGTGAAATTTACGGTTTCTTCACGATCTTCATATCTTCACGATCGATCCCTCGACCAAGATGCTATTTTATTTGGGTTCTTATCGGGAATACGTGCCGGTGGGAAAAGTTGATTTGGCAGATTGTGGCGGTCGGCAATTCTGCGTGCCGGTCGGGCCCGACCGGCGCTGACCGGCAGCGGCAGATCCCTGATAGTACTGTACATTCTGTACTCATTAAGCATGCTCAAGTACCACTGAGTGTCAGTTGCTGTTAACAAGTTGAGGGCGGCCTTTAACCCACCAAAATGTAGGGTTTGGCGTACATGTAGACTGATGCTCTATTTATAATAAGCGTCCAGATTTCTAAAACACCTTAGTCTAAATCATACGCTTCTTGGCAGAACATGAATTACATGTGTATATATAATCATGTAATTATGCTGACGAGGGTTTATTTTTGAAAATTAAATTGTCAGCAAAAAGAGGAATACATGCTTCTGCATTGTAACCTTAAAAGATTTAGGGGCTGAATCTGTTTTCCTTGTACATTTTCTCCAGTATCACTGCAGTGCCTTTATTTTAATGTGCCATGCCTTTAGTGATTCTTCCATTGATGAGTTGTTGTCATTTTGACACCAATTTTGTGTAAATCGGTCATACTGTTCTTATGAAAGGCTCATTTTTCTAAGAAAGGATTACCAAAAATGGAAACTTGTTCCAATGTCATGCGCTCAGTGCACTCGGGCCAACACATTTGGTAGCATTAACTATAAGTGACACCAAAAAAATCCTGTATCGGAGTGACCTGGAACTTTGGAGATGTGCTCAAAATGATGTCGTGACATGGAGGCCAAGTATCTAAAAGATTGGTGTTGGGACACTCAAGATCTCTTTTTTTCTTAACTCGCAGCATCACAGACTCGGAACTAGAACCCTTGAAGGCCCAGCTGACGGAGCTGGACCAAGGGATCCAGGATCAGCTGGACACCATAGCAACCATCAAATCCAACCTCCTGCGGGGGGACGAGAAGATTGCCAAAATGGTGAGCACCGTGGCCATTTCCTGAAGGTCCCTTCCTACGGATCACAGTATGGTTCAGGGAAAATCTTGCATCCGGGAAACCACTCTGTTTCAATGTTTCATAGCTTTTACCACGTCTTTCCATACAAGTTGGAACTCCAACCCCACTGAGTATTAAACATTTGTTGACTGTTTTTACCCTGTGTATGGAATAAACTTTCATTTATTTCTAATCCAAGCTTCATATTTTTTCAGTAATTAGCGTTCTCCCCTTTAGATGAATCACTACACACTACACGCACAACTCTCCACATTCTTGTGTTGTCGTAATCTTGCAAATCTGTTACCTATTTACCCGGGATGACGCTCAAGTAGCACTTGACTCTAGTCAGTGCAATCATTTGTGACAAGTGATCAGTGATTCTGCTGCATGGAGTATTATAGACATAACGATGGACCGTAATGATCATTACCCCCACAAAGTGCCAAGTCTTGTTGGAGAAGAGAGGGTCCATTTGGCTTTCACTGAAGCACCCTACACAGCAATAGGATTAAGACAAATCCTTTATCGTCATTCATTGTTCTTGTTATCGCATCCACTAACATCCACTATCACATCCACTAACACATCATTCAAGCTTTGTGGATACCTCAGTGACAACTTGTACATTGTGTAAATTAAGGTGAACAGACAAGGACAGAATCTGTACAGAATGTTCTTTATAGGAGTGCTTTTCTTTCTTTGGTAAAGTTTTAGAGAACTTGTCAGCCACTCGCATTTTCGTGTTGTGTCTGGCTGTACATTAGATCAGTTGATTCAAACGTCCACAGAATGTAATTTGTTTTGAATCAGTCTCCTTGTCAACAAAATCTTTGGAGAGAAAGTTTTCCAAAGAAGCCTAATTTTTTCAGCCTAATATTTTGTACACTTGTACATGTACGATACATTTTGTATTGTGTTTTCTCTTGCTGTGTTTTACATTCCAAGTATAATTTTTATTTTCAGTTTTGTAGCTCTTCAAACATGTTCTGTTTGATGATATGCCCTTTCTTCGTGGGGTTTGGAATTTTCAGATCTGAATGTTACCGGAAATGTAACAAAACTAAGTGGTGTCAAAATCCAGTTAGCTGCTTAGAATATGCATTGTACTTGAAGAAAAGTACTGATTGTGTTGGAAGTACATGTAATTGAAATTCAAAGACCCACTCCCAGCAGAATCTCTCTGATAGGTGGAAAATGAAAGATCTTGCTAGGATTGAAACACCAGCCCCGCCCTCCACATTTTCATCTCTGTGTATTCAGGTCACTTCAGTTTTCAGCAGCAATTTGTTTCGTATTAAGCGCAAAGTGACACCACACTTTCTCTTCCGTGCAAGTTAATTCAGGATAGGTCCATGGAAGTATAAGCCAGCGCCCTGGAGATACATCCAGAGCCTGTCAGAGTCATGTGGAGATTGTATTGTCCCACTTCTTTCTTCTTTCAAACAATCACACGAGTCCTCACTGAGTTTCTGTGGCTCTGAGCTTGTGTTAGGCTGTATAAAAAAACAAGAACAGAAATATCTGAACATCATCTCTTGAAGACTTCTGCGGAATCATGTGTTACTTCATACAACTTTGTTATATGCAATCTACATGTTATAGTTAACAGAAAATACAAGCGGGACTAACACTTCTTTGCTATTTGTTCTGAACCTCAAAACCCCTCATATCTTAATGCTAATCCCTCCAATGCCTTTACAATCCACCAGAGTTTTATAGTGGACTTTTACAGGAGCACAAAAAACTCTCCTGCAGCCTAGCCATTAGAAGGCTTGTTTACCTTGAAAGTCCGCAATTACTGCTTAACTGCTGTCCTACCCAGAGGAAGATTTGGGAAGATGTAAATGGGTTCTGTTGGAAAAATACTTGGGGGTCGACAGTTGTTAGCATTGGTGAGGACTTTGGTGAGGACTGCAGACTAACGTCATTTTCTTTTTCTTTTTTTCGTTTTTCCACACAGGTGCTTTTTTTGGGTTTAGTTGCTTTGCTGCTTTGCTCTCATGCTACATTTTGTTTGCCTTGAGTTTATTCAGTTTTACACCATTGTTGTAAATTTGAGTAAAGCCCAATGTTCATGATATTCATGTTTTTTTTTACAAAGCAATCAAAGATACACATAGCATTTAGAAGTGCAAGTTAAATCATGAGTTGTTTGTATTCCAATTTCTGAAGTATTTGACATAAGGCATGAATTAATTGAATCAGGAATTATTCGTTTCCCCATGTTCTCAAGGAGTTTACTGTACTGATGAATTTAGATTTGATTTTGGTGAACATGCAACACAAATCACTCATTTACATCACATGTATTTAGTCAAGAGTTTGCTGGGCAGGATTGTACCTCAGTGTATTGAACAAAGTGTTTGTGAACTGCATATTCTTTAGAGTGTTCTGTTGTGCATTTTTCAAATAGAAACCTGATTTTAAATAGACGTGATTTCTGGGACTTTCAGTAATAGTTGAAGACCCTGAACTGTTGGAGTTCTAAGGTCATGGACTTTGGCAGCTCTTGCAAGAAATTAGTGAACGAATCTTTGGGGAAAAAAAAGATTGAACTTTGATATTTTGGGACTACTTATGCAAATGAACCGTTGACCATACACTGCCCTCCTCGTTCTGGAATTGATACATTTTTATTAATCCTGCTCATATACAACACTTTGCTCAGCCAGGGTAGTACATTAATACCCATGCTTTTCAGACCCACAAACATTCCACCCAGGCTTGTCAGGGTGCATACAGCCCTGTCCTGCAGTTTAGGGGGAGTTTACTTTGCTTAAATCTCACATTTCAGACGCTACTGACACCCAGATGGTCAGAGCAACAAAGATCATAGTCATCATGTACAAGCTTCCCTGGGACGTGTTCATGATTTTCTTGTTTTATTGCTTCTCGGGCATGGCATTAAAGGTTAGGGGATAAGCAAGGCTTGCATAAATTGTAATTTCCTCCTTTGAACTTGTGAATGTTTAGTTGTGATAAACAGTCTTGCTCAGGAGCCCAAGCCCCTGCCAGTGGTCGGTAGAATTACCAACCAGATCTGAAGTTCAAATTGGGGTATTCTGTGCCACCGAGGTTGATTTTTTTTGGCTTTTGGGAACAGCCTATATGCTCCAGACAGCTACAGTAGGCTGTGACATGCAATTTCACTGTGTTCAGCACCACATTTGCTGATGGTATTCTGTTATCGCCATGCCTACGGGAGGCTTTCTCACAATATGTACCTGTAGAGTAAAAACTGGGTCAGGTTCACAGATCTGCCAAAAATGAAAACAAGGAATACACCAATCGGTGAGCGCAGAAATCAGTGCTTTAGCTGATAACCAAAATTCTTGGATGTGTGTTACCTGTTTGGGTAGCTAGTTATTTGTGTTAGGCATAGGCATTTTCTGAACAGTTTGGCTGTCTTGCTATACTGAGGAATTTTTTGAGCTGCAGCACAGAGATGTACGTTTGTGCTCACTTTGCATAATTATGTCTGTGGTGTAGTTTGCCTGGCAGGTGTACATGTCAGTTAAACATGTAATTTTATTTCTTTCAGCAGGCAGGCAATGATTCCATCTGTTTCACTCGTTTTGCCTGTTCCATATTTTATTATAGAATTACTTGATTATGTGTAGTTGGCGATACCTGCTGTACTGTTTTGATTGTACATAATGTAAAATATAGAATTTGGGATTTTTGTGTTCTTGAAATGCATGTGCAAAAGTAATACATGCATGAAGACTGCCGACTTCAGTTGGGGGCATGTCACAAAATTGTCGAGGCACTGTTCACTTCAGAAATCTTCTGACATTTGGAGACAGAAAACCTTGTGGTTTTTTTCAGCAATTGGGCCAATGTAAGGAGTTAATTATCATCTTGGGCAACTGCTAATGGCGAATTCCCCTGTATATTGACCAGGTCATGATCTGCTTGGTGACTTCTGAATATACGCCAAAATTTGCTCACAGTCACTTTCTGCAAGTCATCACCATGACACTACAGTCATTTGCAAAAGTTTAAGACCACCTTGAATTTTATTGGTATTTCTGTCACTGGGCCTGCATTACATTGTCTCATTGAATGATTACTTAACAAGTTTTTACAGTGATGCATAACATCAATGTAGTGATTATACCCATTTGAACGAAATTTTTTTCAAAGGCAGGTCTTGTATGACATTTTGTCTGTAAGGCAGCATGGGTAAAAAAAAGCCAATCTAAGTTATCAGAAATAAAGGAGGGCACTCTAAGTATTAGACTGTTACCATTTCAAATCATGGAAATGTAGTCAAATACACATGTAGCTGTTTAACCAAGGTACCAAGGTTACACATTGAAAATAAACATAAGTTGCCATGATTGATTGGTTTAAGTTTGGCTTTTCTTCGGGTTAATGCATTTTGCATGAGTGGTCCTAAACTTTTGCAAATAACTGCACTTGGCCCTGGTGGGACAGCCGTATGGTGCGGCAAATTAAGCACAAACACCGTGAATACACGTAAAATGTTGTAATTGCATAGGTGCCATTTGAGCAAGCGATACGCCTGCGGAATGCACATTAATGCACAGGCGCTGCGGCAGGCATGTGCACCTGGTGAGCCTGCGCCCAAGCATCACCCTAAACTGCGCAGGCGTATCGCTTGCTCAAATGGCGCTTAAGGTAATTACATTTGGGGGCAGAGTTATCCATCTTGCGCCTTCGGTGCTGTACGATCTTTGATACAGAGCACCATTTTAAAGGGTATGTGGTGTACATGGCCTCTAACTGGTACTCCACCGATGCCTGTTTTGGACAATGAATTGACTGAAGTTATTTTTCCATGTAGAAGTTAATGACCTTTGGCCCTAGTAACCAAACCACTCAGGTGCAGCGGTTGGCAGCCGTCGCCAAATCTCTGAATCAAACACTCTACAGAACACAGGGTGCCAGGCTTACACTGTTACAGAGTAAGGTTTGCAGATTCATTACCGCCAGCTTGGACCATCAATTTTAGTACCAGGAATTCTCACCAACTTTTTTATGCATGTGTAATTTGGTTTGTACATTGTGTGTATACGGAATAGCAAGTGTACTTACTGTATTCCTTATTGTGGACCTCAGTCTGAAAATAAAGTGCATTTTCAAAGTACGCTGAATCCGAAGGGATTATTTTTTGTTCATAGATTCTGCAGTAGTCTGGTAGTGGGCTCCCCTTCCCCTTTAAAATATTTCTTTTCACAGATGCACGTGAACAAGTTCAATACGGGCGATTAACAATAGTGCGCCTCCAAGAGTTTGCAACGCATTGGCCAATCACAACGCGCGAAATTTGTCGTCCATTTCCAAATGCGCATTGGGTCGACAGATTTCCTCATCGTGCTTGGCCAATGCGTTGCACAAACTCGTGGAGGTGCATTTAAGTTGTATAAACGCCGATATTGGAGAAACCTCCACTTTGAAATTCTGCTAAACGTATACCAGTAATGTATGTCCTGTTGCTGGGGCCGTTTTCCAATACTCAACTTTGGCTCCGTCTCAGGCTTCAATTATTTTTTTACTAGCTGACTTTGAAGCTGTAAGCGCAGTAGTCAGTCTAATAGTGCCACAGAACATCAAATAAGATGCAAGAAAGTCACAAATTACAGTAGTCCAATTTAAATTTAAACGCTTCAGGCCCACAATCGGGGATTGGTTTTGGGAACGAAGCCTGAGACGGAGACGAAGTTGAGTATTTGAAAACGGCCTAGGACTTTGTTCACAGTTCTTTCATTCTCCATGATTTTATTCGGAAAAAAATTACCGAGTCTGGTCAGTAGAAGAATTGTTCATGGTTTACACATCATGAATAAGTGCCTAGCTTACTCGATACTCCATTTTCCCCATCTACCAAGATGGCCAAATGAAAATTGCAACACTCATTTCAGAATTCTGTCGGATTTAATCAAAATCTGCCAAACCATCACTTAAAGCTTAATACTTTTGGCTTTTAATTCTTTTAAATTTTTTTTCCGGTTAGGAATTAAGACATCCAACAACTATGCTCTTGTCAGCGTTGGAAACTTGTGCTATTTTTTAAATTACAAATCGTGACAAGATGCGAAAGGACCTTAAAAGTTAGGGCTAGAGGATGAGAGATAGATATGTCAGCAAAGCGAAAGTGTGAACGGAGGCGTGTTAACATTGCACCTATGCTAGGAATGCACCTAGAAAACAGATGATAAAATTAAGGAAGAGAGAAGAAACT
This sequence comes from Acanthaster planci, assembly GCF_054643075.1. NCBI lineage: Eukaryota > Metazoa > Echinodermata > Asteroidea > Valvatida > Acanthasteridae > Acanthaster > Acanthaster planci. The sequence goes on along the minus strand of NC_141784.1, from coordinate 3,024,133 downwards.
TGAACACATTGGAATTAGGTTTGAGACAAATACTGCATCATGGATTTGAGGACTGGAGGGTACGCGGATACAAAAGCATATTGCTGCCAACTCGAAAAAACTATTTTATCTCGTTCAAAAGACATAGTTATCTCGTTTACACGAGATATCTACATGTATTTCGTTTAAATAACTATGTCGTTTCAACGAGATTATAAGTCGTTTAAACGAGATGATAATTGGTTTAAACCAGATAATAAGTCGTTTAAACTATAATCAGTCTTTTAAACGACATTTTTTTTTTGCTTTGGCAGCAATACGCTTCCGTACGTGGGTACGTCCAACAGTATGAGGAACTCTAATTAACGCAAGGGAGTCTGAAAACCCAACCGACGTGTCTGGTGATACTCATTGAGTTTGTACACACGTCTAAAAATGTACTTTATCCGCAAACAACTTTTTCCCCCACCAGACCCTCATTTGTGTATTACCTAATTACTATGCAGTCAAATATAATAACACCTGTCTGCCATTGTATGATCTGGTCTTATCTGCCGGGACAGCAATTGAACAGGGCTCCCATCAGAGATGAACACACAAACATGATACCAGCGCATGGAATTGTGGCACAACATGGTACTAAGTGCTCTCAATACGCTTCCTAACACTAGATACTGGTTCCTTGGAACATATTATTGCACGTTGCCCTGGCACGACGAGGTGTGTGTCATAGCAATTAGCTGTCAAGTAAACAAAATTACGCGTAATTATCGTTGCCTTGCAAGTGAACTATCGATTTAATTTGTTTGAGAAGTAGGAGGAGAAGAAGGAAAAGTAACTTTGACCGGTATTAACCTAGATTCTCCCTTTGCCAAGTTACAGATGCATGGTACGGCGAATAACACACAGAAAAGGCCCAAAAACAAGCAAGCAATTGTTGAAGCAAGCAAACAAACGAACAAAAGGATAAACGGACCATGATCCGTTGGCATGTTGGTCAGAAGACCAAAATTAATTTGGCAGCGTTTTGGTGGTCTATAATAATTATTTCTACACTGAATACATTAAACATGAAGTTACATAATTCACGTGGCCACCTTCACGAATAGGAGTTAAAATTCAAGGGAAACCGAAGGAAAATCGTTTCAAAAGGTGGGGCCCAAATTTGGTGACTGAGCAAAATAAACATTAAAACAGACAAAACCTCCTTTATACAGTCTTGTATCACTGGGAGAAATCACTTGCATTTTTACTTTAAGAGAGAGTACTGGAAATAAAAACTCCATCAGACCGGGAGTATAAAGTACTCTTTCATCACGTGATTGTTTCAAAGAAGTAAGAATTTGGATATTTTCCCCTGTGTTCTTTTTTATTTTAGGGCTTGAAGAGTGATCTTTCGATTACAATTTGCCACTGCACTTGAGGGAAATTTGAAAAATGTATGTGGGTACACTTAATTTGGATAAAAGAGTAGTTCGTCAATGTTTTTAAAAAGGTATAAACAAGGGGGAAGTGAGCTTGGCAACAACAGTGGAAACCAGTCGTATCTTTCAACGTGTAACAAACTATTTGCACACTTTGTTGATTGGACATCTACATGCACTTTCGAGTTTGGGTTTGTACTTTTGGAATCGGACGGCCACGCGTCTGTGCCGATTTTGATAACGAGAACACTGCTATATATAGGCCTATACTGCTCGACAATCCTCTCGCGCGGTCACACCAAGCCTTCGTCGTGGATTTCTCGAACTTGGAGCAAGATCGCTATGGCTGGCTTAGGCGTTTGGGGACTTTTTCTTTTGGCTGTAGCGGGTGAGTACCTTTTTATCTATACTCAACGTCTGCATTATTCTATCTGTAGAAAGCATTAATGGCGAATAAATAAAATTAGCTAATAAATTATAGTTATTTGAGTGCCGGAAAGCTTGGTGTCGGTGAGTACAAATCAAATTTTTGTTTACATATTTAACTGGGGTGGTTATCAGACCTCCAGCTTACATGAGCTGTGCTTGTTAGAACAGAAGTATAAGGCCTATCCCAGTATGAATCAGTCACAGCGGCGTATCCAGCTTTTGGTGTGGGGGGGTTCAAAACCGAAAGTGGTTTCGGACTCATTCAACATGACGTTGGGGGAGAAAGAAAAAAAAGCCTTACGGTCCCGACATCCTAGTCCTTATTTGCTGGGATTGTTTTGGTGCTGTGCCAATTACTTTCTTTCCTAGTCACCTATTAAGTATTCTTTGTAAAAAAAAAAAGCCTTCGGGGGGGGGGCTAATTTTAGGCGATCTTGTGACGTGTCACTGGACATTCCTGATGGCCCCTTATTGAATTAGTGGTGGGTTTTGTAACGGTGTCTCCCACATTACGCGCGTACTGCCATTGGCCTGGTGCCACTTCAAAATGACCAGTGAGAACGTCGCCATCGTTACTGAATTTGTCTACGAGTTGATGCCGTCCCTTGATGTACATTATTAACTATATAGTTGTGATCCATGATACATGTATTTCAATTAAAATTCTTCAAGCTGTGCTCTTTCTCACCATCAGTAGAAGTTCTTTTATTTCTATAAATCGTTGCCAATATAGAAATAATACACAAAATAGTAATTAAGCCGCGACGGGTTCAGCACCTGCAAAAGGAGAGGGGGTGCCCAACATGACGAACATGAGCGTATGGAATTCCATATCTGCTGTCACCCGTCGTCCGTCTCATTTTGCTTAGTGTTGTGTCCCAATTCTGCCATTTACCAGTTCCAAACATGCCATTTTCCGTCGTGCGTCGCCCGTCGTGCGTCGCCCGTCGTGCGTCGCCCGTCGTGCGTCGCCCGTCGTGCGTTGCCCGTGGTTTTTTGTGTCACAATTGCGCAGTGGTATTTTTAACTTTGACCCTTGATCGTTTCACATGTACATATACATGTACATCAAATGGGTTGCATAGGACCTGCAAAAGCCGGGGTTTAACAAATGACAATGTGATGATTCCATTCACTTCTAAAGATCTTTTCCGAATAAGGCAAGCACAAATCCCACCTGCAAAGCATATACTAGTCACATAATTAATTCCAATAATGCTAGACTACCCCTGCCCCTTGACAAGAAAATATCGTCTTTCTGAGAATTCAACCAAGTGTTTTTTTGGGAAAAACATTTTCAGCAAAAATGTTCCCGCCAACTTATCCACAGTGTTATTTTAATTTGCATACTGTAAAAATGTGCCGACTTGTTTTCATCAAATTCCAGGAAGAAATCTGCCAACCAATACAGATATTCCATCTTGTCCTCTCAATTTCGCCTTGAAATCCAGAAATACTAGACGTGCTGTGGATAACAAACTGTTTATTAAATGTATTGTTAGGGGGCAATTACCACTTGGTTTAAGTTTCAGAAAATATGACGTGTTGGTTTTTATGGGTGTGTATGCCATGGTGGATAGACCAATGAGAACAGGTTGTCCAGCACATCAGCATTATTTATGGGGCTAACAAGTAACGTTACTGTTTAAAAGACTTCTGTGAGCCAACCTGCAACTAAAGTCATGTCTAATTTGGAGTATACAGCAGATTTCATCATAGGTATACCCGCCCTCAAAAAATGTTGAATCAGTTCGTCTGTTATGAAAACTATTAAGAAATCAAACATCGTAAATAATTTATTATTTACATTCCGTTCTGTGGGATATCGTGCAGGGACAGACAGAAATATTACATAGGCTATAGACCTAAAGTCAGGCTGTTAACGAGTAAAGTTACGTCTAGAGTAATTAAGTTATCGAGAAAAACAATCTACCCTGACAAAAGTCTATTTTGTTAATTTATTTATGTAACCAAAATGGTATTATTTCATATACACGTTACTTAACCGATGTCTGGATATTATTTCTTCTTTCAATTGGAGTTTGGCGCAACTGCAAAAACGAATACATGTACATCTTCTAGTTCTATTGCTAAAATGAGAGTCAGGCATGGTGGATCGATCGAACAAGGACATGTAAATGTGAAACGATCAAGGGTCAAAGTTAAAAATACCACTGCGCAATCGTGACAAACAAAAACAAAAAAAACACGGGCGACGCACGACGGGCGACGCACGACGCACCGTACGGCAGATATGGAATTCCATACGAGCGGGCATGGTATTTTTTTATCTAGTGTTGAAATGAATGTTCCTATAGCTATTAAAGTAACCAGTTTACAACGGAGGAAGAAACTAGCCAAAAAAAAAACAAACAAACAAACAAACAACCTAACAGGTATCAACAAACAATCGCGCAAAATGAGAACCAGTCTGCCCCTCGTACACCAGCAATTATGATTGGCAATTGTTTTCTATAGTGGGTATGAAATAAATAATTTACATCAGGATTTCGGCATGTGCCTCTTTGCCAGAGACAAGGGCGGAACCAGGGGGGCCAATGGTAGCTATGCCTCCTCACAAAAATAGGCCAAATTTCTCTTCAACCAAATGAGAGTTAAAGCAAATTTTTGTTCTACTTCCTTTCCTTCAAAAAGCGCAAATAAAAAAGCTCCTCATGGAGCCATCACATATCACATACACGGACAATTGCCCCCACCACACCCCAAGTTTGAGCTCCAAAAAATTGCTTCTGGATCCGTCCCGTAACGGGCTGGCCCTGTTGCAAAGATCCACATCTGCGTGCATCCGCGTGATAGGGGCCTGTGCACCCACACATTTGAAATCTCGCCAAAGTTTTGCTCGCTTGACTCATTTTAGAAAGATTCCACTCTGAAGCCTAACTCAATACAAATGTGGGTTTTAATCGTAAACAATTGAGAATGCTCCTTTGCTGGACTTATCCAGCGTGTTACAGACAAATCTTACGAGACGCCATTCCGAGGGGCCATTTACACTCGCACAGCTGAATCAACCTGGGCGCGAGAGAGCGCACTTCAGTAATATTGACCGGTCATGGGGGAATTTCACGCGCGCGCATCGCCTAGGATGGCCTCATAGTAATAGTGTCTAATTTTGGTCATCGGATTTGTGTGTTTGTTGTGGGATTGTCGAAAGACATTAAAAAACAAACTAATACACATGCTCAGACGGCGTGATACACTCTCGGCCAATAACGAAACTGCCGGAGTGGCGATAAGTCTCCATTTCAGGCCGACCGCAGCACCCGTTCCCTTTTGTCATTTTTATCTGTGAGACTCCAAATTAGTGCTAATGAGGAACAAAATCCAGTGCCAAGCGCTCCAGTAAATTCCTGGTGTTAAAAGAACTTGACCGAATCCAGGGTTAGTGAGGCAGTCGATAAGTCCTCAGTCCAAGTGCTAAAGTCTGGCTGGTTGGTTGCCGATATTATAGATTCTTATCTTGCACATAATATAGTCATTAAAAACAACCGGTGAACCTGTACCATTGTGTGAGGGATTCGGTCCCCATTAGTATGTATAAATAAGTTTTTGTACCAGCCGGTGATGGTACCTTGATAGCTTAATAAAGATGGGCGTTGGCTATAAAGCTGTTTCACCTTGGTTTCCCCCAAAGATTGGTCTTCAAAATGAAGCTGGTTCCAGCTCCAAATTTTCTGATCGTCTAAAGTTGACATTTGATCTCTTAGCAAGTGAAAAAATCATTCCTCGTCCGTTGTTTGGTGGAGGTGGCTGCTTTTTTTTATCTGGCTGCAGTAGTGGATTTTTTCAAGATGGCAGACAGAATTGCTGGACTCTTTTCGTAATGCCTTTGTATCTATAGCAAAGGAACTATCACTATAATCTAAAACATTAGCGTAGCTGAGATTGCATTGCGAAAGAAATATTAAAAGCGAAATCGTGAGGCCTAAATAAGATCCTAATTGCACAATTATGAGATATATACACATATATGGGCGTAACTCCCGGGGAATGGGGACATATATCCCCTCACACTTTTTGAGGTGGGAAGAGGCTATCGAATCATCCCCCACGTTTTGTGATGAGCAAAAAAATCTAAAGCGGATCGTGATGAATTTTCAGGATTTCCCAACGACTAAAATATTTGCAATACCATATAAAAGGAAAGCAATTTTAAAAAGCCATAACTATACCATTCTGATGTAAGATTCTGCATGAATTTGATACACATTGCAAATGTATATCTTCATCATGAACATCGCCCCCTACATAGCGTATATGGTGCCCCCCTCCCACTTTTCAAATTTCCATGGCCGGGCAAGCCCCCCCCCCCCTTCATTTCCAGATTTACGCCACTGTACACGTATAGTGACTGAACATCGTGGGAGGAAAAGCAAAGATCTTCGCGGCGCTATACGATCTTTGGGAAAAAGTCACCGAGTATAAATACGTTACAAAAGTTGTATAAACTCGACTATTGACTCTTTATAGCCTAATTTTGACAATAGCGCGCCTCCAAGAGCTTGCAACGCGTTGGCCAATCACAGTGCGCGAAATCTGTCAACCCTTTCTAAACGCGCATTGGGTCGACAGATTTTACGCACTGTGATTGGCCAAAGCTTTGCAAACTCTTGGAAGCGCGCTGTTGTGAAACGCCTGTACTGAGGCTGTTAGCGACAGGACAAAACTTCTGTGCAACGGAGCCTGGCTTCGCAGCCTATGGAGAAAGGATAGGGCCTAAACCAAAACGGAGAACGGGGGGAAATGAAAGGAAAGCAGGTGGGGACAAGAATACCTGATACCATCTTGTTCTGATTCTTCTCAATTTTCCGGGTATAAAAAATATTTCCTTCCATCAATCTATAATTTCGTTTCAAAATTTGCAAAGCTCACACTAGTAATCTATACTTATGCACTTCAAAGTGATGTGCTATTCAGCTCTAAATTTACATTTACCTGTTTATACTATACCAATTACTTTGACATTATTATGGCGTCTTGGCCACGCGTTGACTTTTTGAACATCGCTATAATAATCTGTCATTGTCGGTTGGCTTCAAACCCGTTCTTTTCAAGTTTTGTGGTCCTATATTAACCTTCTATTTTTTATCACCTAGGCCTACTTTCACGAATCCCCTTAAAAAACCCCTTAAGCGTACGCATGGGTGGCGAATTTTTACACACCACATGCACATTGGGGAAACCCGCCTTAAAATAAAGACTGTATTAAAACTTATGGCTCTAGACGATTTTTCTTTTTCCACAAGGAAGTGAAGTCTCCTCTCAAGACTCTACTTACCACTCTCCCACAACGCGCTGGGCTGGCTACACTTACGTTTGGAGGACGTCTGTAAGACGTCCGGAGACTATGTACGGGACGGGAACCAGTTTTTAAAGTCTGACACCCAGACTTTGTAAAGAATTTCAGGATAAGGTGCCTATCCAAATGTACGTTTTTGGGGCGCGTTGCGTAGACGTTGCGTTCATGCGCTCAACTTTCAATGACACAAAAATCGACACCATTAATATAGCCAGGGAGCAACCTCGACTCCGTGGGACGCGTGCGCGTTCCTTCGCTAGTTAGCGCAAGGCATGGTGGGAACCAACATGGCGCGGCAAGATCATACCCATAGGAATGCAACGCTTGCCTGTGGCGCGCGCAAGAAAGCCTAATGGAAAGTTGCATTTATCCTTTTTAAAATTTGAGCTTTGTCCACTGTGTACATCATACATGTGGTTCTCTCAAGGCAACGTACCATCAGTTTATTAAAAAATTAAACTTCAGTACACAAAGCAGACATAGGCCTAACCATGGAGCTATGGCCTAACGGAAGTTTATCGAATCTCGAAACTACCTCCATATGTTTGAAGCTAGTCGTAGAAATTGTGTGCACAGCTTTTGGGAAATTAATTCCGTCGCAGGTCAACTAAAGTCAAAGCTGAGATTTAGAAAATCACCTGGGAATCTAAATTTGACTCCCAACTATCACTGCGCGCAATTATTAAAAATGGATTGGAACTCAAGCAAAGGTAAACGGGGTTTTACAAAAGTTGGTTTTGTTGGGTTGCTTGTTTGTTTGTTTTTATTTCTATGGACTCAGTTTCAGTCTCAGTTTCAGGGTATTATCAGTAACTAAAAATAAGCAAATAAATAAACCAGTCGCTATAGAGTACCGAAGTGTGACTTCACTGTGAACCAGAAAGTGCAGTGCAAACGAATGGAGTACGCACGCGTGTTGGTTCACGCGCTGGTTCTCGCGCTAATGCCTTTGACACACTAATTGTGCGCGTGACCGTATTCATTCGGTACTCTTTAATTATACGCTTTATGACTACAAAATGTTCCAAACTGGCTGGGCATGCCTGTAGCCTTTATTCAAGGCGCGCGTGGCTACATCAGCACCTGGACACATGATGCACACGCGCACCGTGCACGCACGGGTGCGACGAAAACTTTACTAGTTGCTGCCTCCAGAAAAATTGAGGGTACAAGTCCAGCATATGTCTGGAATGGAAACATGATTCTCAAGGTTTACATCAACAAGTTTCAAACATTTTAAAAACCGAAAAATTGTTAAAGCCTTCCCTATGGTGGCCCTGGAGGGATATCGTCAATCATGCTCTCTCAACTTGCTTTCTGGTCGGGAATACTGCCGTCAATACTCACGACCAAAATTCACAACTTGCTCTCTGGTAGCGAATATTGCCGTCGATATTTGCCACCAAATTCACGAATTGCTCTTCAATCGCAAAGAATATTGACGTCAATACTTACGACCAAAGGGCAAGTCGTGAATTTTGGTCACAAATATTGACAAGTGGCGATGTCCCTCCAGGGCCACCATACAATGTACTTCAGTTTTTCTGCAGATGATAAATGGAAGTTTTTCTGCAGTTGATGAATGGAAGTTTTTCTTCAATAAAATACACGAAGGCTTGCTCTCAATTTATAGAGTATCATGTGACCAGACTGTGTGTGCAGGTCACCAAAAATGTTTTTATGAAACCAGTTTTTCTTTGTTTTTCACTCCATAGTGCCACAGGTTTACAGCATTGGTAAGTGTCTTGATTCAGTGTTTTTCATGCTTGATGAAAATTGTTATCTTGCCATTTAATTATCCACTTTATTTGGAAATGTTTTTTACAAGGAAATTTGTGAGAATGCTTGCCATAAGAATATGTGGCACAGGGTTTCCCCTGGGGTACTGATCGATATACGTGAGGTGGTCAAATTTCGCCAAAATTCTAGTTCCTTAAAGACAAAAGTGAGTGTTTTAAAAGGCCTAAAATAAATTCTATGCATAGGCTAGTCTAATTTACTCCGTATTTTCCCTCTTAAATAAATTAACCTTGTATTCCGTGTCCCTCGTTACCATTCTGAACGATTGGAAAATGATCAATTTCAAAATACCTCAGTTATTTTGCTTTGGCCTTCCACCTTTGTCTACTTTAAGTGTGAGGTGGTGAAATTCATTGAGGTTGGGCCGCCTCACACTTGAGAAGGCAGGGGAAACCCTGGCGTGACATAGGCCTGCAATGAATTGAGGTTTGTCAAGAGATTTTCTTTTATTTCTGACATGCATTAGGCCTAATAGTGCCTTCTCATTTTTGAAATATGAAAATAAACCCTTACTCCTAAAAGAAAGGAGTGACAAAATTATCTCCATCAATATGACTTTCATAGTCTGCATTTAGATTTCAATCAGTTTTTTTATAAATTTGCAAAGAGGTTTTTATAAAGCAAATGACAATGCATATATGACCCATTTTTACAAAGGTGTATACACATATTTATGCATGCATCCAACCCCTAATGTACCTGTTAGGGCTGTGCTGAATAACTGAATATTTGAATAACAAATATTATTTTTCAAATTTGAATATTTGAAAGCAAAATTCATGAAAAGGAAGGGAAAATTTTCTTTTGTTTTAAATGAGAAAAATTGCACCATGGAGGCTTGCTTCAAGCAGATCAGTGCAGCTTTGTTGATAGTAAAATCAAGGAATGTAAAGCGACAGAAATCTTTCAATGATTTAAAAAGTCAGTTGTTTTTAAAGGAATAGAAATTTTCAACAGGGTAAGAAGTATATTTTGCTAAATCATAGCTGGAGGTACTACTACAAGTAGATGTGAGAAGTTATTATCTTGATCATTATGTACAACTGTGTGCGTTATTGCAAATGATTTGGGTTTGTTCAGCAATCTGCTGGTTGGTACAACTGAATGTGCAAATATTCCATCAATTTGAAGGTCTAATGTTCCAATGGTGAATTATTTGAATTGACTCAGCGTAGCAAATTAAATTTTGCCCTTTTCCCCTAATTTTATTGTTTACTTTTCTTACTAAATCAGGCGGAAAATAAAATAGTTCTGATGTTTCTCTCCTACATTGTATATGTAGGCTGTCCAGATAATTTTTATCGGCTTGGAGAAGTATGCTTGACTTTGATCTCATCGGACAAAAAGTCTTTTGAGGATGCAAACAGCGCCTGCAAGGGATTGAATGCACAGGCGTCCCTTGCCATCATCAGTGACTATCGCAGACAAGGTAAGTCAACAAAAGTGCCTTTGAAAATGACCTTGGTTTCAATGTGCTGTGTAATCACCCCTGGACATTCTATGCTAGTATTTTAATATATTTTGTATAACAAGACAGATTACATGGTGAAGATAAGGCTGAAAGTGTCACATCCAACTATCTTGGATGACTTGTTGTTACCAGTTCTGTATTCAATATTTTTCTTGGAGGAAAAGTTCTCCTTCTCCATCCCAAGCCACCACAATGACACCCTGAACTGCATTGCCATTTGTTACGTAAATTGAAGCCAAAAAATTGTCCCTTTTTCCTTGGTAAAGGAAATATTCCTTCCCCTTTTTTAAAAAATGGCAGATTTTTCCACGACATTGGATGGAGTTTACTCTTCGACTGACAGTTTTCTGTTTGAAGATCCATGAGCTTTTATCCTATGCGACAGGTTTTTAACTAGAATTATATAGCCATATAATTAAAACCAAAAAAGTCAATTTACATTGTAAACTTAAGGGGGATCCACGTAGAACATTATGCTTCAACCCAGAAAGTCAACTCCTTCCGAAGTCTGGATTCACCCCTGCTGACATCTGCCTTTAATGTTGCTTGGCTGTCTTGGCAGCCCAGATTGTTGCGATGATGAGGTCTTACCAGGGCGATGACGTGTACATCGGGCTCAAAGCAACCCCTGACAACCCGTTCTTTTTTTGGGCTGACGACAGCATGTCGAATCCTACCTTCACCAGATGGGGTGTCGGACAGCCAGACGGCTACCCAATCTTGGTAATGTAACAAGGCATTGATGAACAGAGGAAGGACATTTTTTCATGCCGTTAATAGTCTTTGCTTTTGTTTTCATTGTGATTTGATTTTGGCTATTCGTCTTTCTTTCTTTTTCAAACAGTGTTGAAAAACTTTGTGTCAGTCTTGCCTAAACACTGTGTTGCTGTTAAAATCATCCCAAGACCAGGCACAAGAACAGCCATGAATAATAGGGTGAAAAATGATGAGGAAATTCATGTTTTTATTCCAATTTATTTGAATACATGCCATGTAATTGGGACTGGAGGCCTATAAGTGTGTTGGCCTTACAGTGAGGGCCTCGTGGTAGTCTTATCTCAACTACAACGCTGACTCAGTACCCATTATCTGGAAATCCACAGACTAAGGAAGACTACTGCGTTGTGTTGGATAACTCCAATACAAAACAGCCCGGGTTTTGGTATGATGTGCCCTGCACCGAGACCCATCGATACATCTGCAGCATGGATCTAGGTCAGTACTTTCAGTATTGAAAAATATGCTGTTGCTTTTGGTTTGACTTCATTGATGCATGTTCATTTCAGTTTGCGTTCCTTTCACTGTGTAAAACTTAGAACAAGGGGACTGTTTTAAAAATTAAATTTGGATATCCTCCCTTTACTGATATGTATTTAGAATCACTGTATAGACTCGGTGTAAACCAAAGTTCGTATGGAGCCACTATGATGTGGTTATGATGGGTTGCGTTTGACGTGATAACGGAATAATGATAAATTTACAGATACAAGCATATATCAGTCTTTAGTAGTTGCTAGGGAAGCCTTCCCGGAGTTCATATGTCCCAAACAATTTATTGTTCCCTGCAAAATGGCATTAGATATCATAGACGGCGCTATATGTTCTTTGATGTAAACTGAGGACTTGCCAAAAAATTCACAAGCTGACTAGGGTGGGACTTGAACTAATGACCTCCTGCTCACAAGTGCAGACATCTTACCACTCAACCACCAAGCTTGCCAGGATCGGCTGGCCAGTTTGAGTGAAATATGCGTCAGGTACGGCAGCAGACATTTGTGTTAAGAGATAGTAAATTTAGATTGGGTATTTTCTTATCTCATGTGTTTATAAACACTGTATACTCTTGTGCTATAGTTGACAATCTTCAGAACTTGATAATCAAGAAATTGACCATCAACTGTTGACAGAAATCATAATTGATTCTCTTTATTTGAAACAACCATGCATGGCCAAATATGTAAGGGGATTCAGTTTTTGAACCTGTTGTTTGGCACAGACAAAAAGGTATCGGGCTTGCCAGTCCATATTAGTGTAGATCTGATTTCTCTAGAAGTCATTGATATTCGGGAAAATGCACTGAAGGACGTTGGATATTGTGCCTCAATTAGTAAAATGAATTGACAAAATGTAACAGAAATGTCTGTCTTATGATGTTACGTGGCTTTCAATTCCATGAGCTAATTGCAATCTTTTAAAAGTTTTTGGGGTGGAATGTGTTTTAATCTATATTTTTTCCTGCAGGTAAAGCATTTCTAATATTGGTATTTCTGGCTTTTTATTTGTCACGAAAGTGATAAAAGTCCACAATTTATTACACATTTTGTGGTTATGATAACTGAAATCCTAGTGTTTGATGCACCTTGATTCCTGATTAACAATAATATAACAATTAAAAGCAGGTTCATTTTTTGGAGACATTTTCCAGAATGTTGTGATTTGAATGACCTTCAAATTTGAATTTTCTATTCTCTTCTGCAGATGATCGTTCTAATAGTAGTGCTGTACCGCCAGCACTCAGATGCCCTTATGGTTTCTATGCGCTTGGTGACTCGGCCTGCTTTGGATTCAACGACACACTGTCTACGTACAATGAGGCCGAAACGGCTTGTCAAGCTCTATCCCAAAACCCTGGGGAAGAGATTCATCTTGCCATGATACTAGACGGCTACGAGTCAGCCCTCATTGAGACCATGATGTACTCGCTAGGTCTCAGTCATGGATGGATCGGATTGAGGTCGACCGATGTGAGTGTTTCCTGAGTCAAACCATTATACTCTCTCTTTGGGAAACCTTGAAGATGTTGCTAAATGCCTTTTAAAATTAGTGCTGATCCAGTTCTGTCGTACCGCAAAACAGGACCACTTTTTTTGTTTTCAAATTTCACAATGGATCCACTTTGAAGCTGATTTTTCCTCAGTCCTCAGAACTGTACTGATGGCAAGCAGTTCTGGTTGCTTTCTCTTTCTGTCTTTCAAATACCTCTCTGTTCCTCTGAGGAACTTTTTAATAATTTACTTAGCGCGGGAAAGCACACACCTCTCGCTTCTTTGAGAAACATGCATGCGTGAGTTTTGTACCTGTTGAGGGTTGAAGTGCAAAGAGTGTGGCCCTTGCAAGATTCAGGAAGGTTTGGGCAAAACCGGCCTCAGGGGTTTAGATTTTTTTAAACGTTTGATGTAGAGGTCTTATAGAAGTGATTAAATACATGTAGATCTAGAAAAAGATCAGTCCCAAACCTTTGCTGAAACATGTGAATAATGTTGTTTTTCTAAGATTTTTCCACTATTTTCTGGAAAAAACAACTGTTCAGTTTCAAGGACACATGTTTCAACTCGGTTTATACCACTTACGTCAGATTAGGGTTTTCTTGTCTTTTTGCGCTATTGCATTAACTTTTGCTGTCATTCACGTGCCCCTGATTCTGGTCTTGTCATTCATTTTCGCGTTTGTCCTCTTTTGGTTTTTTGGCAGCATTTAAAGTCATCAAGGACATCACAGTGTCAACATGCATGCTGATCGCAAAACTGAATGTCCCTTATGGATCGTTTTTAAAGTACCATCAGCAATGTTCAAACCCGTTCTAAATTTGAACGCAGTCATTAAGTGAAGCAAAATGAAGGCAAGATCTTTTTTGGCTATTGTGCTCTAATGTTTGTTTGAAAAGGTAACAAGAAGGATCGGAAGGAAGGGACGATATTCACTGTTTTATATATACCTACTAAGATTTTTACTTTGAGGTCCCTATTTTATGCCCCAGTGCTGTTTTCTCCTTTACTGTCCATGTAGGCCTTCCGCGGGTGTGGGACAACTTTCTTTGTTACATGAGTTGGAACCGCATTTGGGGGACACCAAGTATTGCCCCCATTTTCTTTATAACGTCTGTATTTCAACACGTGTCGTCCCCATAACCCGGTAACAATATGTGTTTGTGTGGGTCCCTGCGTGGGTCACGATGGTGGTACGTTCGTGCGTGGCAACGCTCTTCTTCGTTTTCTTTTGTCAATGTTTAGCGTGAATTTGGGTGGATAACTGGCTATCCCGTTGTCTACACCAATTGGGGGGCAAACGAGCCCAGTGCAGAGGAAAGTGAAGGGTGCGTCCGTGCCCGAACAGACCAGCAGAACTGGGACGACACAACGTGCAACGACAACGCCGCCTATTTCTGTCGTTTTGATCGATTTGGTAAGATTCCGAAATTTCAAACCCATAACATGGGGACAATAACGTGTCACCTGCTGTACTATACATTTTCAGTTGAGGATCGAAACAAATGTTTTACATAATGTCGTCACCGCTTACTGCTGGACTTGTAGTCTTGCCGGTGACCACCTGCAGACTGTGGGTGCTCTGTTATCGTGTCCTAAAGTATGCATCTATCCTTAATGTCCTTCGGGCCCTGTGGCTCCTAAGTCCATTGTGTGCGTTAATTCACTTGGTGCCTGTAAAACAACCCTCACATGTACTGCCATGTAATTGACATTGGTAATTTGTAACCATGATTTTTGGTAAGTTGTGAAGCAAATGCGAGCCTATGTAATACCGATTTCCGTCTTCTGTCCGTCCTTCCATTGGGCGGGCCATCTGTCCGTCCGTCCGGCCGTCCTTAAATGTTAAAGTTTTTCCTTGCAGGTCCATAGGTGGTACAATGTGCCATGGAGTGCTTGTTGGCTTCCTCTTGGAATTCTATCAGTACATGTATTTAAATTTAATAAGCTGTTATTACGGGAAAGAAATTCAAATTCATAAGGGGTGGCTTTGCTGTTCCAGTTTGCATATTTTGTAGGGTTTGGTGTTTTTACTACTTGCTGCTTTAGACATGTTTTTCTTTTACCGGTAATTTCTTAGGACATATGAAATGAGCCATCTGGCAGTTTTCAATTATATTTGCATAGTTCCTGTAACTGTCCATTCACTGACTCAACAGGCAACCCAAAACTCTACTTTTCTTTTTTGGCCCATCATCTGTCAGGCATGCCGTTTCCAACTTCCGACCCCGACACTGGGAATCTGCCCTGTCCAAGTGGATGGGAAAGTTTTGGATCCAACTGCTACTACTTCTCGGACGTCAAGACTGACTGGGGGGAGGGCAACTTCAGGTGAGGCAGATTAGAACGTTTATCGCCGTTCCGCGGTCCAAGAATAAGTACCAGCCTTTCACTACAAAAGTAGCAGTACCTCATACGAGAGGTCATAGCCCACAAATGGGTGTGCATGTAACGCCTAGCTATGTGGAATCATTGTTTTGCATTCTAAAATACTAGTCATTGATTGAAAAATCTTGTAATTCTGACAGAGCTTTTAGAGAACTCAGCAACAAATACGTACATGACAAGTTGTTCCTTTGCTGTGTCTTGACCGTTTGTAGCATTGTTAATTGACCACAGAATCTGACGACTTGTTTCCAGCTTGACTGATTGGATATTTTTGCAGGTTTTGCACAATTTAGACATCGAATCCCCCCTTCGTGAGCCTTCCAGTTCCTAGTATCAAAGGAGTATGAATGGACCTGTGTTACACAAAATCTGGGTTGGCAAGACTTTTATGTTCAATTCAATCCACTTGATTCGACATAAATCAGTCAGTGTATTTAATGCGAAGGATTAATAATCATGAATTAATTTTACCTCCTTTGGATTGCCCATTTCAGAGTTTGACATGGTACAGTATCAGTGTACATCTTCCTTTTATAAACAGGTACAAATGTATCTTATTGAGATTAGAGATGTTAGTCATTATACAGTCTAACTAAAAACCACTAAATACTCCTTAACAAATGCCCTTTATAAAGTGATTTTTAATCAAGCCTAAGTCATTGCTCTGTGGAGTTGGATCACAAACAAAACATAGACAGCTTTTTGCACATAGAGCAAGGTAAAATACCAGCAGTTTTACCTACATGTACGAGTTCATAAAGCATGCAAAAGATGTACCTGTTGTTCATGGCATGTCGTTAGTCATTTGATGCATGTATAAGTACCCTGTTAATTATTCTTGTGAAGTCTAGTTTTGTCAAAACCTGGAGTTTGGTTTAAAACCTGGTATGCACTTCATCCTTGGTACATATGTATATGTCTCTGAAGGAAGTGTCTTCTCTAAAGGTACATGTACTGGCAGGTGTTATTCTGCATGCATTTCACCAAGGCTAAGACATGGTGGTGGTTTGTGAACTTAATCAAATCACTTGATTTGACATTTCTTGATTTAAATCCAAATTGGTTTAATTTTGTCACAAAACAAAAAATAAAAGAAAACTATTACACATGCAGCTCATTTGCTTGCTTTTGAATGGACAGTTGAGCCAACTTGTCTCACATTTTTTCAAAAATCAAAAAAATCTGATTTAAATTTTTAAAAATCTGAATTTGTTTATTTTTCCCAAAAAAATCCCAAGGTACTAATTAAACAACCCTGTGGCTTGCAAACCACAGGGGTCATGGAAAATCCTGAACATTCCTGGTAAAAAAGTGTTGGAAAAATGTGGAAAAGTCATGGAAAATGGGGGAAAAATACCATCAGGGTGTCTTGGATTCCTGTTGTTAGAGGAAAAAGTTACCGAAAATGTGTTGAAAAATCAGGATCATGCAAGGGTTATGATGATGGGTTGCGTTTGACTCGATAACGGAATAATGATAAGTTTACAGATACAAGTATATATCAGTCTTTAGTAGTCGCTAGGGAAGCCTTCCAGTTCATCAGATTGATTCCTTGGGGGAACTAAGCCCTGTGAGAGTTTACTTCCCGCTGCACATCAATGGAAAAACTGCCCCCAAAATGGACTTGTTAAACATTTCTCGTCATTATATGCATAATTTTCACAATACCGGCATCGATAGTTCTTGCATGAGCACAAAGCTAAGATGCTATACTTTCAGAAAACAGCAAGTAAAATGATGTTCTTAATCATGCATTTAGGCTTGCGGATTTCATGACAAATGTCGCATTTTCGCATCCCTTTTTGCATACAACTCCCAACTTCAACTCGTTGTATTAGTTAACAGCACCACCATACGGCTTTGTTCCAAAAACTGGGCTTTTTTCGGCAAGCCTTTGCCTATCAGTATCTAATGTAAGAATCATTGTGATTGGTTCAGGTAAATACTCAGAAAGACATGTCTCAAATTCGACGTTACTTGTGGCCCGGCTGGCATCCTGTGGGTGCTCATGCATTCGTACACACGCGCCTACCTGTGAACGCTGTAAACAGGATGTACATGTGAACCAGCTCTGCACAGAGCTACAGGAATTCAAGGTCATCTGTGCACAGCAACTTGATCAGCCGTTCATTTTGAAGGGGTCCTTTTCCATGATGATTTCCATGATGTCCCAAACAATTTATCCTGCAAAATGGCATTAGATATCACAGACATTGTCATATTTTATCCGGGATTCTCCAGGAAAAGTCAGAAGTTTGGTTTTTAGATATCTGTGGCAACCCTGAAAGCATATTTGGTGCAAAGAATGCTATGTTGACTCCAGGCTTAGTAATCTGATATCCTGTGATGGGTCCCAGGCGGGACCAAGAGAGGGCGTAATTTACCCAGCAGCTCGGAGGTTGCTAAGTGTGGTGGGAACTGCAATTTGCTGGTTCATGAACTATTATGAAATGCAAGTCTTGCATTCACATAGCTATATTTGCTACCAACAAATTTAAAATGAACACTCTACACCAACCTGGCTCTGTTTAACCAATGTTGGGATGCTTCTGCTCAAGGCAGATAGAACAATTCTGCTATCAAAATGGTCTGGTACCCGTCCTTATATGCTCTTATATTACAGTGCTTTTGGCTTTGTTCCAGGGGTGCCTGACCTACGTCTGCAAGTTTGTCACTCAAATTCACCTGTCATTTCATGTGGTTTTTTTTTATTTATCGTCTTCTCACAATGCAGATGTATGCGGATGTACGAAGGCGCCACGCTAGCAAGCATCACGTCAGCTGCCGAGAATGAATTTGTATATAGCAGAGCAAACAACCGGTATCCTGCAAATGACTTTGTTTGGATTGGACTGACACGCGTTCAGACTGGCAACAATGACTGGAGTGAGATATGATAAGCTTTTTTGTGAAATGATAGATTTGGCACATGCTTGTGGAAATACCCAGAAACTGGGAAATTGCCATATTTCCAGATTCGCAGGATTGTGCACGACTTGGTTTTGTTTCCCGCATAAGGTAGACTTTCCCGAGACAAAAATTGTAGAAAACAAGTTGAGCCATGATAAGAAATAATTGCTCATCAGGAGAAAACTCCTTAGATACTCAAGCGTTGATGTTTGTCAATCTTTAGCATTGGTCTTGTGCCCCATTGTGCATTGGGAAGATGGCTTGTGTGTGTGTGTACCTAAAGGGCTAAATGCTGTGCTTGCATTCTTAAAAACACCAGAAAATTCTTCCTTTATATCGGGAAGAAATCCATTGGTAAGTGTGGACATTTCTATTCCCATTAAATTGAAAAAATGCCAGAAACTGCCTTAAAATTGGCAATGTGATGAAATAGATAATGAAATAATGGGGACACGTGAAAACAAGTGAAGTGATTCCAAATAAGGGTCTGCATTAAATAGACACTGTTACTCTGACTGAGTGCGTGCAAGTATACAATTGTATCAGTGTTCAAGAATGAATATCGACATTTGATGCACATGTTTGTCAAAGTTGTAACAAATCATTTATCTTTGTGACTTAAGTCATTGTAATATGGTGACTTGAGATGAGTCGTAACACAGTGATTCAAATCCAGTCATTAGGCAAAAGAGTCTCGTCAAGTCAAGTATTTATTTCAAGTCAATTCAGGTCGTCAATTTTTCGAACACCGCATGATATACAAAAACAAGAGAGAAAGTCATTTTGGGCATTTTTAAAATTTTACTGTGGGTTTCTGCATGTGGTCGAGTCAAATTGTTTATCAGGCAAGACTGAAGTAGAGTTTACCCAACTTGTGACTCGAGTTGAGCCACTGACTCGAGTCATTAAAAAACTCTGGCATTTGTTGTTTACCAGCCTCATTTGGCTGGTTAGACCAGAATGAGTTGAATTACATCTTCTGGAGCAAGGGAGAGCCCAGCGTGGTGGACTCTGACACCGTACTGTTGGAGAGCTGCGTCGCCATGTCCATCACGACCGCTGGCGCTGGAGCCTGGAGCGATGAAATCTGCCAGTTCAGTGCGCTGTACTCCGTTTGCAAGTTGCCAAAACGTGAGTGCACTACGGTGACATTGCCACTGTAACTAACTATATGCACTTGGGGCGTGCACTTTCCATCGTCAATGAGCAGCAGGGTAGCCTGGTGCCGTAGGAATCTGCGCGCACATCAGTTGTGTATCCATTGGGGGGGGGATTTGAAGTTGACTGGGGATGGAAGTGGAAATCAAGTTAGTCAGTTAGTTAGTTAATCAAGTTAGTCAAGTTAGTTAGTTAATCAACCCGGTCCTGAAGATCTGTCAAGTAAGGGAGCTTGCAAAGTACAGAAAAAAACCTCAGTTCTCATCAGCCCTCCACTTAAAAAAAGGGTAACGCTGTATACATGTATGCTGCTCACGACCGGTTCTCAACAGAGGTTTGCTCGCTGAGTAAACTGGCCGGGCAGAAAAAAATGAGCCGCGGGTTTGCACGTTTTTCACTTCTGGACCAAAAGATGAAGTTCACGTTTGCTCTATTTAATGTTTTTGTCTTGTATTACTGTCCCTTGACCAGTGGGTTTAGGCTGCTGCCATTGCGTTTCTGAACTGTGAAGAAATTCTGTTAAAACTTTACTTGCGGTATTTTAGCAGAGGAATTCCATTTGCGTATGCCCAAATTTGTAGGCCTGTATTTGCCGATTTTGATGGCTTGTATTCTCTGACCATCATTTAACCTTAGTGGCATGGTTCATCTACATGTACATGTACTAATCCAAACAGCTGCCCTATCAAACAATAGTCTGATTCATTGATCTTTGTTATTCAATTTTTTTCTTTCAGGGACAACTTATACAGACAGAAGTAAGTCACCTTTAAATCTTTGAATAGCTGTGTGTACAGTTACACCTATACATGTAATCTACAATTCCAGTTTTAGCTACACTTTTCGTACAATTTTTACTCATGTTGGAGTGAGAATTTGTCACTTTGCCAACTGTCCTGAATGAACTGTCTTCAGTGTTTTTTGTTTTGTTTTTTCCCCCTGTTTGGTGTACATAGATTTATAACTTAATTTTTCATAATTTTTATTTTTACTTTTTTTTAATTATGAATCATTTTCCATACTCTTATCATTTTATATTCCCTTCTAGTGATATGTGACGCCTTTAGATTATTGTAAATGGGGTTTTATCAGTGACCCTGATGTGGCTGCCTACCCTGTATATTTTAATAATAATTTTAAAAACTGGTAATACCATAGCTTTGTGTGATTTGTTTTTGTGACTGTATTTTGGTCTGTTGAGATGTGTGCATGTTTAGCTGTCTGGAATGTTTCCTAGACTTTGATTAGCATGGCCATTCACAGATGTAAGAATGAAGATTCAATTGCCCCATATCAAAAATTGTAACTTTCTTTTGAAATTTGGGCTTGGTGTCTGTCTTTTAAGGCTTTAAAGGCTTCCAAGATGAATGCAGATTTTATTAGCCAGTTTTTATATCTCAAAAAAGGCAAAGTCAATCAAAAACAAATTTCCACCAGTTCGAACATATATAGACTGGTGAGTTGATATATAGCTGCCGTGATAGGAGTGTATTGATGTTCTCAACTGACAGAAACATGCTCCATTTTGAGCATGTGTGGTGTGAATATGGAACTGGCCTAGCAACACAATTCATTATTGTTATGTGATTAATCTAGCACCCAATGAGTACCCTACAAATAAGAGTTTCATTGAAAGAAGGCCAAGTAAAGAAACCGGAGGGCCTCGAGTCAGCTTTGTTCTACTTCTTCTTTTGCTCATTTTTGGCTCGTAGAGTGTGTCTCTGACAATGAGATCAAATTTGGAGATTACTGCTACTTGCCCAGCACTGTGAGCGGAAGTAAACTTCGTTCTGGAACCTGGAATGAAGCAGAAAATGAATGCAGGTCGCAGGGTGGCAACCTTGCATCTGTTTTCAGCGAGGATGAACAGACCTTGGTCCAAGTTTTGGTGAGTACCTGAGCTGTTTGCTGAGATTTGAAATATTCCATCCACGAGTTTCTGCTTGTTTTTTTCCACTGTCTTCCATAATTGTATTGGTTCGAGCTCTGATCATTTATTTCAAGGATGCTAAAGGTGGGTGCTTGTGGCACTTATTGTACCTGTGTTGTATGGTCGAGGCAGGGCACAAGGCCAGTCACAAAACCAGTAAAAAGATTACCAAGAGTGGTGAGCTGCCACTTATTATTTAAACAGTGACAATGAAAATGCCTTTGTTGCAGTCCACTCGAGTAACTTGTGACGAGCATTCAGACTGGAGGTCTTAAGTCTCAAGAGGTCTCAACTGCTTCACTGTATTTCACCCCCCTCCCCTTTTTAGACAGATGTCCTAGTTTGTATCAGGCATGGGATTCCAAATCAAATGGGACAGCTTTTAGGGGACACACTGCAGGCAGTCCAGTAAGGATGAAAAACACCCCAATCACATAAAGTCTCTACAGAAGACCTATGGAGTACTGAAGTGTGCCATCACTTGAAACCAGAAAAAATCACAAGGCAAACGAATGGAGTACTCACGCGTCTTAGTTCATGCCTTGGTTCTTTTGCTAAATGCCTTTCACACGCAATCGTGCCTGTGACGTGTTCACTTTGGTACTCTATACCTGCCCAAACAGATTGGGTCGACCATTCATCAGGCTCCAGCAACAGAATTTTCCACGCATCAATTCATCAGCAAAAACAGGAAAGAATGGATCTGCCCGATTACGCATTGATGAGACTTCAGTCATTCCCAGTCCCATATAGGTCCATTTCAAAGTCTCTTCTCGGCAAATACATGTTTAAGCTCTATAATGAATTTCAAAACCCCCCACGTAGCACCCTTTCCTCCTTGTTTTATTGCTTGAGGTCAATGAACTCACCTGTTGATTATGACAAACTTCAGCTGGGTGTTTGGCTTGTCTCTTCTTGTTGCAGTCCTTCGGATTTGCCAAGAGTTACTGGATCGGCTTGCGGCAATACGGCAACAGCGATTTTGCGTGAGTTGCACACGTTACAAGTATCCAATCTTTAATCACAATAGCTACACAGCAGGATCAGAGCCAACTATCACCACAGCAGACACAAAATGCAATCAAGGGGGCCCATTACCAACTTGCATGTCAGCTAATATTAGTTGTACATGTTTGCTATGACTTCAGCGTTCCACAACCAGCTGGACATCCAGGTATTAGAATCCTTGGTGACTTTGTTGGCAGGGCAGAGGAACTTTGTTCTTGAAGGGACAAAAGACACGAAGGACTAGCAAAATGCATACTTGGACTCGAGACATTACCAATAGTCTCAACCTTTGAGATCCTTGTCATTTATTAAGTAATCAAGTGCTTTTCTGTTTTATTCCCATACAGATGGAGTGATGGCACAGCTTACGATAAAAACACCTATTCAGGATTCCCTGGTGGCCAGCCCCCAGTCAACCTGGCTGATGAGGAGGAATGTGCGGAACTGCTCATCTGGCAAAGTAGGATGCCGGACATAATACCCCTTCTAGTGTGACCACCACTAGCTCATTCCCATAATGCTCATGTCATTGTTGAATTGATTGCAATGAGCATGCAGCTTGATATTCCAACAGCGCATGGCCAAGCTGAAGGGTGTCCGAGGTCATTTTGGAACACCACTGAGTGCAGTCGTGCACCCCCTAACATGCTCGTTTTGTTTGTGAATGCTTCCCCTGCCTTGCTGAAATACTGACCTGGCTTATTGTGACAATCGACGACGTGGGTTATGGAAATCTTAATTAAACTAAGAGACACTGCAGGTTTTCAAAATTTACATGTCACAGCTCCTCTTTTGTGTTACGTGCTATATCTACCCCCCACTCCAAACGCATGAAGCCTGAGACGGAGGCAAAGTTGAGTATTGGAAAATGGCCCAAATCTTTTATGAAATTGGCACTGGTTCTTTTGCGTTAAACCACAGTAGAAGAGGCTGATTATAAACTTGTGTGAGCGCATGTCTTGCAGATGGAGAATGGGCAACAAGTGCCTGTGGAAATACGCTGAGCTTTGTCTGCAAGCGCAAAGAAACAGAGAGTGATCCAAAACCCCTCCTTCCCGGTTATCCCACAACTGGCGGCTGCCCCAACAATTACTTCAAATTGGGAAACAGGTGCTACAGCGTGAAGGGCACGACGGCGAGTGAGCGCAAGGGCTGGATCGCGGCCAGAGATGACTGTAGATCGGATCGAACAGACAGGGGTTGGACTCTTGCCACGGTCAGCCATCCTGGACAACAAGGTAGCTAGGTTATTTTACCCGCAGAAAAAAACACATCAGGGCTTGGCAACTGTTGATGTAATCGTAGTCTGCTTGGCACCTCCATTGTACATGAACTTGGTGCATTCCAAGAGAGCCAGCTTTGGACTGACACATAGGACATCAACCCTGATGAAGCAGGGGTTTTTTTTGACCACAACTCACATCTCAGTTCCAAAGACAGGTGTATGTTACACTGACCTGCTTATTGCTGTAAAGCAAAACAGTCCCTACGGCAGCTGTGATCAAAATGGATCACCACCTGAGGACAGGGAAGACCCTATGTGAAACTGACCCTCCGTGCGGCTTTTGTTCCTCTGTGCCTTCCCGGGATCCTTACCCTACTATGCCGTCTTCCCTTCTAAAAGCTGGAGCATTAACACTTCAGGTAAACACGAAAGCAAAGCAAAAATTTGATGCCATCAAATGTTTGCTGCAAAATTCACTCCAGTGAAAATGTGTTCATTGCAGCATCTACAAATTTGTCGCATCAATATTTGATCTGATTGTGTTTGCTCTCACGCCAAATGTGAGCTGGCCTTTAGGAAGGGGGGGCGTGGCATGGAAATGTGTTCAGAATTAACTTGAGGGAGGTGTGTGCCAATGATGTTTCTCCAATTCACATTGTTTACTGCAGGGATGAAAGTCATCCGATAGCTTGATTTTGCTGTGTTTTGCCAATTTTAGATAAGGGTAATTCCAGAAATTAGGGGTCCCTTTTTTAATGTCCCTATCACATCTGACGTTTGATTTCAGAACACATTTTCTAATTTCCAAGAGTGATGAATTGATTTAAATTACCTGCCAAATAAATAGCAATAGTTTGAAATCAATTCTGGTGATATTGCAACAGGGACACCAAAAGGTCACACTTCCAGACCCCTAATTTCTCAAATTACCCATAAAGCATTGGTGCCTTATTACCTGTGTGTGAACCGTTCTTGGTGCCAATTTCACAAAACTCATCTTATCTCGGAACTTATCTAAAGGCTTAACATGAGTCCCAACTCTAAGATCTTTGCTAAGCAGGGTTCCAAGATTGATTTCACCAAATCCATCTTAAGAAAGACGGGTCATAAGTAGAAATTTGGAGGCTGTTTCATGTTTCTTTGAACCCTTTGACGAAAACAGTCATTGAAAATATAGGGACAGCCAAAATATGTCTGCGTGGCAGAGCAGTTGACTCATGTATGCTTTCAATCATTTTGATAATTCCATTTTAAAATGACACATAGGTTTTCCCGTACCATTTAGATTTTTGAGCATTTCATATTAATTAAACAACCTTTTTGTAAATGACAACACTTTTCAAATCTGCTCCCGCAGCTAGTTTCCATCCCACAAAACTGTTACATTTATAGCTTTAGGACAATACTTGTCTTTCACTTCGACGATTACTGCATGCATTAATGAGATAAGACGACCCTCAGACCAATCTTAAGATAGGAAAAGTTCTTGAAGAAGTTAGGACTTGTTGAACGCGTCCTAAAGTTTAGTGAAATTGATCCTAAGACGAGTTGTAAAGTAAGACAAGTTACCCTTCTCAAGACACGTCTTAGCGTTTCATGAAATTGGCCCCTGGCTGTACTCCTAAAATTGCTGGCTACAGTGTTAGAGCCTGCTTTTTTTTTCATTTTGGGGGTTCTTGTACCTTAAGCTCTGATGACGGCCATCATCAAGGCATTCGAGGGTGTGGACATGTGGATTGGCTTGAACGGCATCGGTATCCACAACCAGTATCACTGGTCTGACGAGTCACCGTTGGAGTACACCGCCTGGATGGAAGGCCAGCCAGACAACCTCTTGCCCATCACTGACCCTGTAGGTCACATCTTCACCAAACCCTCACAAGCTGATCCCATCGTAACCCTGCCAATGTGACACAAGCTAGTTGTCTCTTTTTTCCTTGTTTGCCTATTTGAGGGGACACTGTCTCCTTCAAGTAGTGGCTTGTTTTCAAGAAGAATAGAACAGTGAGAGTTTCAGTCAGATGTTGGGTGGTATGGAACTGTAACCGTAACAGCCCTTTGTGCAAGTTGGCCATGTGGGTTTTTCTGCCACAAATCTTTTTACTTAACTTGCCACCTTTACCATAAAAAGCTTCAAAGCCCAGTATGTGATCTTGCTGGCTTGTAAACCGCATACTTTATGGCCTTGTTACTTTAAAAAAAACAGGAAGAAAGAAATGTCCGAGCTCATCTTGGTAACTTTTTAATTATAGCATAAGTTACACCATCTAGCGACTGATCTGCTTCTTACCCCGCACAGAATTCCCAAAGCTGCGTGGTGATGATGAACAATCCTGATGATCCAGGTAGCTGGAATGACGTCACCTGCAGTGTCCCACGGGCCTATCTCTGCCAGTCTCCATTAGGTAAAAGCGAGTTTATCCACCTCTCTCTCATTGTAAGCTGGAAATACTGCAACTCCTCGACCAGACAAAGACCTCGGGTGAGGAATTTCTGTTGCAGTCAGGGCACCCGTTAAAGCCATAGTCCCTGTGTGCATCAAGAATTTCTGCAAAATCAATCTGGTTCTTCACTGTAGGACGTTCATACCAAGAAGACTTCATTTTGGACAGCTCCTATGCTTGTGCCCTTTTTAGTCTGAAGCTTAGATTTGTGTTTGAAACTTGCTGTGCGAATCATTATTCTTCTACTGCTTCTAATCAATTCCAAACATTGTTCAAAATCTACCCCATGGTATAATTAATGACTTGTCTTAAACACTTGAAGCATGTGAGCAGAAGTACTCATCTCATTGGTTGAAAAGAGCCGTGTTGGTTGCGATTGTTCATTTTGTTGGTAGCGATATGACTGCAAAACTCCTGAACCAATGATGCCCAGTTACTACTAAAGGAGCCCCTGTTGCTATAGGAAACTTTCACCCTCTCTAGAGCTCAGAGAGCCGATGAAGTTTCAGTTTTATCCTTAGGCATACAACCGTGTAACCAGAGGTCAATATCAGAAAATGTTATGCAATAGCGTAATTACTTCACTTGCACTACGTTTCATTGGGTATTTTGTGCCGCAAATTTTTAAAATGTGTATATTGTCTGACACTTTCGCGACAAATTATGGTGTAACTTAGGATATCATTTTAGATAGCTTGAAGTGGGCTGAATGATTTGAAAATGGACGAGTTTAGTGAGCAAAATTTGCTGTCAGTCTCTTCATAGATCAACTTTATACAGGTGTAAACAAGAAATGCACTTGGGGACAGTGAAAGAACTTTTGAGATTTGCTTCCTGGAAAACTTTTTCCAAAATAGCAGGTACTGGAGCAAATTTAACAACTTTTTGGTGACTGCCGTAATAAACAGCCCAGGAACACCTGTTGTAAAAGCTTTGATCGTCCTCATCCAAGATGCTTTGTATAATTAAACTGCCAGGCAACTAAGCCTTTTTTGAAATTGGCAGTATAATTTATATTGTGCAGCTATGCTCCAATTTGTGACGTCAGGCTTACCCTTGGTGGAAAGTTGCGCCAAGTTTTGATTAATCTGCTCCAGATCATAACTGGCAACAAATGTTGAATGCCACCCTATAATGTTCCCTGGACTGTTTGCTTCTCAGTCTTTCCACTGCTGAGCCCTGTTTCTTCTCACCCTGCTGTGGAATTATGACGAGCTGGAGATTTCCCCCTCCCCCAGATTTGACCATTTGCTGTTCCCCCTGCATGTTCTCTTTGTCACTTTTCATTAACTTTTCAGTCACCGCGGGGGGCACTCCCCCTGACCTGCCAGGCAGCCAGTGTGCGGACAATCGATACAGTCAGTACTTCGATACTTGCTTCCTTGTGGAGCGTGAAATGAGACGCTCATTTGATGATGCCAGAACGGTAAGAAGGTCGAGCACCATATGCACGCATGTGAAGTGCAGCCTACCAAATGGCACCGCAGACCCTAACAACTGTATTAAATATACATGGAGAGCTCAAGAATAAGGGGGATTCAGTGACATTCCATGCCACGCTGGAACAATACAGGTCATGATACATGTGTACCATTGAGCTAGGCAACAAAACTGAGTAATTTGAATTACCGAGTATACAGTGTTGGTGTAAGGGCAAAATCCATAACTAAAATGGACAACTCCCTGACACAAATTACATCTTGAAAAGTAGGTAACTTGCAAGTTGTTCAGCATTCATGCACTGTCCCTGTTGCTGCGTTTTCTAGTCAAAACGTACCTCATTGGGAACCAGACGACCATTGCAAATGAAATGGCTGGGGACCAAATTTGCCATCTCTTGGAGACCACCATTCTGCCCCTTTCTCCTCACCACATTATGCGAGGCACATGAATTAACCTTGTCCTCTCATGGGTGACTTTACATGGTACTTTTACAAAGCTACGCTCCAATCCAAGCCTGCAGACTGTTTGATGTGTGTTTTCAAAACAGCCTTAGACAGTTTTCAAGAGTTGTTATGAATATTAAAGATCTCGCCCATTAGATGGTTTTATTATATTTTTCAACAGACTTTCCTTTGCAAAATTATGCCCTTTTATGTTCTTTGTGATGTTACAAGAAATTGCCAGTCGAAGGCTTGAGTTGCAATTTTGGTTGGAATCTTAACCTTGTACATTGGGGCTAGAAATTGCTGTCTCAATTTCAAGCCCTGCCCTGGTTTTTACAGAAATTGCCCCACTCATAGGGCAGTTTGCCACTTTTAACACACAAGCGGCATTCTGGCACTAACAAACCATTCATCTGTGACTATGTGATCTTCCTCGTGCAAAGCCAGAAACATACATAGAAGTTTAAACACTAGAGGCTCCCTAGTAATAGTGAGAGCTAACCTGCGGGAAACTAATGACCCATATGGGCATCTCACTTGTTTATCCATTGACCCACTCTACAAGTGCTACATGTTGTTCGTTGGGTTCGTTTTTTGTGTTTATCCTGACCGAGGGAATTCTGTTTGCCCTGATGATTAGGATTGCCAGAGTAAGGGTGGTGACTTGCTGTCGGTGTTTGACCGATACGAGGCGGCCTTGTTCACGTCCAGTCTGTATGAGGAGGGGTTGGACGAGTCATCCAAGGCATATATCGGGCTGCGACGCAATGCAGTGAGTAGAGATTGATCGACTACAAAAGGTTAGGCAGTGTATTGCACCAGATGCCATCCTTAAATTCTCTGGTGAGAAATTGCCTCATCAGGCAAGCAGATCTCAGAATATCTGATTTGAAAATTGTGAGTTTAAGAATTGAAATCCCACATTCTTCAGAAGTTGGTGTGGTAATTTATATGATCCTTAAGAGGTGAAGAAAGCAGCGTGCTCATAAGCACTCTCTCTGAGTAAGGGGATTGTACCATATGTCTCCTCTAGTTTAATTGGTGTTATTTTTGTCACATGTTTCCTTTGTTTGTCCCCCCCCCGTAGGTCACTGGAGTGTTTGAATGGATCGACAATTGGCCATTGGAATTCACCATGTGGGGCCCCAATGAACCTCACAACAGAAAAGGAGATTGTGTCGTGCTGAATCGAGAGGGCTTCTGGGAAGTCAGTTTGTGCAGCACTATACAGAATTACATTTGTGAATATCCCTGTAAGTTGAAATCCTTGCTGGAAAAAACAAAATCAAACACTGGTTTACACTTCAGTGTGTGGTGCTGTGTCCATTCGGATTTTTTGGACAGTGACGTTTTGCCAAGCTACCTGTTACTTGAACATAGGGGCGCACTTTGTGCCTGTACCTGGTTCCCACATGGTCAAGTATTTTGCCCAACTGTTATTGCAGTGAAACATCAGTAACCAGACATGCAGTAGTTCTCTCAAGGCGTGATCCCTTGCAAACTGTCATGTGCTTTTTTGTCGTATGTTATGGTTTACACATCTGACTCCTTGAAAATGGGTCATAAGTCTCCAGAGCCATGTTTGAGTTTAAAAGAATCTTGACGAATGCCGAGAGCAGTCCACCCTGAGTTGAAGTGCACAAGCAACGACAGTACAACACGAATTGGTCACACCTGCTCAGTGACTCCCACGACAAACACAACCTCCCTTCTTCCCGTTCAGAGGGGACAGGAACTCTGTACATTTTCCACCCACACATAATGGCCTTTTTCATCTGGACGGCCAGCTGGAGAGATAAATATCAAGACAAAAAGCTTGACTTGATCTTTCTAATGCAAACAAACTTATTTAAAAAAAAAAAAAGATTTATGACTTATATTCACGGAGCGGGTCATTTGTAAAATGCCCATCAACGTCTTGATCTTGCATATGACCAATGTCGGTGAAGCTGTGATCGTACTTGGATGTACTGCCATGCTTGACCTAGAATTCACTGTCGTTGACCTCTCTCTATCCCCTACCCCCCCCACCTCAGCTCCACCACCTGACAAGCCGGGGCCGAGGAGAGGCGTCTGTCCTGAAGACTACGTCGAACTACCGGGAACGGATTACTGTGTGCTCTTTGCCACATCACAGACCCGCATACTGTGGGAAGAGGGGACCTACATCTGCACAACCCAGCACAACGGAGGGGTGCTGCCCAGCATACACTCCCAGGCCGAGGATGACTTCATCTGGACTGAAGCTAAGAAGGTGTTCACGGAGACTAACGCTAAGATCTGGCTGGGGATGAGGCGCGATCAAACAGGTGAGGGCCGAGGGGGGCTACAAACTTGATGGCCTGGGCATTAGTGTGCTTTCGTTGGGCCGTGAAAGTTCGGACATCTGGCGACTGTGGTGTATCCATGTCTTGGGTGGGGGGGCCTAATTGGATTTATATTTTAAAACTGCTGTCCGAAGTTTTTCATGAGTAAATAATTCTTATATTCCCCCGGCCCAAGAAAGGTTGTATTACAGTTTTCTCAATAAGCACATGTGATTCCTTGATGACAGCATGGGGGGGGGCGAAGGAGGCAACTTTCCCACCCCTTGATATGTCACTGCTGTGTAACCCAATCATCAACTGAATGATTTTGTAAGGTTGGAGCACGGATGACTGGTTACACAGAATAGCAACCTGTGAATAGAGGCATGCAGATGAATGTAACACAAGGGTGAATAGGTGATATATGTAGCAAACCATGTATTACTTTTCTTGGGGTCCAGGTTTCAGTTCATGGGACGATCTAAGTCTCATGGACTATGTCAACTGGAAGGCCAATGAACCATCAGATGATGCAAATGAAAACAACAAGTGTGTCCAAATGGATCTGACGAGCGGTGAATGGGCCGACGTTCAGTGTTCTCTGAGAGCCAACTACATCTGCAAAGCCCCTAAATGTAGGAATCATTTCCTTTGAGTAAAGGCTAAGTAAAAAAAAAAGACATGTTTAGCGTCTTTGCCCGCTTCTGTTTCGG
The DNA here is from genome assembly GCF_054643075.1 of Acanthaster planci. Lineage (NCBI taxonomy): Eukaryota > Metazoa > Echinodermata > Asteroidea > Valvatida > Acanthasteridae > Acanthaster > Acanthaster planci. The sequence continues at coordinate 2,992,977 of NC_141784.1, read as the reverse complement.
AGGCTGCCTTAATTTTTGGTTATATTTTCTTCAGAAACAGTTGGTTGAAATTGCAAAATGTCAATTGATTGATCCGAAAGGAAAACTTGCAAGCTAGAACTAATGTCAAACTCTGTTGGTGACCATGCAATCTGCACTTCAAACATGTCTTTGAATGGTTGCAAATGGTTTATGGCTGCAAATTGCAAACACACCTACGGAAGTGGCAGCCATCTTGAAAGCAAAGAGTAAAAGGCTCCGCCTCCCCCTTTTTTTCAAAATCCCTGACACTATAAACATGTTTTTTTTTTTAACTTGGCCTGATAAGAGTGTACGTGTAACAAAAAACAGAAAGGAGCCCGGGGACGAAAGGGCCCAAGCTTTAGGCTAGGTCTGTTGTCAGTGCCAGACCCTCAGCCAATTTTAAATGTTCTTGTTTCAAACCACTACAATCACACTTTTATAAGGACCTGTTATGATTAAAAGTCCCTTCAAATTTTGAAACCTGACATTTGTTCATGAGTTCGGTCTCATACTCCTCTTGTTGTGCCCGTAATACGTGCCTCTTGAGTGCACCAGTAACTTCTCCTGATGTGGAATTGGGTGTATGAAACACCACTGTATAGTTAGCCTCAGAATGTAAGAGTCTCAATACCTCTTAAGACCATTACAAAACCAAAGATAAGATCTGAGTTCTGAACATGTGTCACAAGTTATTTCAGTGAACTGCAAGAAAAGCATTTGGTTGTCATTTATTACCCTGTTACTTATGACTGGTCTTGTGATCTTGTGATAATCTTGACTACAACACTGACATGTATGCTGGTTTCTCTTTTTAATGAAAAATTCAAATAAAAGTGAAGTGTTCTGAATTTGCTGCTAAGCACTTTAGTAATTTGACAGAACTCTATTCCTGAAGATGTAACAGCTTACTGATCTAAAATGTTTCAGATCCGGCTCCACCCACAAGAGCCCCGACTCAGAAACCCCCACCTGACTCTGCGGCATTTCGACCAGGTTTGTTCTCTCAGTCTTTTTCTTTTGTTTTTAATTTGTTTGCTCACTATAGTAATGGCCAGTGGTATATATTGTGCTTTGTTTTGCTGGCACACAATTCGTCAGTGTTTTTACAAAGTGACAAAAACCTGGATCATCCGTAATACTTTAATCTCACGTTTTCCCATCTATTTTATTACAATTGTCTTAAAGAACAGTTCAATAGAGTTTGGAAGCAGACTGTTGTTTACTTTCTTATTTATTGTAAAAAACCATTTGACAAAATGCATGGTCTCTGCATTTCTTTGTTTTCACAATGTGACTAAAAGTGACCTCACAAGCAGGGCAGAAGAGGACCATACACGGTCTTGCTTGGGTCAGGATGTGAGCATGCTCGCAAACGATGTTGAAAAAGAACATGTGTGCACGAGTTGCTTTGTAATACATGTATAATGTAACAATTTTCCTCGTGCCTTTATATTTTCATGAAGTGACAAAAACTCTGTACAGTACGGTAAGGAAAACTAATAAATACCTCCATGTTTTGCTGTTTTCATGAAGTGAAAAAAGTTTCATTAATGAGTTACTGTTTAATTAAGACACATTTTCAGCTGCTAAGTGGGGATTAGCAATGAACGAAGCTTACATTTTAAGATATTGCAAAAATTTCGTAAATCTATAACAACAAACCAGTCAAACAACGTGCCGTGGAAAAAAGAGATCACTTCAAATGCAATCATCTCGGAATGTCAGATTTGCAGGATATGGAGGTTTCTGTCACTTTGTAAAAACACCTTCAAATTGGTCGGGTGCTAGTAGAGGGACTCTTGCAGAGCACCCTGACCTGCTTTTCTTGTTCTCTGCGATATAGCATGAATATCAGAAATTGCTGACAGTTATAAATATCTCTTTCGGGGCTCTTCAGTTGCATCGCTTGGGAAGCGTTTGGCCAGGTTCCAGGGTGGGGTAAAGTTATAAGAATGTTTAGTATTTTCTTTCCATTCTAGGAATTAGCAACTATGGCTGTGATAACGGTGCGGCGAGTTGACCTACAGAGTTTTGTTTGTGCAAAATGAAAGTTCCTGTTGGAGATGCAAATAAGCCTTTTGCGAGTTAACTTTGACCCAAATCTGGTACACTAAGTTCTTTAAATTCACATAACAATTTGATTTCTCCTTGCTAAAACCACTGTTGCTATACCTCGTGATTCAGGGCAAGCTTTGGCTTAGAGACATAACAGATGCCTTGCAACAATACACTGTTCTTAATGGATAAGAAGGGCACAAAGGAACCAGTCCATTCCAGAGACGGTGGTCGCTATGCAAAAGATTGCCCCGAATCACGAGGTATAGCAATAGTGTCTTTAGTCTGGGGAATTCAAATTGTTATGTTTATGTGCAGTCAGATAACTCAGTGCACCAGATTTTATTCAAATTTAACTTGCAAATGGCCTATTCTGCATGTGTGTCTCCTTCTCTGGTGTTTCGCTAGACTCAGAGGACAAGAGCCCAATTAGTTAATTCACTTGACAGTACTTGGTACCTGTACTTGGTCACCTCTAGGGCCCATCTCTGCATTAACAATGCGGTTTCTTCAGAGGCTTGCTGAAGAACAATTCCTGATTCTGTGTGTCACCAAACTGAACCAAACAGACAGGCCTTTGTTTTTCTCAGTGCATTATGGGAAAAGAAGTTGATGATCTTGTGGCCCAACATCATTCTGAGGATTTGACATGTAAAATAGTTTTTAACAGTCGCAGAGCAACATACGCCATAACACCCATCCTTGAGCCTCGGCTGCTTGAGGGCTTCACGCACACTGAACCTCCACCGATTAGTTTGAGCCGGTGTGCGTGCACAAACTCAATGGAAATCATTCCTACTTGAGGACAAAGATCTCTCTTGGCACTGCATGCAGAATTCCTGTCAGAGTGTGTTTCAAAGTCCTCCTTATTATGGCAAAAATCCCTGCCTCTTCTTCTGCCATCTGGGGTACATAAAATAACCTTTTGTGAACAAAAGCAAAAGGGGAGGGACAGATATCTCGCAAAAAAAGGATGTGGGGGGCACTCGCTGAGGGCACACCCCTCCCAACTCCACTTCTGTGATTTGTTGCTACCGTATTACAGTGCGATCCATAGACTAATACCTTTGGCTTACCTGTTCATCCTCAAATGTTGCATGCACAATGTGTACCTCCAATCACTCTACAACTTCTGACACTACTAATTTTTGGCTTAGTTATTTTTTTTGGTTTTCCTTGATCCAAAGATGGTCTGGCCTGTCAAGTCTGACAAAATCTAATTTCTTCTCTGTTTTCCCCCTACAGCCTCCAGTTTGCTGTCCGTACTCCTCGTGAGTGGGGCTGCTTTCCTGTGCGCAAGGTGGTAGACCAGTTCTTGATCCCAGTGTGGCCAAGCATTAGCAGATGCATAGGAGTACCTATCGCTCTTTTAAATACTGTAGCTTTTCATTTCGGACCCAATTTTAATTACTATTAAATCCAACCCAAGGGGAAGGTGGGAGGAATTTGTTCAAGTTGTTGCTGACCAGTCCCCCAACCAGTTCTTTCTTTTCTTTCCTTCTTAGATTGCTTACAGTTTCTGTGAGTGGCCCGAGTTTGCATAAATATCACCTTTTGGCTGGTTTTTTGGTTTTTTTCTTCCAATTCATTTCAAATGGACATCTGTCCCATTGATTTTGAATAGGGTTGTATTTTCCTTTCGTATTTAGTATTATGTGTATTCTTATCTAGTATTCTAATAGTTGCGTTGGATTTCTGAACACGTTGTGAATTGTTTACTTTTGTACTGATGGCCAACCGTAGTTTTAGTACCCATTTGTAGTAAAATAGGACTGTGGCATCAAGAGAACAGACCCTCTGAGAAAATTAAATATCAGTGAAAAGAAAGGATGAGAAGCAAGTTCAGTCAAGAGCGGTGAACCTGATTGATGTACTCTGGCATACAACCTCACATCTGAGGGCTATGATTGGCTAAATGTTGAGCTTTTGTTTTGAATAACACACCAATCAGTAGAGCCTACTAGCTAATGACTTCAGCCACTTCCAATCGAAAGATTTGTCACTGCTGGTGGCTGTCCAGGCTTTCAGATAACCTTAAAAGCTGTAAAGGGCTCTTAATATGAGTCTCCCTCCTCCGTGCTGTTGCCCCCCCCTGCACACCTTTCAGATTTGACCAATATGGTTATTAGGACCACCAGGCCGTGAAGACCAGACAAGTATGCACATTTACTCGAAAATTGGACAGTCCGAACACACACTGGTCCATGGGATGAAAAAAAAATCCACGCTGTTTTTCTTAACATTAATTTTAATGTCAGATTACCGTCGCTCCTGTCTTGGTAAATTTCACTGCAGAGTTTGAGTAGAATAGATAATTTACGCCTGGGGAAAAAGTGTCTGCCGTTGCTCTTTAAAAACGATGATTTGTCTTGAAAGTAAGATAGGTATGGGAACATTAATGCATGTACAGATGTTAATCGTAATAAGTCTTATTTCATTAAGCAATAAAACATAAGACATTTTAAAGCTAAATTCCTTATATTGCAACATAAATTTAAATGTTTGAATGCAAATCTATTTGTGTAATGGATATCCGCTTTATCATGCTTGTGAAGTTCTTTTTAATGGATTGAAGTCTTTAAGTCTTCCTGACCTGTTGCAAGCATTTTTAGTAATTAACTTTTCATAAAATGACCATTGTCGAATGCTAAAATGAAAACATGTAGGTCTTGCAATCTCAGTTCGTTTTTATTTTATGGTCTTGTACCACAAGTTGGCTGAGTATATCTTCTAATTCTCATTTATTTGGATCCCAATTTTTGAAAGAGAGCAGTCGTTATTCCCAAACATAAGTATAGTCAAATCCCTTTAAAAAAGTACAGTCAGTGAGGAGATGGTAGGTGAGTAAGGGCGAATTCAGAAGGGGAGGGGCCAGTGGGGGTGCCATCCCCCAAAAAACGAAGAGGATTGTTTTATTATTCTGAGTGAAGATATTAAGTGTCTTTAACGGAGATTGTTTTATATAGAGCCATTTTATTCAGGAAATTGTTTCTGAGCACTGCTATTCAAGTAAGTGTTGACAGGTGCGATCAGTTGTGATTGCTGCTTACTTGTTTCAACCCCCCCCCCAAAAAGGGGGCTGGATCCGGCCTAGTAAGTAATGAGAATGCATACTTGGTATAAATTCCGTCTCATAGTACAGTGGTATAGCCCCACCAAGGAGGGAACGCTACAGGTGGATTTACGATCATTAATGTTGCGCTTTACCAAAGTTTAAGCTAGACGGAATTGGGGTGTTAAGTGGCATTGGTGTGAGAGAATGCAAAGTTATGAGAGTAACCGTCTCCATTATCTCTGGAGCAGCTTTGACTAAAATCACCCCCTCACCAGCAAAGGGGAAGACAGGCTGATGGGACTCCCCCCCCCCACTTCCTGCAGGTCCAATAATTTCCTGGGATTTCATGGATCGGCTCATTAATAGCTGATTCCTAATGGTCTCAACTACCCCCCTTTGAAAATTGTTCCGCCGCCGTTGTGAGGGGGATATCAAAGAACACTGACATGCAAAGAGGCATAATTCTTAAAACCAAGGGGTGGAGGAAATCACCCCCACACAATGTATTATGCTTTTTTCACCTCCTTAGGGTGAACATTCCTTTTTTTGGCACACAACATGAGGGAGTGCCTATTTTTTTGTTTTTTTTCTCACACAATGATAACTCCAAGCTGGAATTTTGATGATAATTTGACCGCCACGCCACATTTCCACAGACTATTCTAGCCCCAAAACGCCTCTGAGCTCTGAAAGAGGAATGTGGACCTGTGCGAGTCCACACAATGTCCTCTGACCCAACACTATGTACATCTTTTGCTTGGAGGTCCACACTTTTTGACCTGCTGGAATTGAACCCCCAAACCCCTCTTTATTTCGCTGGAGAAAAACACATACTAATGCAGAATTTCTGTTTTTTTTTCCGAAGTTTCCACGCAGGTAGGGCTATAGTGTAATATGGTATGTGCTCTTTCAAATTCGCACTCACCCTGTCAGGTAAAATTAGGCGTGTGGCCATCACCCTATGGTACCTGCCAGTAGTGCCAACGCCAGTTAGGTTTAAGCAAAGCAGCTCACTACGTAAGCCGGTACTCATATCCAGTAGTTTTGTTTTATCAATGGTATGAATACACGTGGGCGCACGCGTGGCGCCATTGAATGCGGCCTTATTGAGACTACAAATTCTATATAATCACGTAAAACACGCAGGATACAGGTAAAGCTTGTACCAGCACAGAGATTAGTTGGTAACTAGTAGTAGCGGTAGGGCCCTACTGGGCAAGCGCAGATCGGGGGGGGCGCTATGGCACAAAATTATAGTAATATCAAAATAAAATAAATTGACGACAAAAAGTTGATAATCCTGCTACGTGCACATATATAAGTGCATAAGTAACAATGTAAAGCATTACTTATGCCTTTGCCTGTCTGTAGCAATCGGACATGAAAAAAAATTGACGACCAGGAAAAAATCCTGGATCCACCCCTTCAGGAGTACATTTCGCGGGGAGGGAGGCAGTTGGAGGCCCTCGTTTTCTGAAGGATGACATTCAGTGGGTTCGATCACAGTTGAAATACTGACCAAGACGAATCATCACCAGATTTTTTTTTCCTTTTCTAATTTCTGAGTGGGGTCACAGGCCTCGAGCGCGACCCCTTTTGGACCTCACCCTTACAGTTAGAATACCGTAAACCGGGGTAACTTTGGCACTCTTGGGTAACTTTGGCACAAGCCACACTCCTTGTTTGTAGTCGTCATATCTTTGCAGCGCAATGATATAAGATTCTCTAAAATGATTATGTGAAAGTAATTTTATCATAAAATACACCTGGAAGCTTAATTTTTGGTAAAACTTTGTTATTATTTTTTTTCATTAAATTCTAGTAACCTGCCGAAGTTGCCCCGCAGCACTTCATTAAATTCTTACTCAAAGTTAAAAGAAGTGGATGGATGTTTGCTACTACTAAATTAGACTTAAGGCGTCATATGACAAAAATATCCAATCAACAATGACAAACATTTCTGTTTTTGCAAAAGCAGAAACGATCATGATTTTAACCTTCCAAAGTTACCCCGGTTGACAGTACTGTCCGAGCTAACACCAAAGTCATGTCCAGCTGAACGCCAGACAGCTGGATTTCATCATCACCAGCTCGAAAACCAATCGTGTGTCTGACAGTAATTGCCCAGTCGGAGTGATAACTGAAGTGTTTACCTCATTTTGAAAGTTCGGGTGCAGTAAAGGGCCACCATCACCCACACCCCATCATCGCTGTACTCATTATGTTTCTGATCTCTGAACGGCTACAATGATTTCATATTAATGGTAAACAACATGCACAGTAGCACTGTTGAAGTAGCACACGGCACAGCATGGCACCATGTGTACATTCATTTATGCCTCCCAATAACAGCGATTGGTTGTTCAGAATGCAAGGGATGCCGCAATACGGTGCCCTGATCAACAGCGACTCTGAACCACTCTGCAATTTGTCATCGAGTAAACAAACAAACTGAAAAATTATCGTCGCTTCGCAAGGGAACTATCGGTTTAATTTGTTTGAGAAGTAGGAGGAGATGTGAGCAAAACAACTTAGTCCGATATTAACCTAGATTTGCAGACCCTATACCTTCAGCGTATGGAGGAGTATTGCTTGCGCTCACTAGAGGACGGGTTGGGGAATGGGAACCATGCCCCAAAGGATTAAAACATTAATGATGAGAACGGGGTGATTTGGGGAGACTTTTTCACTTTAGGCCTAATCTTTTCTAAAGCGAGTAAAATTCCCACAAGTTAAGCGCCATTTTTCAGAAAGAGGACAAGAGGTTTCTGTGCCCCATAGATTGAACGAGAACTAAGTATTGAAAACAATGATAAGAAGTTCATTATTTTTTAAAAGTTGCTCTGGATGTAAAAGATAAAGAGCAAAATAATCGGCAATTGCATACATTTCTTCAAATACTGGGTATCTAAATAATAATAATAGTAATAATACAACGTTATTATTTCTATAGCGCGTATCACTTTGAAAGTCCCTATGTGCTCATTATACTTACGCAGTGTGACAAAACCAAACACATTATACTTATTTTGTCGGTTGGCAGATCATCCTTACAAATGTCGTTTTGTTCTCAGTAAGGATATACTTAGCTGTGTAATGGAAAGGGAGAATGTGAATGCACTCTGATATACGAAACAAAGCGTAATCAAAAAGGGGTGGAGGTTGAAGTAAATGTTTACATACTTCCACCATAGGCTTGGCTGGACAAGGTGACAGTTGGAGAGGGTAAATTACATATCCGCCATAACTGCGGTACATGGCACGGCACCCACATGCACATTCTTCAGCTTGACGCGCGCGTGCATTTGGCAAATCACGCGACACCCCATTGGTCGAAGAGTTATGCCATCGCAGTGATGGCTTCCGAGTCTAATTCTGGTTGTCGAATTCCACAGCTGTACTTTGATACTGGGCGCGTGAGATAGGCTGATTTGTGCGATAACCCGATCGCTCTCCATGAATGGTCGATCTGGTATGAAATCTCCTACTTTGCTTCCCTTTTCTGAAAATAATCTTTCACAGCCGTGAATTAGAAAGACAAGTGACTGGCCGATGGCAGAACTGTCGACGAATCTTACAACAATATTGAGTGATCGCCCGATACCCAGCAACACAATGGACCCCCCCCATGTCCAAAACCCACGAAACTACTGTTACCTAATACACCCTCCCAAATATCTGAAAAGAATTCCTGAGGTTCCAGTGAAACAATGACCAACAGAAGGGGGTGGCTCGCCGTCCATGCATATCTTGCTTCAAATAATATCGGGCCTAAACTGGTACATTAAAACGCACGAATGGAAGCTTCGTCTGAGCTCGCTTCAGTACCCAGCTAATCGCATTGGACGAGCGAGCACAACATTACCAAGTGGGAAGAAAAGTAATGATCAGTGATGCCTCAGACGTTCTCTTCGTTCTGTTTCATGTCCCCGGGTGGGTTTGAGTAAAGTCTCCACTGTCTAGACAAGTTGAATTACAAAAGACTTGTGGAAATAGGAGCGTTTTGTTCATTTTTCTGACCCTCTGTTTCGGTACAAAAGTCAGTAAATAAGAATAAGCAATTATTCTGGGGAGTGACCATAAAAGCAAATACTGGATAGCCAATAAACATCGTAAATAGAGAACAAAAATTCAAACTGGCTTCTTCCAAAGTTTAACAGACCTTTGCACATTTTTGGTTGCCAGATAAGTACACACGGCTTGAAGTTTCGGTTTGTACTTTTGGAATCAGACAGCTGCGGGTCTAATTATTATGTGATGCCCCTCCAGATAAGGAAATCACGGCGATATATATGGCCCAACAGGCCTCTCGTGCAGTCACACCAACAAATGAAGCTTCGCCGTGGATTTCTTGAACTTGGAGCAAGATCACCATGGCTGGCCTGTGTGTTTGGGGACTTCTCCTGTTGGCTGTAGCAGGTGAGTGCCATTTTATTTTGGGTCATAATCTATCCCATTTCTTGGAGAAGCGCGTATTTAAACTTGAATAAAGAAAATAAGCTGGTTATCACTGTTTGCCGTAAATCTTGGTGTCTGTTCGTGTCCGACCCGTTTATCTGTCCTTTTATCTGACCGCACCCTTCTTTGACACATGCAAAGGCAAGCTTGTCTAGTAAAACTGATCTCTTTTACTGTCACTAGGCAATTTTTCTTTTGTTATCTTTTGTACGTTTTATATACTTGTCTCTCCTAGGAATATCATTTTATGTACACAGATAATTTCATTTCCTAAGGCCTTCAGGCCCAGTGTTGGTTTTTGCCTGTATGATCTGCGTCTGGGATGGACACTATACAAACTACAAGTGACCAACAAAGTCGAATTGAAATGACCCTACCCTAAAATGCTTGAGACAGCAAGATTCTATATGTGATGTAGTCTGCCCTTAGACCAGCCTTTGGGGGAATTTCCTCATTGTTCTTCGGGTTGATGTTGAGCGTCACCCACCAAAATAAACATTATCAAATGCCTATCAATGCCAAGCTCCTAGAGTAAGCTCACCTTTTCTTTAACGATAATCGTGCAAATTATTACACTAAAAAATTAACTTTAAATGGGACTCAGTCCATTTTCAATCATGTAACTTTCTGATTGTTTAAAATTAACGTCGCCGATTGTATTCGGGGAATGGGTGGGTTGGCCGAACACCTGGTGCATCGGATGTGCACAAGTTTGATTTCATCTGGTAGCCGATGTAATATGACCCGTACGTGATCCGATGAATAGGTCAAATCGGAAAGGTGTGGGGCAGGTTATAAGGCGATTGCCTACGTGACCAAACCGTGCAGCCTGAGAATGGCATGTAGCAGAGGCTGCATCCGAATCCGTTGTCTAGAGCCAGATTTAATTCACTCTATCAGAACTAGGCGGAGACGCGCAGACAATGGACCTGGCTGTAGTTCTGAAAGTTCGGGACACGGCCTCATTCCAGTGCAGACTCTGAGAACGAGAATAATTGCAGTGGAACCAGCGCGCTCGCACGCGTTACTAGTCTTCAACGACTCCGTCTTTGAGTGCGTTCAATACGGGCGTTTCACAATAGTGCGCCTCCAAGAGTTTGCAACGGGTTGGCCAATCTTAATGCACAAAATCTGTCGACCCAATGCGCGTTTGGAAACTGTCGACAAATTGCACGTTGTGATTGGCCAACGCGTTGCAAACTCTTGGAGGGCACTATTGTGAATCGCCCGTATTCAAGGGCGGACCCAGAGCTTTTTCTCCGGTGTGTGGCTAACTTTTGGAGCGCTCTGGGAAGGAAGATAAATGAAGCCTAGTCCTCTTAAATAGGCTTTCTCGTTATATAAATATGTTAAAATAATGATTCCTTTATTTTGGTCATGGAAGGTCTCCGTTGTCCACGGCTGTGCAAGTGGTTCTATCAGCTAACACGTGTGAGCCTTTAAGAACACTTGAGATCGTTCGATATTCATGTGAGCCTCTCGTATGATAGCCACCAGTACCGCCAGTGTGCGGATGGGTGTGTGTCTATGCTGCGAGATGCATGCACAATAGAGGGAGCATAATGTAAAACAAAGTTTGTAATTAATCTGATACAGTGAACGACCCAGGTCTACTCCAGTGCCACTGTAGTTAACTGAATTAATTCGATGGCGTTCCATTCCACCCTCTGGATAGAATAACCGTTAATAGTGAATATCAAATAAAAACCCTTTATGCTGCAATTTGCAGACCTGTGCCCCTACTTTTGAGAAGCGATCACGACCTATGATCATCAGTAACAGGAATAAAAAGAAGTTCTATAGTCTATTTTTGGCCGGGCCTTGCCTACGTGTGGGAGATAATTCATTTACCAACTGACCACCGTGACTGGTACTTCCCAAATCAGAGCTAATAACAATGCAGACCACCGGCTGATAATTTTTTTTTCTGTTGCAAGACAACTGCCAAGTTTTAGGTCAGCACGGTGGTTCTCAAGGTTCTAAGTTCGACCATGCTGAACTTTAACTTCGGCAAGTCATTTGTCGGTTAATTGTGGATTTTATCTTCCACAGTCACCAAAAACAACCAGTGGACTTTTAGCATCGTGTAAACAGGCTAATTTAGCATCTAGGCCTACTTTTTCTACAGACATATATACACATACATTTGTACCAGCCAGTGACTGAATCCCGGTAGCGAGATAATGAAGGGGCGTAGTCTAATCATGCCTATATCATAAGGTTTAATATGGAACCACTTTGACTCGTATCAAACATAGCAGTTCACCTGAGGAAAAAGTCCTACTCCTTTCAGTGGGTCAGGCCCGGGGATGCTGTTCACCCGAGCCGACTGTACCTTAAACATCAATAAATTAACCTTGTTCTATTGGTATAATCCTGTTAGTCTCTTTGTTCTTATCAAATGAATCGGTCAAAAGTAGTATTTCGAGTACAATAAGCCTTTGCGAGTTAAATTTGAAACAAATCGGGTACACCGAGTTATCTGACTGCAAACAAACATGCATGAACAAAAAGACCCAAAAACGATATTGCCGGAAGTGAAGGGTCGCTTATAAATTTCGTTTTTAACAAATGTCGAGGAAACTTTTCTGAAATGTCACTTTAAAAAAGGAACACAAGGGTAAAATGACGACATTAATGTTTCTTTGAATGGTTTCGTTTAGGAATCATTCGTCCCCAAATTATCGAGCGTGATAGGACGATCCCATGTAAAATCCCATAGGCGGACCACGCGAGGGTTCCAGAAGCTTGCTGCATGACCTTTTACTCTCAGGCTCTATCCCACGGACGCATATAAAAAACCTGGACTTGCAATGCCTTTGTATGAAGAAGCCAACCAGCGGCCATTTTACCGAGCCGAATACAAAAGGGTGGGGTGGCTCCCTTCTGTTGACTTCAGGAAGACCAAGGGTGGGCATTTCCAGGAAAGCTTTGTATTCGGCTCGGTAAAATGGCCGCGAGTGGATTCAGTGATCTCTATAAGCTGATTATGGGCATTGCGAGTCCAGATTTTATTATACACGTCTGTGCTCTATCCCCTGATTATTTTGAAGTGCATCCTCACCAGCGAAAAGAAGACACTGGCAGGCTGAGTAGTTTTCCAACCGGGTCCCTGCACACGTTAGGCGCATATGCACGCGAAGGCCATTATACATTTCAGCACAAATCAGCGTGCCCGCGCCAAACGCATACACTCGTGCGCCTGCGTCAGTGGAGAGTTCCGTCTTACTGAAGGCCCTTTTCCAATACTCGACTTGGGCTTCGTCCGAGGCTTCGTTCCCAAAACCAATCCCCGATTGTGGGCCAGAAGCGTTTAAATTAAATTTGATTACTGTAATTTCTGGCTCTCTTGCATCTTATTTGATGTTTTGTGGCACTATTAAACTAATTACTGCGCTTACAGCTTCAACATCAGCTAGTTAAAAAACAGTTGAAGCCTGAGACGGAGCCGAAGTTGAGTATTGGAAAACGGCCGAAAATCAACGTTCCAACCAAAGATCGTATAACGCCGCGTAGCGGCGCAAGATGGGGAACTTCACCATCGAATACGCGTGAAACTTTGTTATCACATAAGCGCCATTCTGGTTGGACTACGCCTGCGCAGTTCCTGTTAATATCACAGGCGCAAGCGCCGCGACAGGCACGCACACACATTCATTAACGTTCACACTCTAATGGCGCCCATAGTGATAACATCTTTATGGCCGAATTACCCATCTTGGGTAAACTAAACTTCCCAAAGCTGCAAAAGGTACTACTCTGGACTCACCAGCTTGAAAGACGTCAACAACTGACAGTTACAGGACCTTGTTGTTGGCCTACCATTGACAATGGCATGGGCTTACACTTTGTCCTGAGGCCAATAAAATTTGATTTTTCTTGTCGGGGTTTTTCAGATTTAGGTGGTTTTTTTTCATTATTCATCATTCATATCATGACAAAATAAGCCTAATATTCTTTTTACATGCATAAAAAGCTATTGGGTGCCCTGCTATGCTGACAAGGTGCCTACGGGCATTTGGGCTCAAGAATTTTTGTGTTTTGATGACTGGGATTGCTGGAATGTAACTTTCGATGTTGAGTGGGATTTTCCATTGAGTTTTGCCCTTTTTTCAAAAATAATGAATTATAAACTTTTTGATGTGGAGCCAAAATCACATGTGGGTGCTGATGAGAAACAAAACTACTTTTATTGGCCTAAAAGCTGAAGTACATGTAGGCTTAAAAATTGCCAGTTTGTTGGCATTCTGTTTGCATTTTTGTTTATGTATGGTGCAAAATTGGTAAATTTAAACAAAACAGTGAACCAGCAAGTAGGCCCATGCCTACTAGTTTGATGTCATGAGTGTGGATTTTGGCAGTTTGAAAACACCCTTCTCTGCCAATACTATCGTGACTATAGTTCCATCTTTTTGTAAGCCAGATTCATCCCTAATAAATACCGCGTGATTGATTTTGCACAATGGTGGAAAGGCTTTGTGGGAAGGAAAAATGCTAGAAAGGCATTGTGGGATTGCCTTTCTACCATTGTGCAAAATCACCCATGCAGTATCAGCAATAAGGCTTTTTTGACAAGAAAAGGAGTAGTTGTAGGCCCTACATGCGTATGTACTTTATATAGTAAACAATATTAATGATTTTGTTTCTTTTTTTCATCCACAGTGCCACAGGTTTACAGCATAGGTAAGTTTGTCCATTTCAGAATGACCAAATACAACAAAGGAAGTGCACATGTTCATTATTAAGCTGGTTATTGTTCATACAATACCCACAAAGTCCAAACATTTTGGTTCGCAGTCAACGTGGATTGGTACACGTAGCAATATTTCAAGACACACTTCAAGAAACGGCACTCTAATGTGATCATTGAGAAGAGAAACGTCGGTTGCCCGTTTGTATAAAATTTAGACTGCCATGAAGTGCACATTGGAAGGATAGGATGTACGTTTCAATCTCGCAGCTGCGGCAAATTTCGTCCAGAAAGATGATCTTTTCTGGAACTTTTCATATTGACCTTAAAGGGTTCATGAAATGAACACTCTGATGTCTGTTACTGTATATCGTCACAGGTTTCTAATTTCGCCACCTGTCTAGTCTGATTGGTTTTCACAATAAGGGACCTGGCGACTAGACCGTCACGGGCATTACACATATATGTTCGATAACTTGCCACTCTTTGAAGTCCTCAGCTCCTCTTTGGGGGAAAATGAAAAAACACTGGCCATTGCTTATGGAAGATTTCATTTAGAAGTGCATTTCTTTTGAACCATTTCAAATTGTTCATGCTTTTAGGGACAACTGAGGGTGCTGTTGTCATGATATGCTGTAATAGTTGGGTTCAAGAGTTTGCTTGTTAATTGAAAACATTTGTTAGAGAGTGAACCTTGCTCATATGCTTTTGCTGCTGTGTACATGCACAGCACTGGTGAATGAGTTTCTAAAGAAAAGTAGACTTACGATGGTGGAATCCAATTGTTGCAACTTTTTGTGCTGATTAAAGTAACTGCCCAGAATGACATGCTTTAGCTCGTGAATGAATATTGAAATTCACATTAGCATAAAACAGCTTGCTTACCCTTTAATTTAAAATGGCAAAGCAAAACATAGAAAAACAAATTTATAAAAAAATGGCAATTCTGTGGGTCCTTTAAACTTGCCGAATTTGAACTTTTTTGCCTACCTCTTGTACCTAGTATGGCAGTAAAATTCTTCTGGACAGTTTACCCCCTTAAGTTGGCTGGTCATGGGGTTTGCTTCAAAATGTTCATTGCCCCCAGTAGAGGGAGGCATTGCCTTTTGTGCTAATTGTAAAGTTACTGACCTTACAGAGATTTAACACACTGTACATTTTCCTTCATCAATTGCTTTCGAACTGATGGTCAGCCATGGTATACTAACCACCGAAAGGTCTCTCTCAAGTCCTATGTAGATTGCCATGAGCACTGGCACTTTGGATGTCAAATTTTGTGACGTACATTGGCTGTGCCGTATTTCAAGACACGAATGTGGAACATATGCGCACTGCACACATGCTTGTTCAAAAAATGTACATGTATGTATATCGTATGTATATCGTATGTATATCTCCAGTGAACCCATTTAATGATTTTCTTCATCTGCTTTCTGAATAAATCAGATTGTGAAATTGACTGCTTGCAAGTCTACTCTACCTTTCTTCTCATCCTGCTCTCGTGTGTAGGTTGTCCGGACGATTTTTACATGTTTGGAGATATATGCTTGAGTCTGATTAGAAACACTGAAAAATCCTGGGATGATGCAGATGCTGACTGCAAGGCACTGAACGAATCAGCGTCTCTTGCCACCATCAAGGACTACCGCGTGCAAGGTGAACTCGCCCCCACAATCTGCCCTTTTGAAGTTCGATTCTTTGCTAACCCTCAAAGAGTCGGGTTATATTGGCCCATCTCACAGCCTTGGGGCAGAATCTTCCCCCCTCCCCACTAAAACTCGGCTGTGCCAAACTCAATTTTTTTTAAAACATGGCATGCATGTAAAGGCTGCCTCATCATTATAAATGTAAAATTTGAATTTAGAGTACTTAAATTTTTGTTACAGTCATTTGAAGTTCAAGGCTACATGCATTTCAGCATGTGCATTGAGCACCACAGTGGACAAAGTAAGCATTTTGGGCTGACCTGTCTCAAAAATGTAGTCAATGAGCAACTTGGAGAACAGTATGATCAAAATTTTGTTTGTCAAAATGACCATAAAGAGTTACTCTAAAAACTCTGAAAGGCTCAGCTCCCGAAAAAATTTCACAGCAGCAGTATCAGAAAAATGCCGAGAAAGGGGGCAGATTCTACCCCATGGTTCTTTTAGGGTTAATGTTGTCGAACAACTTTACTCGCATGTGAAAATTTTGTTTAAAATTCTGCATCTTTTAAATTCGGATGTGGACTTAGGAATTTAACGAGAAGATAAAAGGGGAAAGAATAGAATTCTGTGGTCGAGAAGATTTTGAGAGCTTGAAGTGTTGATCATGTCCAAAAGAAACGATAAGCCCAGCCAAAATTCATCTAGACAACCATGTTATTTTAATCATGACCTTGACCTTTGACTTGTGGGGTCTAACTTTAATACGCTTCTTAAAGACACTGGTGCTCAAGTCGAGGACGGATGATTTACCAACTTTGAAGTTGATATGCTGCGTTCATCTAGACTAATAGCAGGAAAAGTTAACCTGCTTTCACAGTGGGTTGAATGGAAGAGCAATGGGAAGGAATTTGATTATGGGGACAAATTTTTGTTTCTATTCAGCTCAGTCCTAATAAAAGTGTTTGTTCCCTCAATAAGCCTTTTTCGAGTTGAACATTGAATAAAATCTGCTACACTGAGTTTCTGATTGCACTAAACATAACAATTTGAATTCCCTATTCAAAGGACACTGTTGCTTTTTTTGTCCTTGTCAATTAACGCCACCTGTTTTGTTTGTTCGTCTGTGCAGCACAAATTGTCGCTATGATGAGGAGTGCGAAAGGTGATGACATATACGTTGGGCTCAAGGCGACCCCTAGTAATCCTTTCTTCTTCTGGCCAGACCTGAGTAATCCTGCTTTCGAAAGATGGGGCACTGGCCAGCCAGATGGCTATCCATTGCTGGTAATGTACATGTAGCTAGTAGTTGATGTAAAGATGACCCTTTGTCGGATGTGTTTTATTGGACATATTTATATTGTTTGAAAGCCTGTAATGCATGTTTTTGAAGTTCATGATTTAGTTCTTGTGATATGTCAATATAAGAGCTTCTGTACACAGCAAACATTATGAGCTAAAAACCGTATAAAGCATTGACTTGTAATCATCCTCAGGCAGCTAGATTATGTAACATCATCAAAGTAATGAGCTGGAACATAAGACTGACAATTAAATGATTTACCGTCTCTGTTCCAAATGCAAACGCCCGAGTTATTTCCATGTATAGGTCTAGGAAAGAACATTTTTTGTAATCACATGGTAAGCAAAATGCTGTATGTATGGACTTCGTTGAAGGCTACGTGATGCTCACTGTGTATCCATCTGCTGTCTGAAGAGACTGCCCTTGAGCACATTCTGGTGAAAGTTGGTTGGATGTACCCAGTGCCAACATGCACAGAACATTCACTCTTTTCTAGTACCTCTTGTAGATAAGGCCAGACAAGCAGTTACTACATATGGGCTACTGCGCGAGGTCTATGGTGTTGTTTACTTGAATCTAATGTTACTGCAGATCCACTTTTATTATGTTGTGCATCTTTTGGTCATGACAAAACCAAACAATCCTGGATAGGTGGTCAAAATATACTTGTTGATGCAGAGAATCTTTTCATAAAGACAAATTCAACTGCCTGATGTGTTTATAGTAGTATTTCGACATTTGGATCACAAAGGTGAAGAAACTGAAAGTAACGGAAATTATTCTAAGTTTTGGCATGCGACGTTTCCTTGGAGTACCTGATTTTGTTTTTCACTTCACATGAATGACTGGTCTTACAGATTGAAATGTCTACCCTTTCCTTAGTGATTTAGAATGCAGTCAATGTTCCTGGAGCTCCCAGCTGCGTGTACATGTACATGTAGTTGATTTTATTAAGCGCTGCCCAGAAAGGTCTCGTTTAGCAAGCATGGCCTATGAATGTGGGAGAGTGGAAAGACAGACCTGAACCTATTTTACCTGATGGCGAGAAACTCAACTTAAAGTTTGAAAAGAAGTAGATTGTTTCAAAGTGTTATGCTGAAGTAAGTGAATAATTTGGCCATTTGAGTGTTTGACCTGATGAGTCACAAATCTCATCTTTGGCTTGATTGTCTTTGACATTGTCTTAGAATCGAGTAACTTAACTCATCAAGTTCAATTGCCCCAACTCAGCTGTGCTACAGCACTCGGTGACTCCTTCTCAATTATCACTGCCTGGATATTCCACAGACTAATGAAGACTACTGCGTTGTGTTGGATAACTCAAATGAGAGACAGCCTGGGTTTTGGTATGATGTGCCCTGCACTGAACCCCACAAATACATCTGCAGCATGGATCTAGGTAGGTTGCGATTTGTACTTCACCCTGTTTCAAAAATATGCTGTCCGTGCTCTGTTTGGCTTCTTGTAGCCGGCTGTGTTTAAAGACCTCTCACAGTGTCAGTGCAAACTTCAGGGGGGGGGTGCTGTGTTGAAGACTTCACTGTTGTGTTTCCTATTTTCAGTGATCACTGTCACTGAGAGTGTACCCAGCAGACACTATCTGGGACAAAGGTTTGTCTAAGCTGGGTATGCATGAATATCACAAGTTAGTTGGACTGCCTGATGCCATTTTTATAAACAAACCGAGCAGTCCGATACAAGGCCGTCACCAAGATTTTTTTCTTTGGGGGTGGGGGTGGGCATAGCAAAGCAATCATCTGGAACAAATCGACGAATCGTATACCTGTGGTGAAGAGGGGTCCATCTGACATATTGTGAAAGTGAATTGGTGATTTTCATCCCGGTTCCTTCTTTTTGTATACTTGTACTTTCTTTCCCCCTTCCCATTTTTCAATTTCCCTTTTTTTTTTAAAGGGACCAAGTACCCCGCTTGCCCTCCCCATAACATTTATGGTTGGATATAGCCAAGTGAGTCTTTTTTTCCACCAGTCAAGTCACACAATAACTCTTGAAGTTCTCTGTCCCATGTCTTGACATCAAATATCTATTGCATTATTGATGATGTGACAAAACACTTGTCTGCCTAATTAATTTCATCACGGTGCCAAGATATTTTCCAGTGCTACTGATCACATAAAGTATTTTTTGATATTTTATTTCAACAAATGTCGGTCATGTCATCAACTAGTTTGTTTAAGTTCAGTCCTGAGTCTTGTCATTCAAAGTCAAGTCAAAGATCAACTTGCAAATCTTTTTTCTCCGAGCCCAGTCTCCAGTTTAAAAAAAAATTGCATCTCAAGTCAGTAATCCACATTACAAACACTGTTTGACTTTGCCCCTCATGGGTTTATTCCTTTTTTCAAAGTTCTTTTTAATTCTTTTAAAGCATCAGCATGTTCTTTGATACCAAGAATATTAATCCCTTAAGGATGAAAGAAATTAATATCAGATCTTTAGTCTTTTTGATATGCATGGATTTTAACTTCTCAATTTGCATATTTAATAGGGTGTTAGGCTGATACTTGATAAAGGATCCTGATAGGTTTGAAAAATTGAAAGTCAAATTTATGATTTCATGTAAATAATGTATGTATGTATATAGAGTCGATAATCAATCATTTTTGTGAAACATGTCCATTAGACTGAAAAATAAAGATCACCCGTTGCTCTGAAAGAATGGAATTGTTCAGTATGAACATAATCCATCTCATCAGTGCTCTGAGTCACTTACACATACAAATTCAATATTAACCCTTACAAATACAGAAATGTATAATGAAAAGGTTACAATAATAAACAAAGGCATATAATTCAAATGCAGTCATCCTACAAAGTGCTTCACAGAGAAATATTTAAGTTGATTTAATGACCATATCGAAAGCGAGCAAGCAAGACCACCATCCGATGAAAAATTGTAATGACTGTCTGGGTAAGCATCACAAGGCCACAAAACTAGGCCTGTTGCTAGGAACACCAAAGAAACCCCAAAATGGCTAAGGGAGACAGTAAAAGACAGTGAACAAAAGCACTACAACCAGCTCCTCATGGATACTTCACAATAACAGTAAACATCATAAGAAACTGGCAAGTAACTCCTTACAAATACTCGACAATAACAGTAAATTCATAAAATATGTAAGCGATAGTCTCCCAGACGTATAAAAAAAGTTGAATTAGCAACAACAAATGCAGTGTCTCATCCAGAAATTCTAATATTGGTTTTTCTGTTTTTCTAGCGTCATTAAAAAAGTGATGAAAGATTTATCAAGCTGTTGGTGGAACATTTGGAGCCTTTTAAGGTTGTAATGTTGTATGAGTTAAACTCGTCAAGTTCTGGCATTGACACAGCCGAATACTTGTACTGTGCCTGTGGTTTTGCAAAGGCAGAGGCATTTTTTTGGGGGGGAGGGGTATTTTCCTGAATAAACTGTGAGGATGTGGCGCAGAGGTGAAAGATTTCCCACAAGTGAATCGCCTTTTCTTCTTTTCCCACCCTTCTGGCACAGTTGTAATGAGTCACTCATTTTTGTGACTTGAGTCGAGTCATTGTAACATAGTAGCTCGAGTTGAGTCATTTTAATGTAGTAACTCATGTTGAGTCATTAGGTAAAAATGTCGAGTCAAGTATTTAGCTGGAGTCAATTTGAATCAAAAATATTTGATCACGGCCTGAAAGATTAAAACAAGAGAATGTCATTCTTTGGCGTTTAAATTTTCCTGTAGGTTATTTCATGTGGTCACACCCGATCTTACTCTTTTTGCTAACAAGTGGCATGAAAACTGAAAACCACCATTTTAAATCACTGTAAATATTTTTTTTCACTAAACATAGTTTGTTTTTATTTTAGAACTCAAGTCTGGTTCACTTTCACTCCAGTCGGGTCTTCTGATAAGGGACTCGAGTTTAGATACCAAACATTGCGACTCGAGTGGGAAACGAAATCAAGTCATTGACTTGATAGTCATAATAACTCTGTCTTCTGCAGATGTGAATTCTGATGGTAGTGGTGTGCCGCCAGCACTCAGATGCCCTTATGGTTTCTATGCGCTTGGTGACTCGGCCTGCTTTGGATTCAACGACACACTGTCTACGTACACTGAGGCCGAAGCGGCTTGTCAAGCTCTAGCCCAAAACCCTGGGGAAGAGATTCATCTTGCCATGATACTAGACGGCTACGAATCAGCCCTCATTGAGACCATGATGTACTCTCTGGGTCTCGATTCTGGTTGGATTGGATTGAAGTCTACTGACGTAAGTGTCTCTATGAGAAAAACCATTAACTGAACTTTAAAGCAAACTAGCAAAACCTAGGTGGTGCCGAGGAGCAATTCCAAAATTACTCTTGTTACATTTGGAGGACCTTGAGTCATTTCCTGAGCTCTAATTCTTCCAGTTTTGTCATAAATTAAGTGGTTCTTTCTTTTATTGATGTGAAGTTTTTTTGGCCCATGTAAAGCAAAATACAAAAATCGAAAATGCCACAAAGTTGAATTTAAATGCAAACATAGAAAAAGCTTAATGTTCCATTCGGAATCGAAGTGCTAATAAGATCTGCCACTTTTGTTGAAGAATTCTTTCGGGGGGGAGGGGAATGTTAAAATGAGAGATCACACGATTCTCTGTCAGTCGATGTAACAGATGCATGAGGCTAGGAATATCAATGTATTGAATTCTGAGGGGCTTTTGGTTCTTTTTAGTTGCCTATTTTGAAGAGACTGTCAGAAAACCTACATGTGAAATACCAAAATTACAGATAGAAACTTGGAGCAGAACTTGGAGCAGTTGATTGGGGCCAGTGAAATAAGCAGAAATTACAGTAACAGATGGGAATACAGAGTATCTGGAACGAGCGTGTTGAAATTTAATTTTTAAAAGTGACCCAAAAAATCTGTCAATCATGTCAGTAAAAAAGTTACAGCAGGAGGAAAGTGGACATTAGAGAAAATTTCTAACTTTGTAGTACCACTATGCACTGTGCGTTGTTTCATGTTGCGGTGGCTCTGTGTTGTTTTTTATTTGCTGTTTTGTGCAGCGTGAGTTCAGCTGGGAGACTGGCTATCCTATTGTCTACACAAACTGGGGGCTGAATGAGCCCAGTTCTGAAAACAAAGATGCATGCGTCCGTGCCCAAACTGATGGGAAGAACTGGGATGACACCATGTGTGATGACAGAGCTGCCTACTTCTGCCGTTTTGATCGATTTGGTAGGATTCAGAAATCTTAGCATGTTGAAAAGCAGTCTGTCAGTGCTTAGAAAAGATCTGCTGAACAGCAGCAACCCCCCCCCGAAAAATTGATTTTAATATGTGCATAATTTTATGTGAGTGGCATATTGTGCATGTCAGAATTCATTGGTGCTGATCATACATTTTGATTTAGTTCCAAAGCCAAGAAGATGGAAAGGTGTTATCACTTTAATTGGTAATTGCTTGCATCAACATCAGAAATAGACAATTGAGACATCTGGCAAATCGTTTGAAAAAGTACACGCCTATGTCGGCAACATTTACAATCTCTTTTCAAAGCTTCTTGCTGATCAGAGCCTCCAAATACATGTAATGGTTGGTTGTCCCCTAACCCTGAACAGCTGATAAAAAACTTCATACAATTCTGTCTCCTTTTTTGTTGTTGTTTTTTTTTTTTCAGGTTTGTCATATCCAACTCCTGATCCTGATCTGGAGAAACTACCCTGCCCAACTGGATGGGTAGGATTTGAAGAAAACTGCTACTATTTCTCCTCCATAAAGAGAGATTGGGGCGAGTCAAATTACCGGTAAAGGCAGTGTATATTCACCATTCACTTGGCAATCTCAGTGTTACTTGCCCAGAGTAGAAGCACCCCCTCGTAGGTTGAAAAGATCGTAAGGTTCATAATAATACTGGACAAGTTTTTGCTGCAAAATTGCATTAAATGTCGTGGAAAAATCTGTAGTTTCTTTAGTCATGGAAGCCCTGGAAAAGTCCTATAATTTGGTTTTCAGATTTCTGCCCCCAGGAATTCGGTTGTGCCTCACTTGATTTTTTTGAAACGTAGCATGCCTGTAAAAATACTCCTTATCATTACAAAGGGGAAGTCTGAACTCAATCAGACGTAAAGTTTTGTTGACATGGTCATTTGAAATTCAAAGCTACATGCTTGCCAGCAGGCGTGCATTGAGCACCGCAGTGAAAAACTTTAAACAGTTTGGCTGAGGCATCTCGGACAAATAGGTGCTGTACAAGAAAGTTATATCTGATTTTCACAACAGTGGTGTCAAAATGACTGCAAAGAGTTACTCTACAAATCCTAAAAAAAAATGCACAGCAGTAATATTGGGAAAACTGACGAGGAGGGGGAGGGCAGATTCCTCCCCTGGTTCTTTGAGGGTCACGGGGACGGAGAAAAGCGTGGGTCCTCTTTCATTCATCCGGTTCTTTCAATGCAGATGTATGCAGAGTTACGAAGGGTCCTTTCTTACGAGTATCACTTCAGCTTCGGAGAGCCAATTTGTATTAAGTCAAGCACAGAGTCAATATCCTATGGACAGCTCTATTTGGATTGGTCTTGTACGATCTCAGACCGGCAACAATGATTGGAGTGAGTAATGGTAAATTTTTTCTAAGAATACCCAAGTACATTTTCAGTGCAACGCTACAGTAAGGAACATCGCTGTACCAAACAGTTGGCAATACCAGACATCCCCTCGGCTCCTGAATTTGTTTGTGTACTTTTACTGAGCATTGGAAATTTTCCCCAAATAAAGGAGACATTTAGGACTGATAGTAATGACTCGAAAGTTGAGAGAAAATTGTATTCGCAAAGGATTAATGGCCAACACACTGTCCACTGTCACATGTGCATGCCTGGCTGCTGAGCACTTGCATGCAACATGAGCAATGCTGATGTGGAGAATCTTGCTTAGTGATGTTGCTAACAAAGGCAACAAGTTTTACCTAACAAATCCTCAAAACAGAGAATAGGCATGTAGATAGACAAATTAACCTTTATGACTTGACTCACAGAAATCATTGAATATTTTGCTGCGTTTGATCCTTTGCAGCAGTGCTATTTTGCTTGAGATTTCTTACTCTGCTGGCTTTAGACTCGTAACACTAGGGCTCTACCTCTAGAAAATATAGACTTCCAGTTTAGTGGGGGAAACCCAATGGAAATATGCCGCGTGCCACATTTGATTTTTCAGCAATGACTCGAGGGAAACCCTTGGGAAACTTGCTTTCATTTTGGAATCCAACTTCCAACAAGAGCTACCTGAAAGACAAAACATGACAGGAAGTGAACATAAGCCAACACCGAATGTGCTCCAATTCAGTAATCTTTATTTTGAACTTGATAAGTTGGAAGAGTTGGTCCCAGAATCATCATGCAGAATTACTTGTGACAGATATGAATAGGCGGGAACCAGGAGCAGGTGCACTGAATGTACTGATGTCCACGGTGTTACATACTGAATGACGACAACAGGCCTCGCAAACATTTTGTGTGGACCCTTTCACGTTTGCTAGAATTCGCTGAACTGTAAATATGGATGTATATGTAAGGTCAGCAACATGGAAAATTACGTCAACGAAAGTGAGAAATGGCGTAAAGAGAAAACGTTAAGTTGTAGTGGACGTATTGAAGTTGCATGCAGCTGCAGCACTGATTTATGTAAAGTGTTTTAATGAATGGAAACAATTTGGATTTCACTGTCACATTACCGGTGTTTGCATTTCTCCTTGTTTTTTTTTCATTTTCTCAGGTACGTTTGGCTGGTTGGATGGCAGTGAGTTTAATTACGCCTTCTGGAGTAGAGGAGAGCCTGATGGCTACCCAACGGACCTGCTCTTGGAAAGCTGTGGTACCATGCACATCACGACCGCCGGCGCTGGAGCCTGGAGCGATGAAATCTGCCAGTTCAGTGCACTGTACTCCGTTTGCAAGATGCCGAAACGTGAGTTTATTGCGCGTGTGAAATTGTTGCTGTACTGCTGGCCAGTCAGGGTCGATTGGTACACTTCACAGAACATAAACAGGTTGTAATCAGCAACTGTTTGTGTATCAGCCCTGAGCCGTAGCACGCCCCCACCGGCAATGAAAGACAGCTTGGTACAAAGTTTTCCAACCAGGTTCCTGCCCGCGCTCGGCACACGTGCAAAGACCATACACTCCAGAATAAATTTGTTGCGCACACTCGGCGTGCTCCATGTTAAACGTGCATTGTGTGGGCCTGGTCAAGTCCGCATGATGTCCACACAGATTGTGTGTATCCCGTGGGCCTAATTTGTATTCGGGTCCACAAAAAAGATGGCCGTGTTTGCTCGCTCACGGAAGTGTTCTTTAATACAGAAAGAAATGCCACATGCTTGTCTCAATTGTTGGAACCAAAATGGTGGATTATCCGTAAGCACACAATCACTCCATTCCATACTGCACACGTAATGAACAGCCATTTTGGTTCCTAAGCCTGAAGTTAGAGTTCCTCTCTGTATACAGCTCTGCCTCACAAGCCCTTTCAGAACACTTACAATCACGAATCCTAAAACACAATGATGTCAGTCTTCCCTCAGACTTGAACTTCCCGACATGTATCTGCCTCGAGCAGAGGCCCTCATCAGTTGAAAAGAGCCATGTTGATGGGGAGGGTGATTATTTTGTTGGTAGCATTGTGACCGTAATGCATGTATTTCATAGTCGTTCTTGAACCAACAAAGTTCAGTTCCGACCAAAGGAGCCTCTGTTGCTAGGAAAATTGCGCCCTCTCTTGGTCCAGCTATAGACTCCTAGCCTGGACTCAGTGGATCTTGGCCCACCCACTGCTATAGCTAGGACTTGTGAACAAAGCTTGATGCTGCTATTTCGTAGGTGTTTGAACAGCAATTGTAAAAATGATAGAAAATGTTAATGGATATTTATTACTTGTGCATATCCACCCATGCATTGTTCAAAGTACTACATTATAACTAATGTGCCTTATTTTTTTCCTGTTTCAGAGCAAAATTACACGGAGAGAAGTAAGTCAGCCCTATATTTTTATTACATTTATAGAAGTTGTGTAAGTCTAATTTCAAATGATAAATCTACCATTTGTTTATTTAAGGCTATGTTACATGTTTGGTTTGGTTCTGTCTTAAGACTATTAGTTAGCATTTTTAGTTCTTTCTATCAATTCCTTAGATTTCATTTCTTGAGCAAGATCTTCCACAAGTTGGCATATATCTCATGATATGCTGCATCAGTCAGTTTGGGGAGTTTTCCAAATCTTCGCCGCGGCCGCTCCCCCTGGCCAATACCCAGGTGTACCATGATGTACAGTAAATTTATTACCATAAGCTGTGTATATGTACAACAGTTGAGTTCAAATTAGACCCGTGGTGTTTTTCCACGGACGCTTAGTTTGTGTGTGTACAAACCAAATGGGGGGGGTGATTTTGGCATATGTACACACCTACTGGCAGTGACTTTGGGCACCTGTGTTGGATCTGCGACGTAAATCAGTTAAAGAGGATAACAAGAAAGAGACTATAGACAGTTTGCATGGCTGCCATCTTGCAGACCAGTGCTTTTGTTCCACAGGGTATGCACAAAGGAGGTTTATCTGTGGAACAAAAGAAAACTGCCCTGCAAGATGGCTACCATGCAAACCCTCACTGGGGCTTGAATTTGGGAACCTAATATTGTGCTCCTTTGTTGGACGCAGTATGTGGCGACTTTTTTAATAGCGACGAAATCCAAATTGGAGACTACTGCTACTTGCCAAGCACGGTGACCGGATTCACCACATCTACTGGGACCTGGAGAGAGGCAGAGAATGCTTGTCGAGCTAAGGGGGGCAACCTGGTATCGATTCATAACCCAGAAGAGCAGGCCTTGGTCCGAATATTGGTAAGGGTCCTCCAACCATTGAAATATGGATTTTAAAGGTTTTTATTTTTTGTTTTCTAAATACTGCAGTGGTTTTTAAAAGTGGCTTCTGCTTTTGCCCTATCTGAATCTCTTGGCTTTTTGAAGGTCTGAATCAGTGGGTTGGTTCAGGCCTTACTGATTATCATTACATTGGGACAGTGTGGAGTGAACCTCTTGGTCCCAGTTAGGCACTGAGCGGAAGAATAAATTCTGTCACATACAGACGTGTCCTTTTCATTTCAACAAAACTTTTTTTTTAATAAAAGAAAATGGATTGCATTCTGCATGTCACCGTGAGTGTGTGACTTCATCTGGACCTTTGGGTCGTCTCATCCTCTTTTGTTTCGTTTGGCAGTCTTATGGCTTTGCCCGGAGTTACTGGATCGGTCTGCGGAAATTCGGCAACAGCAATTTTGGGTGAGTCCCACATGTGTCTCTAATTTGTGAAATCATGAGAACAAGATATCAACAGAAGAACTAACCACGTACAGCAGCAGTGATTAGAACGACACAAACAGCAGCAAGACCTGAAATAGCACCTCTTTTAAACAGGTGGACAGGGCTTTTAAATAGAGGTCCATTTTTTTTCGTGTCCCTGTCACATCTGACATGACTTCGTAAGTTCAGAACACATTTTCTAATTTCCAAGAGTGATGAATTAATGCAAATTACCCGCCAAACAAATGGTAATGGCTTGAAATCAATTCCGGTGATATTTCCATGTCAAGTAAAAAACACAGGCCAGATGTAACAGGGACACAAAAATGTCACTCTTTTGGACCCCTAATTTCTGGAATCACCCTTAATAAGTCAACAATCCCTTACCCCGACCCCAAAGTGTCCCATTCACTTGCAATCCCTGTTTGCCTTGAGAAAAAGTGTCTTCTTTTGGCCGAGCCTTTCATCCATTGTCGTTGGCCTGTATTTTCTTGTCTGGTTTGATGGTTTGTGTTTGTTTTTGCCCACCTCGTAAGGGGAGGGGGGCTTACACACAGACAAGACTCAGCACAGCGTCTCTCATACCAGAGCTTTTCATTGTACGGGGCATTTTTTTTTTGTTTCCTGTTCTGTTCAAGATGGAGCGATCAAACAGATTTTGACATCAACGATTATTCGGAATTCCCCAACGATCAGCTTCCAGACAACCTTGCCGATGAGGAGGAATGTGTGGAACTGCTGATCTGGCAAAGTAAGGCGCCCGACAATACCCCTTCTAGCCCTCTGTGAGCACAACAAGGCCACTCCTGTTGCTCAGACTTTGCTGTTGAAATGATCGTGGGTGTGACAAAACGATAAACTGTGTAACAGGTCAAAAAAATAGTACTCCGCCGCTGTACTGTATTTCTTGTTTTGGAGGACTTGATCAGGGGTACGTGTTACAGCTCTTTTTGAGGGAGCAACATGTCACGGTCTCATACATGTTGTTTTTGTTTGGTTGGCTCTTAAAAGGTATGCATCATCTCTTTTCAAAACATGGGGTTGCAGTTGGACATAACTCATCTTCAATTATGCCACACCCTTTCCTTTTTCAAGATGCTGAAAGCTTCCTGACCCCCTTTTCACACAATGCCAAGAAAAACTCGCAATGCTTGAGAAATTTTCTCATGCTTGAGAAATCTTACAAAAATGTCATTGTGTGAAAGGGCGCTGATGCTTCAGAGTCACCGGCATTCCTGGTGAATCCTTGAGATATTTTGGAGGAGGTCTGGACCTACATGTATGGACAAAACCTGCTGCTGGCGGAGATTTCTCAAGGCACCCTCGAGAAATGATCTTGTGAAAGGAAAATCAGTTTATTGTACAACTTTCCTTGTGATAGCCTACTCAATGCGCATGCGTGAAGACACCACACATACACAGGACGACCTTTGTGACAGCAGCGCGCACGCCCTTCCATATCCAGCTAAATTTTTAGCCCGCAGACCGTACCTTGCTGTATAGCCGACAACGCCATAATTCTGTTGCTTTATTTGCTTCATTGTGTGAATTTTATTCAACACCAGCGCTGAAGACAACAGGTGCAATCCCAACAGGAAATACGGCGTCAAACATTTGGAAGATGTGCGCTATCGCCACTTTCAGCTGCACGTGTATTTGTCGTAGTCTTCGCTGGGTGCCTTCCACTAAAGTGGTAGACTTCGTGCGATCGCATAAACATTTTGTGATCCCCACAGGTTATACAAATTTACAATAACAGGTGCCTCAATCTGGACCGGTCATAGAGATGTGCCTATAAATCACGTATTTGGGGTTTGTGGTTCCCACCTCTGGGGTCTTCATTCACAAAAACCTCCTACCTGTTGGCGTGTTGTAGAGAGGCAGGTGGCTTTATAGAGCTGATGAGTGCACAGTTGTACTACTGATTTATGGATGTTTTCAAGGAAGGGCTAACAAAAATCTCCACATGTGTAGACCCAGTAAAATTGAAAAGAAAACTGAACTCGTGGCCATAATCTTGAATTTGCAGTGAAAAAACGGGAGGCCAACCTCTTCCCGAGAGTCACCATCAAACAGCGATACTTCTGTCCGATTTTGAACTGTTTTTATCGGTGCATATTTAGTGTGGTGCAGCCATCTGGCGGTGGAGCCTCGGGGAGCATCGCACTGTTATTTGCAGCACTTACATAAATAAAATGCAGGGTCTACCATCGACCCGCAGAATAAGTGCTCGCGTTTCGAGGAATGCCAGCAAAATGTTGCGCTGTACCGTGTGAGCGGACTGAAAAGGTAATAGTGACGTAAACAATCCCCGCTTAGATATTTTTGTCTCAAGCCTTGCAAGTTTTTTTTGCATCGTGTGAAAAAGGCTGAAGTGTAAGGAAGGAAAGAGGTAACCTTACAGGACAGTCTAAAAGGTAGCCTTATAAAAGGGAAAGTGCATGCGTGGCTGGCTTTAGTGACAACATTTGTTTGCGTACAGGGATGCTGATTGTGAAGACGATTCTGAAACATTACATTTTTGCGCATATCTTCACGGTAGCATTTGTACTCGTATTTAACAATGCAGTTTCCCTCATTTTGACTTTCATGCGTATTGAGTTACCTGGTATCCTCCAAAACGCATTCCAGTTTTCATTAATGTCCTTCAGCTGACCAGCTGGCACTTCTTACATGTACATCAAACGGGAATCGAAGCACTTTGAATCATCTGAATTGACTCGGAGGGACCTCTATGCAGCGGGGTTTTGTCATGAGACATCCCTCTCAGCCCGCTGCCAAACCTTTAAGAATTATTTGTCCAGATCTCGGATCAGTGGCGCTCAGATTTGTTGTTCGTTTTTTTTCCCTTGCAGATGGAGAATGGGGAACAAGTGCCTGTGGGAACTCGCTGAACTTTGTCTGCAAGCGCAAAGAAACAGAGGGCAGTCCAAAACCCCTCCTTCCCGATTATCCTACAACTGGCAACTGCCCCGACAATTACTTCAAATTGGGAAACATGTGCTACAGCGTGAAAGGCACGACGGCGAGTGAGCGCAAGGGCTGGATCGCGGCCAGAGACGACTGTAGATCGGGTAAAGCAGCCAGGGGTTGGACTCTTGCCACGGTCAGCCACCCTGGACAACAAGGTAGGGATACCTTACCAGCAATGAATGGACTAGAGCGACCTGCCAACTGTCAGTCTGATTACAGTGTGCTTGATCAGCTGCTCAAGTCTGGTGAATGGACTTACAAATGTGGCCGCTGATCCCTGCGACACGTGTGGAGCCGATCTGCTTTGCCGTGCAACGGTTATATGAGACAATTGAAGCCAATTGCCACCACTTTTATGTTTGATGTTGCAAAGTACCATAGCTCAAGATCCTTGCGGTCTCCCACTGTCAGTGGCACACCCAGGATCTGCCAAAGGAGGGTGGAAGCTGTGACTGAAATTTCCCCTCCCCCGAATGATAATCAAGCTCCTCCCTCCCCCCGCATTGCATGACAAGGGATTGGGATGTATGGTTATATCAGAACCAGTAATGTTAAATGTAGGTTTGTTGTATCAAAATTTATTGGGGGGGAGTACCTTAGCCCTCAAATTGGTGAACCACTGCCGTGTATGTGCTGTTACGTGGAATCTGACCCTGCCACAGACCAATGGGTTTTGGACAAAGTAGTCGATTTTGGCAAGATCCACACCTATTTACCACAGATTGACGGGCCCTCGCTGTTGACTGCGGTCAGCACGTATCCACAGTTCACTTCCGAGAACGTTACTATACTGGTGATACAATGCGTCATTTGGAGTCAGGCCTATTAACAGTGTAAAATTTCAATTGTCGACAGGAGTTTTCCTGATCCTCAGCTTCCAGATTCTAACAGACCCACCCTCCCTCCCCCTTGGGCTTTGGACGAGACTTGAATTGGCAGCAAGGCTTTCGAATTCTTCTCTGGAGCCTTTGCAGCTTTCACAGAAATTTTCAGCACACCTAATATGCATGTGCATTCGGCTGTGGTATTCATTTTTCATGTCAGGCCTCCAGGAGTTTTTCCAGTAATATCTCGTTGATCATTTTGACACCAATTTCATGAAAATTGCAGGTATGTTCACACAAAACACATATACCCCACTTTCTTTGAGCCCTGTTGGGCGAAAGTGCTAACTTTTCCCATATTCTGTGCACAATGCATGCTGGCCAGCCAACGTGGGCAAAGTAATACCGCCACAATATCCCATGTTGGATTAGATCAAAACTGCACAGATGTGCTCATAGTAAGCGTTTCCAAAGATGGAGCATTGGACAGTCCAGATCCGGGGGGGGGCATCCACTCCCTCCACAGGGCTGTGAGATGGTGCGAAAAAGCTTGGTTCTTTCTTCGGATTGGGAAAGAAGATGAGAAAAGAGCGAATTTGCTAAAGAAGTGTCAAAAGAAAGGCAGCCAAAGGTTTGGGCTGTATCTTGTTAAGGGTTGAACAGGAGGAAATTTATTTCAGTTCAGAGGATTCACTGTATAGGTATACAGTGTAAGTCTCTAGCTGTTTGATTTCAGTCCCAGGTTTTTAGGCATCTGCCAGGAAAGGTATTTTATTTGTAATCAAATTCTAGATTGCAAATGGGCGCCGAACCAGTAGGTGAGCACAATTTTCCTGGACACCCTTCAATTTCAGGCCACAGTGTTTGTCCCTTTCTTGATCTGTTCATTTATTTCTGTTCTTGGTTCCATTAGCACTAATGACAGCCATCATCAAGGCATTTGAGGGTGTGGACATGTGGATTGGCTTGAACGGCATCGGTATCCACAACCAGTATCACTGGTCTGACGAGTCACCGTTGGAGTACACCGCCTGGATGGAAGGCCAGCCAGACAACGTCTTGCCCATCACTGACCCTGTAAGTTCATGCCTTCTCAAAGACTGCTCCCAAATGACACAGAATGTATCCTCACTCAACAAGCACCGGCGTTTCTTCGTTTTCCTTGTTAGCCTTTTGCCGGGGGCTTGGGATGTCCACCCCTGCCTTGAATTTCGTCATTTCGTGGTCACATGCTATTAACAAAAATCAATATATGAACTACATTGATGAAGTGGTGCGTACTCCTGTGTGACTCTGTCACACTTTGCTGTTCATCTGTGTACAAATCCACGATTGCTACATTTTTTTGTCAGAAGGGGATTTGGGAATGAGTACAGGCGGAGACCAGCCCCGCGTTGAATGGACAATTCATTTTGTTTAACTGAGTCAGGGGAACAAACATTTGTCCCCTCAATGAATTTATCCAACCTGTGTACAATCCCAGAACTATGGTGCCAGTATGTGTGAAGAGTTCACATCAGAATTAAGACCATAAAAACTGGAGTTGGGTCCTGTACCAGCCAATTATCAAATATCAGGTTGCCTAACTATCCAATT
Source organism: Acanthaster planci (assembly GCF_054643075.1). Classification (NCBI taxonomy): domain Eukaryota; kingdom Metazoa; phylum Echinodermata; class Asteroidea; order Valvatida; family Acanthasteridae; genus Acanthaster; species Acanthaster planci. Next base: position 2,960,055 of record NC_141784.1, on the reverse strand, counting down.
TCATTCGTTCCTTGTGAGCATGATTTCAAAGATGGATTGTCTGTCCATTTTAAAACTAATGTACAGCACCAGGCAAGTGATAATATTGATATGGACTTGTAATGCACACTCGTCCTTGAACCTGATCCAGGTGCCATACATCATTATTATCCCCGCTCATTGGACCATCACAGTTCCCTGGGGTGTATGTAGCTCAATGTTACTATTTTGGGTGCCAACAGCTGATCAAACAACAACAAGCATCTCTACCTTCACAGGTACCCATTAATACCCCCGGGTGGAGAGAGGCAAGTGGGAGTAAAGTGACTTGCCCCAGGTCACACGATGTGTAACCAACGGCGGGATTCGAACCCCCGACCCTGTGCTTTTGAGTCACTAACCCCTACCCATAATTCATAGGTGTGGCATGGATTCTGTAATCCTAAAAACCTCAATCTAAATCAAAAAGAGGGATCCGCACTTTTATGCCTGGTATGTCCTTAACAATCTTGACAAAACTGAAGTGTTGAGGCTGTGCTGTTCACAGAATTCTCAAAGCTGCGTGGTGATGATGAACAATCCTTATGATCCAGGTAGATGGAATGACGTCACCTGCAGTGTCCCACGGGCCTATCTCTGCCAGTCTCCATTAGGTAAATGCGAGTTTGTCCGCGTCTTGTTCAAACTGCTTATACTGCAACTCCTTAACCCAACTAAGACCTTGCAGTGGAAGCAGTACCTGTGTATGAAAACACCGTGTCTTACACAGTCAGGTGTGTCTTTAGTTCAGCTTGACCATTCATGACCACACATTCTCCGTCAGGAAAGCCAAAAGTGTGGCAAAGGGAATGACTGAAAAACGGAGCCCATGTCTGTTATTTTCATGGTAAAGTAATCAGCGTAAGCATTTTGGGGCTCTTATAATTCTGGGACGGCCTGTTTAACAAGAGAGCTTGGGTATTGTACTTGTGGTCCCCCCCCCCTCCAGCAAGTTGGGGAAAACAATTTCTTTTGTGCGTTACGCTGTCTTTGTTGCTTGGCATCTGTTTTCAGTCACCCCTGGGGGTACTCCTCCTGACCTGCCAGGCAACAAATGTTCCGACAACAGATACACTCAGTACTTCGCTACCTGTTTCCTGATGGAGAACACGTACCCACGTACGTTTGACGATGCAAGAGCGGTAAGTGAATGACTAGATATCCAGTCCGCGTACAGTGTGCTAGACGGAGGCCTAACCGCATGAAGTCTCGATTAGGTGACACGTCGCACGGCAAACCCAACCAGCATTTTCTTAATAGTTCATCATAGGTGTTTACAGTGAAGTCCATCACATGTTATGTGCACTTTCGGACCACTTCGTGAGCTATTCCAGTGAACCGTGACAATGAGTGTTATTTTTCACCCTGTTACTTATGACTGGACTCATGAAAGAACTTACAGTGGACTCAATTAAGCCTGGTTTCCATATCAGCGTAAGAAATGCAGAGAGCAACGTAATCGAGATGCAAACTGCAAGGCAGACGTACGGAAACATGTCAGAAGGGAAGTGTTGCCAATATTAACCCAGACATATGCAAACCAGCCCCAGATGGATCGGCAAAGTTGAGTCCGGTTCAAGTTTGCCGACTGTCTGCGTTGAGTGAGTCTTTACAAATGCACGCTGGCATGACAGGCAAACAGCAATGTTCCTCTCGCTTAGTAGCACTCATTTTGTCCATTTTCCCCTTAGAACTAGCGTATGCAGCCCCAATCGTCAACAAAATAGATGACCATGAACAAATTACATCAAACTGATGTATCAGTTTGGCTTCAAGAGGCATTATTACCACCTAAAAAAGGCATTTTCTGCAACAATTTTCCGAGTTTCGGACGCCATTTTGTTTAAGTTTGTGATGGTGGAATGATGCCACACAGCATCTCTTCCGTGTCTGTCTGCATCTTGATGTCTTGCATACCATCACTATGACAATATGGAATCCAGCCTTTATGGCACTGTCCTCAAACTTAGAGTCTATTGAACTCACTGTTACACTGAAGGTCTCTCTTTAACCCTAAAATAATGGTGGGCAGAATCCTGGAGTAAGCCTTCTCCGATTTGGGAGCAATTGTTGATCTTGTTTATCTTAGGTTTTCCACTGATGTGTTGTCATTTTGGACACAAATTTCATGAAAAGCAATCTGCTCAGGCCAAATGTCCATTTCACAAAGACAATTTGACCGAAAAAAACCCCATAAACTACAGATAAGCATGAAGCACCAAACCCATGGTCAGATTGAATTGACAGTTCATAGATTGACTTCATGGATGTTCCCACATGCATGTCAAGCTTCAAACAGATTGGTCTCGGGACAGTCGAGTTCACTGATGAGGAAGGGAGAGGTTGGAATTCAGCCCCCTCTCCTTCTAGAAGCTCGTGCATCTTCCTGCGTGAAAGTAATGAATCAAACGTGGTTGCAGAAGTCACATGTAACAGTGTAATATGCTTAGTTCACAATGGACCTTATTCCTGAGGGAGCCATTTTTGATTTTGTTCACTGCATCAGCTTTAAAAGTTGCTAACTATTGAATGGAATTTTATCAGAGTATATCAGGTAAATGTGAGTTCCAAGCCTTACTTTTTTTTTCAAATCTGGTGTAAAACACTAAAGTGTGTTTCATCACAAATATGAAGTTCTTCATTGTAGTAGTCAGGTATCGAAAGAAAGGAAATTTCACTTTATTCTCTCATTGATACTTTCAAGTTCCAAACATGAAGAGTTGAATTCACTTTTAATTTTGAAATGGTCGACTCGTAAATAAGGTCTGTTGGGAGGGTGCACTCCGTTCCCTCTGGAAAGCTGCTGGCACCTGTCGTGAGCTCACACGTGCCTGCAGTATTAATGTTTACCGCCCTCTCTCTTTTCTAGTGAGGGAGTGTCATGCTCATACTTGGAAGGTTTGAGAGTCTCTCACTGGCTGGCTTGGGGAACTTGAAGTTCCACAAGTGTTACATGCTTTGGCCTAGACCGGGTTCGCTTTGGTTCCGCCTGACATGGGGAAATTGTTTGTTTGTCTTTGGTAGGATTGCCAGTCAAAGGGCGGGAACTTACTGTCACTGAGCGACCAATATGAGATGGCGTTGCTTGTATCCGCTCTCTACGGGACGTATCCCAACTCTCCCTTAGAGGCTTGGATTGGTTTGCAAAGCACTACAGTGAGTACTCATTAACAGGTTACCAGTGATTACCACTGTGGCACGGCACATCGTTACTGGGGACTGGGTGCCAAAACCCTTTGATCCACATTTTTTTCGATGTGCAGTGCCTCTGCGCATATTCACGGAAGTGCAAAACTGCACGGAAAAAAATCCAGTGCTTCCATGTGCCTCTGCTGTGCATCATGTTTTGTCATAAAATATACTGCACTCCAGGGCTAAAACCCCTTGAACGTTTTTTGTAGGACTTATCCCGTTACTCATTCACCAGTGAGGTACATAAGGAATGATAAACCAACATGTTGAGCCATGATCGTGAAAAAGAAAAAAAAACCTGAATAGCATAGTTTTGAATGAAATTTCCTCGTAAACCAACCTATGTTTCTGAATATCTGACCAGGACATCCTGCTTGCTTTATATTTGGGCACAGCCCGTGTTGCAGAAAAAAACAATTGTGCCACCAAAGGCCCCCCTTTGAGTTGGAATCGGTCACCATATCTCCCGCAATTTTGAGTCACATTCTGTTGGCCGTGCCTTCTCTCTTTGTTTTCCTAGCAAACCGGAACATATGAATGGATTGACGATTTCCCACTGGAGTTCACCAGGTGGGGCCCCAATGAACCTAACAATAATAATGGACGTTGCGTTGTCCTGACTCCAGATGGCTACATGGCTGTCCGCGCTTGCTCCGACACTCGAAACTACTTCTGTGAATATCCGTGTAAGTTGTAATCCTGGGAATAAAAGATGTCTGGAATTACTTTAAATCAGACTTCAAGTCAATAAATAATGAATGTTTAGGAGTATTCTGTGGTGACATACTGCACGTTCTATTCCTCGAGGAGAAGCCAAGTGAAATGGAAAAATCCAATCTGTCCCAAAATGAGCCTGATGAATCATGTGTCGCTAAGCTTGTGTGAGCAGAGTTTGCTGGATTTTTCTCCAATTGTGCAGCTACTCCACCCGAAAAGCCGCAGCCGCAACGAGGGACATGTCCCGGTGACTACGTTGAACTCCCCGGGACGGACTCATGCATCCTCTTCAAGACGCAGAACCTTATCGTGCATGACGATGGAGACTACATCTGCACGACGCAGCACGACGGCGGAAGGCTGCCAAGCATACACAGCATTGCGGAGGACAACTTCATCGCCGAAGAGGCCAAGAAGGTCTTTCTCGGCACCAACGTCTATGTTTGGCTGGGGATGAGGCGCTCCAATGAAGGTGGGCGGGGATTGTGATCACTGCGGGGTGATGGGTCTGGTGGGGCTGTGGACGGAAATATATTTTAGGAAATATTCACATTTACTTTTCAAAAGAATATATGGTCATCAGTCTAGAACACTAGATAGTGAAACAATGACCTTCTGAATACCGGCATAGAAATGAATAGATGAAGTCTTAAGTGGTTGACAGCCATACCAATTTTTGATTGTCCTTTAATCAAGCAAACAAGAAAGTTCATATGTGTACGTACAGATACATATTTACCCTGTTTTACATTTCCCTTTTTGGGGGTCAGGTTTCAATACCTGGATTGACAGAAGCCTCATGGACTTTGTAAACTGGAAGACACAGGAACCAACTGATGATCGATTTCCAGATAACAACTGCGTTCGAATGGATGTGAACGGCGGGTGGGAAGATGTTGGTTGTAGCCAGAGGTCCAATTACATCTGCCAGCTTCCCAAAAGTATGTGAGGTTCAGTGGTTTACACTTCACCTTTGAATGTGTCTGGTGTATGATACATTTCGGTTGGTAGACTCTGCCTAAAAGAGAAACTGGGTGGTTATAGTTACTTGATAAAGAGCGCCCCATCTTCATTTGTTTGTGTTAGTCTCCTCACTGACGTGTACGTCAGGTACGCGCACGGGTTATTACATCGTGCAAACTGATTGGTCATTCAAATTTACTTATAACTTTTAATGTAAATTGACTCGGCATTTCCAGTGTTCTTATCCAAATGCCACTCACATGCAGTATCTTAATTCCTTTGAGGGGAACTCTTGTCTTTATATCTCAGTGCCGAGAATTTTTAGCATTGGAACGTTTGATGACACCGATCTGCACGACATCCGTCGCCGAGCTGGATAATTCTCTTCGTGAAAAAGTCAAACACTGAAGTGATTTGAATAGTGCCACATTGAAGCCTAAGAGCTTGCAGGCTGACCTACATAGCTCTAGCTGATGATGCTCTTCCCTGGAGAGTTGTCATCTTCTGTGAGGGATACCTGTTTATCACTTCCCTTGATAGATGGTGCACAGGTTTTGCAAATTCTGACAAGTGCATCTGAGCAGAGATAATGGGAGGAATCACCAATGTAAGGCTGGAAAGCTCCGGTATGAGACCGCAGGGATACTCATCGTATCCCACTGGAAGCTAGTTTCAGTCTTAGTGTCATTGGTTCTACAGTCACCTGCACAATTATCCCCGGAGTTTCAGCAGCTTTTAGATGACTGTGTTCTCCAACTCTCTCTTTTCCAGAACCTGCTTTGCCCACACCACCCCCCACTCGGGATGTCATCAAATCAGGTTAGTTCTACTTGTATCAATGCTTTGCTTGCTTTTGTGAATGTTATGTTCAAGGTTTATATTTTGTGAACCTTTGGCCTAATGTAGTTTGCAGAAAATGCCGTCCAAACTCTGTCATGTTTGGAAGCCATTATTCACTCTGCATTTTGAAGAAATGTTGCCTTAGCACCAAACCATTGTCATTTGCCAAAGGACTCGTTTGACAGTTTTCACATTTTTTGTCCTCACTCTGTTTGGAGGAGAGTAGATGAGCCTTTTGTATTTTCTTTCTCATCTTGTTATCTCCCGTGTAGAATGCCCCGACAATTTTTACCGCTTTGGAGACACGTGTTTGACGCTGATCTCGTCAGACGAAAAACCTTGGACCGATGCAAATGATGCGTGCGAAAGCTTGAACTCAAAGGCATCCCTTGCCATCATCAAGGATTACCGTACACATGGTAAGTCCCCCGCAGAAGTGCTTTTTGGAGCAGCCTTTGTAATGTTTGAAAACGCGACTCCTTGTAGTGTGGAAATATTTGGACTTACCAAGATGTCAGGAAAAAATTTACCTGCTCTGCGCTCCAGCTAGGAAAAAATGGCCATGAAATCTGTCAGTTGTAGAGTAGTGAAGCAGTCTGATTATCATTGATTGTTGATCAGAGGAGCCTCAAACATCCGAAACAGTGTCAGTGATTGAAGCCAGCTAAAAAGATACAGACTTTATAAACTGTGCTGGCAGTTTTGAGCCGAGACCTGTTGATTTTTGATGGATTTGCGTGTGAGCTAGCCGTACTTTGTCAGGTGACCTCATCAGCTGACACAACAAAAAGCATTATCTGAGAATGTGTCCGAAACGGGGTTCCAGAGCTACGGCTAGGTCTATTGTCACGCATTTCCAATGGAGTGAAGACCTAGACCTAGCTCTAGACAGCAGATTTGGATCCAGCCACTGTCTCCGTCATGTTGGGCAAGCAACCAACACAAACCAGCGCCGCCCCCTGTGTATAGGCCTATAAACAGTCTGCACAGTACAGCATGGATGTGGCAAAAGGCGTTGCTGCAGCAGCAATGCATTGCGCCACACCAGCGCCACCGCCTTAAATGTTGTGTGTGCAAGTTTTCCTTTTCATGTATGTCATCTAGCTTGGCGTGGCCAACACTGGCGGCCAATACTAGTGGTACGCCCACTTTTTCAATGGGGGAGGGTGATTGCCCTCCTACGTCTTGCAGATCTTTGGGGTCAGTGGGGCATATCGGATCGGCCTATTAATGGCTGAAGCTTGATGGTCTAACAAATGGTCCCCCCCTTCCCAGTTTGAAAATCGATTCTGTCGCCAGTTGTGGACAGTTAAGTCTATGGTAATGTATCTGCCTATCCAAATCCGGAGGTCATGTGGGCGTCATCTTCAGCATTAATGAGGCTTGTGCCGTATACCACACTTGTAAGAGGGTCCAACCCCAAATCATCATGTCTGGTCATGAGTGGGGAACAGAAAACCTAAGAATACAGGAAAACCTCTCCTAGTTTGCATAACGATGCCAGTGCTTGGTAGCAATGACTGAACTTATTGTGCATTGTTTATCCTTACAGCCCAGATCGTTGCACTGATGAGAGGCTACGTAGGTCAGGACGTTTACATCGGGCTTAAAGCCACTCCCTCATTCCCATTGTACGTTTGGCCTGACGACACCACTCCTACTTTCACAAGATGGGGTGTCGGCCAGCCGGATGGCTACCCACTGCTGGTAACGTACATGAAGCAAGGAGTTGATTTAAAGATGACCCTGTGTCCATTAAATACCGAATGTTTGCACTAAGAGCATTAGCTTTTATGTTAAGCACGTGATTTTTGGGATGGGATTTGAGCTCGTCTCCTGTTTTTAAAGTATGGAAAACTTTTTCAGGAAAATGTCAAGTTTTGAAGAAGAAGAAATATCAGTCTGGAAAATTCAACGGTTCATTTTAGGGAAAACAAAATAAAACAAGAACAAATGCCCAAAGAAAAACTGTGTACCTCCTATCCCGTTTACCTAACATTGTCAATTGTACATTCACAAATGAAAACACCAAAGTCATTTTCAGAAGAGATCCGTACTATACCCCAGTGCTGTGCAGGCATGACTTTGTGTTTTTGGCCAGTTTTCCAAATTTCGGGCCCAAAGTGTCCCTCTTTTGGTCTTTGGAATAGCCAAGATTTTGCTTTACCATAGGATCAGTGTTTTAAACTTTCGTTCCCAACATAGTCACTCCAAAACTTGGGTCTTGGTCAGCAGGACGACCAGGATGTTGATTCCCTGAGCTTGGGAACCTGTGATTCCAACACCATGAACACAGGATTGCAGACTCATAGAATTTATACCGTCTCAATAAAGTGATGGTTTGTAGTCTCCAATGTATGCTGCCTCTGCCTCCCCCCAACCATTCCTGAGAGTATTCCTTTTTTTTAATTTTGGTAAAAGTGTCATCTCCATACCTAAACCACCAAACTGTTGACTGACCGGCTGTGTTTGAGGCAGCATACTTTACAGCCTAAAAGCCATCACCTAGCAGGTACGGTTTGGAGGGGGGGGGATAAACTCCCAAGAGTCTGTATTGGGATAATGTATGTGGTGGCAACATCCCGCCGATGAAGATCAGTCAAAATATTCATTTACCAGGTGCTGTGAATGAAAGTTTAAATGAGAATCTTATCAACTACCAATCAACAGAGATGAATAGCTTTCATGCCTATGTTTGTTTTGCTGTTTGAGTTGAGTAAGTTGATACAAATTTATCCAATTTCAATGAGTTTGACGCGGTCCTCCCACGCTGCAGTCATTGCTTTTCTCTTTTATCACCGTCTGGAAACTCCACAGACTAATAGAGACTACTGCGTTGTAATGGATAACTCCAACACAAAGCAGCCTGGGTATTGGTATGACGTGCCCTGCAGTGAACGCCATCGATACATCTGCAGCATGGATCCAGGTGGGTTTCCTGGCTGTCTGCATGTCCACCAAATTCCCTTTGGCGTCTAGGAGCAGTGTTCATTTGCAGCTGAGCCTTTCCGACATAGGGAACCTGGAGACGAGCTGTTTATAGAGAGGGTTGCGACATGAGTGTCTCAATTGTTGGAACCAACATGGTGGATTATGCATCTGCGCCCATTTAAATTAGCACACAGTAGCTACATACTGTACTGCACACGTAATGAGCAGCCATGTTGGTTCCAAGGTCTGAAGCTGGCGTGTCACTCTCGATACAGCTCTAGGAGCTTGGAGTGAGGGAATTGGGAAAACACTTCACTGGCGATTGTCCCGTACCGTTGAGCGCAGTATTCAATAGAGCAGTTAGTGCTGTTCAGTTGGTGTTGGCATCCCTACTGGAAAATGTCCAATTCATTAACCTATTGACGCCAATTCACTTACCCATTGGATCCAGTCCACAGACCAATGTAATCACCAATTCCAAAACCATTCGCTTTTGCTTGGAATCGATTGGGTTCAATTGGTTTGAATAGTAAGTTCGGACCTTTTCTCAGTTGGACCATTTCAAACCAAATGACACCATTTGAGGCAGCCAATTCACAGTCCAATTGTAACCAATCAAAGAGCCAATTGAAACCATTTCAAGACCAATTCAAACCAACTGAGTCTCATTTGAAAAATCCATTTGATGGGGGAAACAAGCTGAATTAAAGCAAAGCAATTGGAACCAGTTGCATCCCATTTGAAACTTCCAATACGGGGGCAGTTCACAATAGTGCACCTCCAAGAGTTTGCCCTTGCAAAGTGAGTTCGCCTTTCTCGAGTTTTGAGTTTCTCTTGCCTTGATGTAGATCCAATTTACGATGGCACTCAGGTGCCACCAGCACGCAGATGCAGGGATGATTTCTATGCAGTTGGTGACTCGGCCTGCTTCGCCATCTTCACCAGCCTACCATCTACGTTCGACGAGGCTGAAGCGGCCTGCAGCGCAATGTCACCCGCCCCAGGGCAAGGCCCTCAGATTAATCTGGCCATGGTGCTGGACGGTTATGAGTCAGCTGTCCTGGACACTATGCTGTATGCCTTGGGACAAAATTATGCTTGGATTGGAATGAAGGCAACGGATGTGAGTGTTTCCCTAAAGCAGACCACTGAAACAACAAAAACCCAGGATGCCAAATTGGCTTTTTTTCTCTGTGCAGAGCAAAACAGTCCCTGCAGACTACATTTAATGTCAATTTGAAGCTGTACTTGGACTTCTCTGAAAATTGCTTTTGCTGGTACAAGTCCACCCATATTCCGCCCAACCCTCTTGAATTTCAACCCGGAGGTTGTTGAGAATGCAGGGTGGAAGTGTGTCAGCATGTTGACTGCCGCGCACAATTTCAAAAGGGCATTCCCATCATTTGCCGTAGGTAAATGGGTATCGTTCAGGTGTCTGTTTAAACATGAGCATTTTACAGATGTCTGTTCTCCAAACTGCCAGCAGCGTATTTGAAGTGATTTTCGGTGATGCCAGTGTATTCAATTTACGTTACAATAACCTTTCATTTCCTAAGAGTACATGTAAACCCGTAGTGGCAGAATTCAGTACAGGTTGGGAAAACTGCAACAGTGTAAATGGCCCCTCGGAATGGCATCTCATCGGATTTGTCTCGTTGTCGGCAGTCAACATGTTGAGAAAACCACCTGTAGATATTAACTTCACTAATGAATTTGAAAGAACTTTTATTACTAACATTGGAATCGAAATTTGATAAAGCTTAATTAAAAACTAAAAAAAAAACCTGTTACATGCCTGTAGGATGATTTCATTTGGGGGTCCTTAATCTCACTTTGTTGTTCGTGTTCAGCGTGAGTATGGTTGGGTGACCGGCTATCCTGTTGTGTACACTAACTGGGGCCTGAATGAACCTAGTGGCCAGGACAACGAAGGGTGCGTCCGTACCCGAATCGATGGGGACAACTGGGATGACACTACGTGCTCGGACACAGCTGCCTACTTCTGCCGCTACGATCAGATAAGTAAGAGTCAGATTATTAAGCTCACAGTATCCAGTGCTGGAGAGTTTAAACACCAGGTGTCTCTTGTATTGGTACATTTGGCTGAGGGTGTACCAGTACATGTATTTTGTGCGTTACCCCCAATTATCTTCAGGCAAACTTGAATTCTCAATTCTGATAGGCCGGTCCATGGCAACAAATAGTGTGATATGTAACTGTATTGCACGGTTCGTATCAACCCCTGCTTAATGCGCTGCTCTAACTCGGTGGGTGAAAAAATTGAGAGTACAAATAAGCTTGTTTCATATTCACTCAAATGGCTGTGACAAATCAGTGGCCTTACGCAGCAACAAAGTGTTTAGTCAACAAATTCAACTAAATTTGATAATTGGTCAGAAGTTTCATCTTTTTTGATTTCCGATCTTTTGCTGACCTGGGCTTCAAGGTTAACAGAACTTTTTTTATCCTGTCCAATATACCACCACTCCAACCAGCCAATTCAAAAGCTCTGCTGTACTTCTTTTTTTGCTCGTCCGTCAGGCATGCCGTTTCCAACTCCCGACCCCGACACTGGGAATCCCTGTCCGAGTGGATGGGAAAGTTTCGAATCCAACTGCTACTATTTCTCTGACATCGTGACTGATTGGGGCGAGGCCAACTTCAGGTGGGGCAACCTCTGACACTTTCATGCATTTCTGATCCATGTAGTTCATAAGTCGTCGTCGGCAACATTACAGACGTGAACTCTTATTGGTTTCCCATTACATGTTCCAAAGAGAGGTTTGCATGTGTACCCATGACCGTACGCATCCTACCAGCTGGAACTGTGAACACCGGTTAACCAAAATGGCAGCCTCTGCAGAAAAATCTTGAATTTAGCTAAGCTTTCTTGGGCCAATGTAAGAATGAATTTGACAGTATCGTAAAGCTTGGGCATTGGGAACATCCAAGATTGTAAGAGGGCTGATTCATCCACCTTTTAGTCTGTGAGGTGATCCTCCCCCCCAAAAAAAGCCTCTCTTAGGATTAAGGGAGACCATTTAAGGTCAAGGTCCTTAGTTCATCAACTTCTCACGACACAGGTGTTTGCGGATGTACGAAGGTGCCACACTAGCAAGCATCACATCAGCTGCCGAGAATGAATTTGTATACAGCAGAGCAAACAACCGGTATCCTGGAGGTGACTTTGTTTGGATTGGACTGACACGCGTTCAGACTGGCAACAATGACTGGAGTGAGTGATAGTGAACTTTAATCAGAAATTGAAAAAAAGAAGGACCCAAAAACTTACCCGTTCTTCAATGTGCTTCCATGCTTGCGCCTGTAATTTTTTTTTCTCCATTTTCCACCATTAGATGATGCAATTTAGACGCTTTCTGAACTGCATAATTACTGAAATATGGAACATCCTGCTATAAATTCTTACAATCATATAGTGTATGTCTGTCTGTCTGGACACCTTGCACATGATGAACTCATTACTTGTGAAAAGCTCAACAGAGTGCAGAGTGGTTAAGTATGTAGCAGGTGTGCACAGATGCTTTCGTTTGCTGTCATTCCTTATTGAGCAAAGGGAAAGATTGAAAAGGCCCCAAACACCATCAAAGGGAAATTTGCAATTACATGTGAAGGAGGCTCAAAGCTTGTATCATGGTTTATGGTTTGATTTTAAATTGTGCTACTTTCATGGCGTGATGATTTATGCGCAGTGCAGGGACGTTCAAGGGCATTTGAAGGATGGAAACGGTCATCGGTTTGACTGGCACATTTCTCAATGTTTTCATGCTTATTCACAGGGTCCTTTGGTTGGATCGACGGAAGTGAGTTTAATTACGCCTTCTGGAGTAGAGGAGAGCCCGATGGCTACCCAGCGGACCTGCTGGTGGAGACTTGCGTCACCATGTCCATCACGACCGCCGGCGCTGGAGCCTGGAGCGATGAAATCTGCCAGTTCAAAGCGCTGTACTCTGTTTGCAAGATGCCAAAACGTGAGTGCACTATGATGACTTTGCCACCAGGACTGACTCCATGACTCACACTAACGGTACCATTGAGTAGTTGCTAGAGTGGACATTCCTTTGTTTAAGTTCAGTTAAGAAAACTCGGTGAAAATACTCATTTTTTCTTGAACTGGGGGAATGATTTTCAGCTGTATTGTTGTAAAATGTTTCCCTGACTGACTTTAGACTGGAGGGATTTGGGTGACAAACCAATTGTACAAGCAGTGCCCTACTAATAACAAGCCCAGCTGCTGATAACAAGCCCAGCTGCTGATGACAAGCCCAGCTGTTGATGACATCAGCTATAGTTTACTTGTGGAAGAAAAATGAACATGAATTTCAAGATACTTTGTTGATTTGTAGAAGGGCTTCTTCTCTTCTGTAAATAAGTACTTTTTTAAGGCCTGGCATGGCAGATGTTGGTTGACGTGAACAACTTTGGCCATTACGTCTGCCTTGATGTATGCACGGCAGATTGACAACTCATCAAACGAGTGGTTCAGACGTTTGCACGAGTGAGCAGGAAGTCTTGGGTTCAAATCTCAACCAAGCCAACTTGTGAATTTTTATCCCCATGACTGTCCAACCACACTGAGAATACAATGTGAATATACTCAGTGTTGTTAGAGCAGAAACCTCGTACAAAATCAGCTTAAACCATTATCCATCAGTCAACTTTATTAATTAAATTGCATTTTATTTGTTTTCTTGTGCAGAGCAAACTTACACAAGCAGGGGTAAGTCAGTGCCGTTTATTTATGAATTTACGTTTGTTTAAGTAGAACTTGTGATACCATCAACTTGTGTCACAGTTTTTTGTAAGTTTGTTTTGCTTTTGTTCCATCTCGTTTGTATTTATCCTGTCTTGTTTACATTTGTAGCCTGCCTAGTACTTTTCTTTGTTTCTAATGAGAGGCAAAATCTTCCACAAATGCAAGGCTGATGATTAAGTTCATATCAGTGATTTCCATGGGGTTCTAAATCTCAGCTCAGTCTCCTGCTTTCAAGTTTTAAATTCCTTCCCCCCCCCTTGAGACCCTTAGGCTCTGAACGGTGACAGTGATGTCCTTGGAGTAAACATCGATGTGTCTTGTGTGAGGCCCAGGATGAAAGAATTTTCATTCCAGCTGCAAATGTTTGGTTGTTGAGATCTAGGGGCACCAGCCGTTCTTTGTATGGTTAGCCCTCATTTTTGTGTGGTTGGATCCATCTGGAACATTCTGGCGATTTCTTTCTCTGCTTGGCCTTTGCATAGGTTACAATTTCAACATATGATTTAAGGGCAGATAGTTGGCCCCAGCCAAGGGCTACTTCTTTATACACATGGCCTTGCAGTGCATAGTTTACAATTTAACATGATCTTGGGGCAGATAGTTGGTATTAGCCGAGGGCGAATCAGTTTACCTTTTTGAGACCAGCACCCACACCAGTCTTGAAAGAAACTTGTGTCATTTTAAAAATAAAAGACAGTTACGCTGGGCCTTAAAATAGCTTCTCTTATTTTTCTTGGCGTTTGAAAAAGAGTGTTCCGGTCAAGACATTGAGATCAAAATTGGAAGTGACTGCTACTTGCCAAGCACTGTTACTGGAATGGCGACGGCAGATGCAACCTGGAGAGAAGCAGAGAACATTTGCCGAGATAAGGGTGGCAACCTGGTATCAATTCATAGCTCAGAAGAGCAGTCCTTGGTCCGAATCTTAGTAAGTGCCAATCTGACTTTTAATCGATGTCTTTCTGCGCTTCATGTTCATTTGTTTGTTTGTTGGGGTGTTTGTTTGTTTGTTTGTTTGTTGGGGTTGTTTGTTGGTGTGTTGGGGGTGTTGGGGTGTTTGTTTGTTTGTTTGTTTGTTTTAGTATGGTCTTGTTTTTTATCTGTGGTGTCTGCCCATTCCTGCGACTGCCAGTAATTTATTCATCAGAGCATTTTTAGTTTTGTTGGGAGTGGGTTTTTAATCCTCGGAAGGGCCGGTCCCACTTGTGTATTGTGGAAGAGAAGGCAATCTCACACGCAGACTTGGCAGGAGAATACTCCAGGAGGAACATTTCGTGGGGACCATGTCAGGCAGTGGCCTACATCCAGATCTGGGGTAGGAGAGGGGCTTTTTGTCTAAAGTGGACTGTCCTTGGTCCTATGCAGAAGAATCCTGACCATCCCCCAGAGAGAGGTGGCAGGACCATAAAATGCTGGCACACTCGAGTCATTAAAAGAAATTGTCGACATTTCTCTGGGTCTTTTTTAGGGGGAAGGGTAGGGGAGGGGACCAGTGATTGGTCAAAAGTACCATCCTCACAAAGGAACTGCAGCACACCTGGCTCTCCAGAGTTACTAGCTTTTGTCGTATTCCCTCCCTTCTTAACGCTGCTGATTTTCCCAACAGTACGTGGAGACCTCAATTGATTCCCCACTGAAGCATTATTAACCACTCACAGATGGTGTTATCTCACAGCAAAAGGGCTCTGTGTACGGTGAATTTTCAAAACGGCAAGACACTACAAACAGATGGTGACCCCGTGCACGCATTTGATCGAGTCGCCGCCACCCAATGGGACATTGTTTGTTCAAACATCTGTCAGTCCAGCACGGAGCTGATATAAGGTCATCACCTGCTTCTACAGACAGACATTGCATACAAGTGTTCACAGGTCCTTCATGATTAAAGCTACCACCGAAAATGGTTGGGGGTTGCTCATGCCCTTGCCACCAGAGGTGGAGTATTTAATTTCTCCTCTGTCTTTCTAAATGGTTCGGGTTCAGTATGATACATAGTGATTTGAGTGTGTGTGGCCAACTTCACCTGGGTGTTTTGGGTCGCTCTTTCTTGTCCCCTTGCAGTCCTTTGGCTTTGCGAGGAGTTACTGGATTGGCTTGCGGAAATACGGCAATGGTGATTTTGGGTGAGTTACACATCTGCATCTATATGCATGCTATAATCACATTAAGAGAACGTCGGTAATAGATTAAGCAACAAGAGCAAAACACCTGCAGCTTCAGCTGTAGACAGTAACAACAGAACAGCATCCGTAGCCGCAGCAGAACAATGCCAATTACAACACCAGCTAACAGCAACAACAAACTAAACATGCTAAAAGGAAAAAAAACAATTTCCATGGCATGAATGATCATAAGCATGCATTTTAATTTTGCATTCCAACTCATGGGTTTACGTGATATTTTATCAGATTCCAACAATACCACCAACCCACCCTATCTCTTGGCTGTCCACAGGGCACCACCTATCCTACATGTATCACTCCCCAATCTCATTATAGCCACTGCTACATCCTCTTTCCATGGCATGCTTGGATAAAGCCGACTAGTTTTGAATTTTCGTTTTTACGGTCGCTTTAGTTGGCTTTGTTGATATGTGCTCTCACTCTAGCAATTCACTCAGCACCTATTCTCAGCATGCCCGTTTCCTAATCACCGACTTTGTACGCTGCAATATTTATCACCATATAGATGGAGCGATGGAACAACATTTGACATCAATCAGTATTCAGAATTCCCTGGCGATCAGCTTCCAGTCAACCTGGCCGATGAGGAAGAATGTGCGGAACTGCTGATCTGGCAAAGTAAGACACCCAACATAATGCCTCTTCAGCACCCATTCCCATCACTCGGACTTTTTGCTGTTAGATCTTGTTTGGTGAAAGGATTGTTAAAGAAAGAAGTCAGTTGGAATGTTAACTACTAAAAAGTCTGTGAACATCTGGCACCCCTCTCTGATAAAGCATTTTCCTAAAGCCTACTTGTACTCCCAAATCGTTGAAATGATCTCTGACAACACCTAAGATTTCATGACACAGACAGTCGCGGAAAAGAGTTCTGGAAGAGACAGTCCAAAAATTGAAACAAATCGATGTCCAAAACTCTGAAGATGACACATCACTTCTTGAAGTTAAACTTGTACTCTGATTCCGTGTATTTCATTCATGGTTGGCCATTTTGTTGATCATTGGGGTTTTATTTCCTAGTCCATGTGGAGACCATCGGCCAAATGCACGACACTGAAAGAAGAGGGGCGTTTTATTTTCTATCATGCCAGTGGGCATGTTTCATTGGTCTACTCTGCACAGACAATTTACTCGACAATTTACTCAACTCAAGTTGAATGTGATTCAAGTTTGTTGAATTTCTGCGTCGGTGATTGTGTAAGTTGCAAGAGTAATCAGTACGGCGTGTGGCTTAATGCATATTTTTTTTGTATGAGATGGTGAGTGACATTCGTTTAAGTCATCTGAATTTACCCCCTGGAGCCCTGATACCCTAGGATTTTTGACCCTCTCTCCTTCACAGCACATCCATTCGAAATTTAGTTGTCCAAGCTAAGACTCCGGTTCAGCTCAGTCTCTCGCCTGAACCCATGGTGATTGATGTAGAAGTTGTTGATTGATTTTTTTGTCCATTCCGGCCTTCCCAATAGGTTTTGATTTCTTGTTGATCGCAGATGGAGAGTGGGGGACGAGCGCCTGCGGAAACAAACTCAAGTACGTCTGCAAGCGCAAGGAATCGGGAAGCAGCCCCAAGGACCCCCTTGCCGATTATCCCACTAGTGGCGGCTGCCCCAACGATTACTTCAAACTGGGAAAAATGTGCTACAGCGTGAAAGGCGCCTCGGACGGGGAGGGCAAGGGCTGGATTGCAGCCAGAGACGATTGTAGATCAGGTCGAACAGAGAGGGGTTGGACTCTTGCCACGGTCAGCCATCCCGGACAGCAAGGTAAGGGGTTACTTTTAGATATCAGATGCACAGTCACAGACTTGCCAACATAAACTTTTGGGGCATGATTACAAATACAAATGGGCATTGCTGGTGGTTTCACATTGTAATCCACTGTGAGTCCCTGTAAGTTCTTTACAAGTTAGGCATCACAAATCTTAAGCCTAGTTGCAAGCCATACAACTGTGACAGTAGTTTTCCTTTGTTATTAGTCGCTGTGCTACTTATGACCGGTCATGTGACTGAAGTAGGCAAAGGAGGCAGGGGGCAATTAGGGCTTTAATTGGTTCCCCTTGCCCCCCCCAAAAAAATAGTGTCGAACTTTTTTTAAAATGAATTGTAGGCAATTGCTTGGTTTATTTCATTTCCCTTCCTTCCCAAAACGTGTAAAGAGCCCCCAAAATGTAGTCTCAACCCTCAGACAGGTCATAGGACGTGACAAAATTTCCCAATTTTTTGCCTTCCCCCCCGAAAAAAAAACAAGAGTTCCTATCCAAAGAGTTTGCAACGCATTGGCCAATCACAACACGTGAAATTTGTCGACCATTTCCAAATGCGCATTGGGTCGACAGATTTTGCACACTGTGATTGGCCAACGTGTTGCAAACTGTTGGAGGCGCACTATTGTGAAACGCCCGTATTTGCAGAAGTTAGTCACTGCAAGTAACCGAGGATGTGAAGCCTGCCACACACTTTTGTTATTTTGTCAACTACCAGATCAAAGAGCCTTGGCTATGTAGACAAGAGAGGTGTTAGGATAAATTAAGCACCTTTCAATCTTTGGCATCTGATTTCACGATATCCGGTGTCATTGCAGTTGGGGTCGGCAGCGGTCTGATTTCACATGAATGAAGCCATATGATTCAAAATGGCACCCTCCATAGACAGATTCTAAGTGGAGGAAATTGTCATGATTTCCTCATCTTGGCACCCATTTTTGGTCGGTGTCATTCAAGGCTTATCAGTGGTGTAATCTCCATCACAAATACTTTTGACTGAGTGGAACAAAACAAAAAAAGTTGGAAATGGATGGCTTTCATTTTGTCATTATCTTTTGACTGGCCGTCCTTTGCCCGATCATTGTATGGCATGCGTGCATGTAGATAATGGTGGAAAAAAGGTATTGTTTATATGATGATCTGATGAGCAGATGAATTTGGGTGTTTTGCAGGCTTAAATCATCCTGTGAAAGCCTGATTTCCATTTTTCAAAGTTGAGATGAAATATTGGTCTGCATGCTTAAATCAGTGTTCTTGGTGCGTTTCTTGTTTGTTCCATCAGCTCTGATGACGGCCATCATCAAAGCATTCTCAGGTGTGGACATGTGGATTGGCTTGAACGGCATCGGTATCCACAACCAGTATCACTGGTCCGACGAGTCACCGTTGGAGTACACCGCCTGGATGGAAGGCCAGCCAGACAACATCATACCCATCACTGACCCCGTAGGTCCATGCACGGCTCAAAGAGTGACACCTCTTGAACACAGAATGAATACCTTGGTTGGGCTAATTTAGAGCCAACCTTTTTCCATTTTGTTTCTCTTCCTTGTAAGCCTGTTTTGCTTGGCCGATGGCTAGTTATACCTCAAATTGTTCTTATTTCAAGTTTCTCTTTTGCAATGGCAGATTTCACCGGAAAAAAAAGAAGCAAACTTGACATGGTGTTGAAGACATTGGTGTAAATGGCTTCCATGCAAAGTCCCACACTCCGTCCGAGCTCAGTGCCACGTGGCACGCTGTACCCTTGACCTTTGTAAATGTTCATCTACTGAGACATTGCTTTCAGGAAGGAGAATGGCGTGGTGGGAATGTGTTATGCTTTCAAGTATTATAGAGCAGTAGAAACAACTTGCCCCCCCCAAAAAAAAATTGAACTGGGGGGAGGCAAAGCCCACCCTTGGGTAGATTCGAATCAAGTCGGACTGCGCTTCCCAGTCAGTCATTCCTTTACTGTACACAGTATACGGTTGTTGTGCTCGACCAATTGCATATCTTCTTATAAGGCACTGTCATTTGATAGCCTTTCTGCGATATTGGCATCAACGTCAAAGATTGTACAATGTGCGTCGCCCGTCAGTAAGTCCAACTTGACGCATAAGCCAATCAGACACCCCTGTCGGTGATATGTAGTTATTCATAGTTGCATATGAACGACATGATAATGTGTACGGAATTTCCACCAAAGTAGTCAGACTTGTAGGCTCTTCCATTATAATAGAGGTATGAATGATGTAAAAACAAGTCCAGCAATTTGATTGGCTGCTACCACTTTTGGTAGATGAGCGTATTCGCTGTGTACAAACGTTGGCAAATTTGTCACGTCAGGATTTCTCAACTCACAGTAATACTTGGACACAAGAGGGCGCAAAGCAAGTAACGGCGTACAGCCTTCATATCCAAAGCACAAATACAGACAACGTCACAGAGGATCGATCCCAACTTGAGTCAAGTCTATTCTCTGGGGTTCGGAGCCCACTTTAAGGACCCAAACTTTTAGAGCTCAACTCTAGTGCATTTGTTTGGCATCATAATGGAGGCCAGTTCCTGTTCTGTTCAAACTCGGAGGCATTTTTAGACCGCTTTTCCAACAAGAAACTTGGTTGAATATGCCAGAATGTCATTGTGGCTCTCAATGTTTTAAACTTGGCAGCCAGAGAAGTTCGGTGACTACCTCTTAAGACATATGGTGGGAGATAAGTGACACTTTGTTATGGGCTGGAGAGCAACAGTCCTGTAAAGGTCCTGCTATAAATTCTGGGTCCAATTTTGGTGTGTGTCCCTGTCACATCTGACATATAAGTTGGCAATTTTAGAATGCATTCTTTAATTTCCAAGAGTGATTATAGCGAAACAAGTTTTTTAACACCTGCCAAACAAATATAATTGGAATTGGATTTCAGAGATACTTCCATGGCAATGTACACAGTCGGATGTAACAGGGACACCAAGAAGTCACACTTTCAGACCCCAAATTTATAGAGTGACCCATATACCAGGCGGGATTAGAGAATTGGGCACTCTGGAGACTGGGAGCGAAGTCACTGAAACACATGGTCCGGGGGATTCTCGTTCAGCTCCAGCAAAACAAACAAAACTGACGAAGCATTTTATTAGCCAGATTTAGAATAAGTACTTGGCTGAGACTGAAATAGTTGTGGATATGCTGAAAGTGGCATTTCACTTTGCTGCCACTTTTAAGCCAGTTGGACTCAATACGTGCGGTTCACAATAGTGTGCCTCCAAGAGTTTGCAACGCGTTGGCCAATCACAGTGCCCGAAGTTTGTCGACCCGATGCGCGTTTGGAAAGGGTCAACAGATTTTGGGCATTGTGATTGGCCAACGCGTTGCAAACTCTTGGAGGCACACTATTGTGAACTGCCCGTGTTAACCTTTTTTTCCTCTGTCTCGAGATGGTGCTTGTCCAGAGTATAAGGCTGCATCCAAAACTCTTGTCTAGAGCTAGGTCTAGGTCTTCGCTCCATTGGAAATGCTTGGAGACGCCTCGACAATAGACCTAGCCGAAGCTCTGGGAGCCCGTTTTGGACACGGCCTAAGATAAGGTCATCTGTTTTCAAAACTGTAGGCTTCGCATACAGTATTACTACGTCCTTGGCAGAAAGATACTCCGCCGTATACCCAGAAATGTCTTTATCTTGAAAACAAATCTTTCTCATCAGTGAGGCCATGTATACTATCCAGCGATTGATCTAATCTTTACCATTCACAGAATTCTCAAAGCTGCGTGGTGATGATGAACAATCCTGATGATCCAGGTAGCTGGAATGACGTCACCTGCAGTGTCCCACGGGCCTATCTCTGCCAGTCTCCATTAGGTAAATGCGAGTTTGTTCATTTTCCAGCTCGCTATAAGCTACTACAGGTCTTCATCCAAACCTACTCCGCCACTGCATCCAAACACTTTCCTACTGAATGTGTGGTTCAGAGGCTTTTTAAACACCTGCAGAACATAAAAGATCTGTTAACCTTCGCAAACCCATTGCAGTATTCTGAAAGCAAAAAATTAATCATTTGCCAAAAAAAATAAGTATTTAGTGGCTTATCACATCAGTAGACACAGTATGGAAGCATTATTTGCTGAGCATGTGAGTGCAGTCCCCTCTCCTGATAGACAGTATGTAACCAGTTTTCATATTGGCTTGAAAGCAACAATTGAGCAATATGCAACAGAGTTTTTAATTGGTTGAAAAACACAATGTCGTATGCTCACAAGAATTTACTTCTCCCGGCTGCAAAGAAAATGCCAGATATATTCTTCCAAAATGACAAAGAATAGTGACGTATTTTAATAATTTGTATTTTTATAAACAAAAGTGTGAGCTTCTGTATTTTTCTTGAATGTTTGTGAGAAATTTAAAAAAACCCACCCTAGTCTGCAGCTCCGACAGGTGGCTTGGCGACACTGTGTGCTCGTTACGTACGGTTTCAGATCATGAATCAAGGTGTAAAATGAAGCACGTTCCACAGACCTTTGCACCTCAATTTCTACCAGCGTTCCACATTTCTTTGTTCTCTGTCCCATCTAAGAACTGCGAATTTTGTCCCTTGGAGATTTGACCGTTTTGGGTTGTTTTTTTTTTCCCTTCTTCTGTTACCATTTCTATCTGTTCAGTCACTCCTGGGGGCACTCCCCCCGATCCACCAGGCAACCAGTGTGCTGACAGCAGATACACACCGTACTTTGATACCTGTTACCTCATGGAATCATCAAGCCAGCGTTCGTTTGGCGATGCTAGAACGGTAGGAAGATGGCCAACTATTTCCGATCAATGTGCTGATGAAAGGGCTAGACCTTGTACGCATAGCATCCAACAGTAGGAGTAACATTCAACCGAAAAAATAGGAAACAGATGATGAGATTTTATATGACTTTACCTTTGAAGCTTGCTCATTTGTTAACCACTACTTTCAAATTGTTAGAAACGGATTTGCTCACCAGTGCACTTTCCTCGTGAATCTTGAGACCGGATGGCCAGTTCAGTTGGATGGACCAGAGTTGCTGACTTGAGTCATGTGACTTGGACTGGAGTCAGACTCAAGTCACTATTTTTGTGACTCGTGACTTGACTTGTAAATACCAGCTTTGACTTGTGACTCGACTTGGACTTGCAAATCATGACTTGCTGACACATCTTGGATGGACTGCCGAGATGTGCTTCGCAATCACTTCCTGGAGAGTTTCTTCTCACCAGATCCATTTGCGTGTGACAAATCAGTGCTGTTTAATGAATCGGCTCTGTCACCCGATGCATAGTTTGACCTGACGGTCTTTTACAAAGCTACATTCCTATCCGAACCAGCTGTATGCGTGATGCATGCTTTTGAAACACATTTCTTCCGGGTAGCTGTTCTAAGCAGCTGATCCCCTTGATGGTGACAGGTTGATTTTCAAAGTTGTTCTCATTTTGAAGTTCGCATAGGCCACATGAAACTGCTAGTTCAAGATTTTGGGTTAAAGATTCAGACTGAAATAAGTCAGTTTCTTAAATAAAAAAAAAGAACAAAAATGTAATGGGCATAATTACAGGCTCATTATCAAATGCAGAATTGTTTTAAACGAATGACTGTTTTCCATATTATGCAAATACTTAGTTTTGCTCAGCCTGACAAAACAAACCATTTTTGTCTTTGAGTAGAACTGCCAGAGTAGGGGCGGGGACTTGCTGTCGCTGTTTGACCAATATGAAGCGGCAATGCTCACGTCCTTGCTGTATCAGGATGATTTTGACGAATCAGCGGAGGCCTGGATTGGTATGCGTCGCAATACAGTGAGTACCGATTAATTGGATGCCGAAGCCTGCCCTCACTTGGCTTGGATCTCCAAACTTTTGGGGGCTCTGCATTTTGCAATGTGCCGTGTCGACATTTCACATGGGTTGCAGAATCGTAAGATTGTTATGACAAAGATGCAAACACCTCGGGGTGTACCTGCGGTGCATTAGCTTTGACTTCCCAAGTTTGTATGCTGTGCATGGAGATTCAAATTGAACCTCACAGCTTGCATAGCCCATGTTGTCACTTTGAGCGACAGAAGAGAACAAAAAACCTAACCGTCTGGAGTTTCTTCTGATGAATATTGATACTTAGCAGATCCTGACAATGCTAAGCTTTTCAGTAGCAGGGTATGATCTCAAGGACACAGCAGTGTATGCACAGGTGGATTGGGTCTCAGAAATGCTTGAATTTGTTGTCAGGGTGTAACAACTCATTCACTAAAGAAGCCAAAGAGTAGTGGTTACCCTACTTATCCACAACAAACAACTTCTTGATTTGTTTTTTTCTGAAAGTAGCTTATAGATCACCAAAAATGTCTGATCAGATTGGAAATTGGAATTCAGGAATTTTTAATTCAAGGCCTGGCCTCCGATGCTCTGAAAAACAGCACTGCACAAAAGAAAGGAGTCTCTAGGAGGCGCCAGTGTGTCTCTTCTTTCAAATTCTAATCGGACTTGTTTCAGTTTCATGTTTTTGCTTGGTTTCCGAAAGGCGACTGGAGTATTTGAGTGGATCGACAATTACCCACTGCAATTCACCAAGTGGGGCCCAAATGAACCGAACAATAATAATGGCGATTGTGTCGTTCTGACTCGAGCTGGCTACTGGGCAGTCCGTGGATGTGATACCATTAAGTACTACTATTGTGAATATCCAAGTGAGTTGGAGTCTCTCTTGAAGCCAAGGGTAGAATAGACGGCTCTCATCTCGCTGGGTTTTTCTTTAATGCCGGATAGTGTCATCTCCACCATATATCGATTCCACAGAGCTGTAAAAATTTCCTGTTATGTGTGTCAGAAATAAATGCACAAAAAGCACGTACATCTCTAATTTGACTAAAAATTGATTGAACACTCAGTTCTACATTTTCGTGCTTCCTCTTGGTCCAAATCCCCAAGTTCTTCTAGGAACATGAGTGACATTTGACGCTGTACTCAAACATGGTGCTGTGTATAGGTGTAGCTACAGTTCAGTGAAATAAATCCAAATGGCAATGTTACTGATGATCCACGCCTGCAGGAGCTATCAAAAGATGTGTACGATTTTTCCCTCAATCAGCTCAAATCCCTGAAAAGCCAGGCCTTAGGGGAGGGGTCTGCTCTGGTGACTATGTCGAACTCCCCGGCACGGATTACTGCGTGGTCTTCGACACCCCCTCGCAGATACAGTACGACAGCGGCGACTACACCTGCTCCACGAAGCACAACGGAGGGGTCATGCCCAGCGTGCACAGCCAGGCAGAGAATGACTTCATCCTGGCGGAGGCCAAGAAAGTCTTCGGGGAGATTAACACCAAGATCTGGCTGGGCATGAGACGCGACAGCACGCGTGAGTAATGGGATCTGTGACAGTGCAGAGCTCAGGGGAGTGGGGCTTGGGGCACGCGTGCAAGTAAATATAGGAAGTTAATTCACAATATGTTCCTGGGAAGGGAATAAGTTGTGAGCCTAAGGAACGCTGAACGCAAATGGTTGACAATTACAGACTGCCGTGATGTGGGAGCTAGATAAATATGATGTTCCAGTACCCGAGGGACTATAAGCACCTGAGGCAAAGACAAGGGTGGTAAATACATCATGTCCCACTTCACAGTTGTAAATCAACTGTTTTGTTAAACTCCACTCTTGAATCTCTTTCCATATTTTCCTCACCTGAAGTGTCTCGAATTTCAGTGGAATAGATATCTTGGTTCATTGCAGGAAAGAGAGGTGTACAGTTCATCACAAAATTGGTTTAACTACACTACTCCAAAAAGGTTAAGGACCACTTTTTTTTTAACTTGTGACTTTTTTCCCAAGCACTGATTGGGATCTAGTTCTTTCATTTTTTGTTTGTTTAGATGGTGTTCTCATTGGAATAAAAAATTTAAAAAATGTTATAAAACATCAAATGCATATTTTCAGCAGTAAAGGATACACAAAATAAAATGCGGTCCTTAACTTTTTGAGTGGAGTATGTTGGACCGCACACGTACAAGTCTTGCCCAAAAGATATATCTTTGCATCTTGAAAGACTTTTTTTTGGGGGGGGGGGATTCTGCACGTCTCCAATCTCAGCAGACAGCATATTTAAAAACTCATAAGGAGGAACAAGCTTCAAAACAAACTGAAAATGTTTTCAAAAACTTACCACACTCCAACAGCTGATCACAGCGGATTGGCTACTCCCACTGCAGTTGACTATAATCAACTTGTAGGTGAAAGTAGCAGAAGTACCTGAGGAATTCAGTAGTATACTAAATGGTCTCTGTATCATGGTTTAAATGAATGGGGCGGGGGACTAGTCCATGACATCACGATGTGATATGCACACGGATGAGGGTAATATATGTTTTTATCGCCTGGTCAGGTGATTGTTCTGAACCAGTGAAAATAAGTCCATAGGACTCCAAAGAGGCATAAAAGGCTTTGGAGTCATATAGCTCCAGTAAAAGGCCTTGACCGAGGACTCAGATGCATGTTTTAACCCCCCTTAACTGGTAGAAAAAACAGGGCTTGAAGTCCATGCAACATGAAACTTGTTGAATGGATTTGATGTTGTGGATTTTTTGTTTTTAATTCAATCAGGTTTCAATTCCTGGTCTGATCTAAGTCTCATGGACTATGCCAACTGGCAGGCCAATGAACCATCTGATGATGAAAATGAAAACAACAAGTGTGTCCAAATGGATCTGATGAGCGGTGAATGGGCCGATGTCAATTGTAACCTCGGAGCCAACTACATCTGCAGAGTCCGGAAACGTAGGAAACTTTCCATTTCATATATAAGGGAATTAAAAGCATGAGTGGTTTCAGTGACAAAGTAAGTTTCAAACTGGATACGAGCCTGGGGATGATAATGCAGCACGCTGAAGGCGAGGTCTTTTATCTGCCTTGAGCAGAAACACCCCCTCATCGGTCGGATAGAGAAGCGTCGGTAGGGAGTGTTCAATTTGTTGGTAGTGACGTGACTGTTACGTGTGCATTTCTTAGTCGTTTGTGAACCAGCGAAGTTCATTTCCAACCAAACGAGCCTCCGTTGCTAAGAAAATCGTGCCTTCTCTCGGTCCAGCTTGAGGCCCATTGGCGCCAGGCCCCAGCAGGTGTTAATCATACTTCTATAAAAACCACTCAGCTTTTTTTCATTCACATCACAAATACTTTTTTTCATGCAAATCGGAGTTGAAAATGATAGTTTTTTCCAGTGATTTCTGTTCATCAATTTTCTCTAATTTAGTGAGAAACTACCCTCTAGCCATTTCTGAGACTTACATGTCTCTTACATACAGCACTAAAAACTCCTTCACTGACAATTGGCGCATACAACAAGCACGATGCGATATGAGATGCAGAATGCAGCTGTATCAATGGAGAGTGAAAGTGTGGCTCTGTGCAGACTTATTTGATTGCATTGTGCATGCCCGTCTCACACTAGGTCTCTGATTTTTACGTATGATCGTTAAATTCGATAAAAGTAGGAGAAGAAACTTAAAAACTGGGAAAGGATTTACAACCAAGTTCTTTTAAAAACCATAATGGGCACTCAACTAAATAAGCTGTCAGACTTATTTATGACTGTTTACAGTTTTAAAACGAGGCCTTGGGGTCACACTTGAGCTCGTGACACACTGCAGGGAATTTCAAAAACTTGTTTTTAACTTTTAACTCGGTGTCACGGCTGTCTGTTGTGTGTGGAATCCGTTCTTTATCAAGCTCTTATTTCTCTCAGTGGCAGGTTTTGAAACTGGGAGTGTTCGGAACGGTAGGCCTACCAAGTGAAAGGATTTGCAACTGAGTAGCTTAATTTGAAGGAGCTCTTGAAACCCTGAGGATTGATCAGTTTCTTGGTGTGACGCGTTTTGTTCTTTCTTCCTTTCAGAACCAGGCCCGCCTACAAGGTCCCCCACCCAGCCGCCACCTACCAAGCCGAACTCAGCAACCCAACCAGGTTTGTTCACCCGTGTTTTCAGCCGGGATCATGCGTTTGATTTTTATGCCTGGATGTCTGGATAAACATGGCACAATAAACTCAGAGATCGTGCCACCAGACCTTGCCAGAGAGAGGGTTCTCATCCTTGTGCTGCAGAAGTAGGGCCTGACCAGAATTAGGAGACAGTGAAATCACTGATACTTGAAGTAAATGATACTGAAATGTTGAAGTGTCAGGTTTAGTCTCACAGTGAGAGAGGAAGAATTGAGGAATACTTTTTACAAGGTATCAATTTTCAGAGTAATGGGTTGGTGCTTTTTCATTGACTGCGTGATAGTGCTTTCTTAACCTCTGTAGCAATATTGATCTATTGCAGAGTTACAACTCATTCATGTCACCATTTTACTTATGTGATGCACAGTGCATGCAACCTGCCATTCTATAAAAGACATACAATACCTGCATAAATCCCCAAGATCGAATTGGTTGATCGTTAATCACTTGTCACTGAATTATTTGTTCTATTCAATGGTACCTGTTGAATGGAACTTCACTTGACTAGTTCCTACATAAAGGTATTTCATTCCCAGTAAGAAAGAGGAAAGTAATGCAGGGACGAGAACCAGTCTAGCACTACCACTGGGCTACACTTCGCATGCATATCTGTTTCGCAAAATGGCAGATGTAAATATGTGAGGACCGTTTGTTCTCAACAAGAGGATTTAATGCAGGTGTTGCATAAAACAATGAATATTTCACATTTGCCTGAATGTTGCAATTTGCCTCGTGGAATGGAATATTTCATCTGTCACCTCGTGAAATTTCTTACCATTGCAAGAATGTGAATCACCATTTGCGTACTAGTAGTCAGATGTTTCTCAGACTTGAAGTGTTCCTGACCTTATTATCTGATGTCTTCCCGCTTCTTTTCCCACAGTCTCTGGCTTGCTGTCCATCCTCTTGAGTGCAGCTGCTCTCCTGTTTGCAAGATGTTAAACCGATTCACGGTCACTGCGAGATGAGCACACCCGTTCCCTCTTTAATTCTGTGGTTTTTGTTTCTGACCCAACTCGTTTCAAGCTCTCAACTCAAGGGAAACATTTTTTAAAAAGACATGTTTTTGTCACCACTATCTCGGTAGAGAACCTCCAATGAAGAAAGAAATTTCTAGAGTAACAAGTTCGGGCTGTGCACAGTTTAATAACAGTATTGCTCAATACTTAGAAACTACATTCACTCTGGCATGATGCATTGAAGCCAGTCCATTCTAACGGCTACACCTGCACATTCCGGCTGTGACATGGAATAATGCACAAATCAATAGAAGCCAGTGTCCACAGCTGCTTGCATAGTCACAGCTTAATTATGATGTTATAGGAATCATCAAGTTTTTTTTTAAAAAAAGGTGCCCACCTGTGCTAAAAATTAAGGAACCAGGAGAAGGACGAGACAGAAGTATAATGGGAAAAACACTGTGAGTTGTACCCACTACCCAGCAGTATTACGGTTTTAGAAGAAGAAATGACAAGGTAATAGCTATCCTTCAAGCAGTAAGCCCCAGCGTTGTAGTAGGATAACCCACAGTAGCATCTGGCAGGTCTGCCTTGGGGTGTTGCGGTCAAGACCAGACACAATTAAGACCACCGGCATGTAAACAGGGTGAGCAGTGACAAGGGAACGTTGTCGTTCCAGCTCTTTGTGCATAGTTTGTCACTTTGATTTCAGACTGGAGGTCTTGTGATGGTCTTGAAGGGGTTTTGACCGCAGCACCGCGGTGAGTTAAATTCCTTGGAGCCAAAACCACTATACGAACGGTTTGCCCGGGTAGACCTCCGTGGAGCTCTGGAATCATCTTCATACGCATGCATCTGTAATGTTTCTCCCTTCAGAGTTGTTATAAGTCTCCTTAGCAGTTTTCAAGTTTTGTAGCCAAGTCTTTTTTCCAAGTCGTACCTGCTTCAGAAGCATAAAATAACGGGAGCTGCAGAAAGAAAGTGGGACGTGCTCAAAACCGAGACTCTCCTCGAAATTACACGTGTCATTCTTGCTTGGGTGTCTAAATGAAATGCGACGGCAATGAAAACGAGACACGCAAGGTTGAGTACACCATTTGATTAAGTTTACTGTAGAGAATTAGTGTCTCAAATACACAGTTTGGAGATAAACTCTAGTTCTTGAAAACTATTTAAGTAATACCAAAAGCTACCCGCAATATTTTGAATGAGACTGTAAGATTTTATGTCACTGGCAGTTGTATTATTTGAGGGCATTGCAACAATGAATTTGACAGTTCCAGCAAAGGGTAATTTATTTCATCATACATATCATTTTAGTTCATGTCAGTAATGATGAAATCCAAGAATCCTGTGTATAAACTGCAGATAACACTACTAGTTGTCATCAAGTATCTACTGGCTATTATTTCTTGATTGGAATAATCTGCAAGTACAGTGAAGTGACAGGAGTAGGGGTTGAACCTGGGACCTATGGGTTGCTACACAGCTGTGCTCCACCTGCAAAGGTGCCTTAGCCTTGTTCTTGTGACTTAATTAGCGCCCCCAAGATCAATAACTGAGAAGAGGCAAACGTGGGGCCTAGCAACACGGTTGTTTTCGACACATTGTGTTGTCTTCTCGAGGTCAGAGGTTCGATCCCACCCCAGTCAGTCTTTTCCTATGTTTTGCTCCCAAACCTAGTCAGGCATTATACCCTGCTTGTTTGTGAATCACTTTATCATCGTGTAACTGTCAGGAATCTCTGCCAGTAGGCTGCTGATTGTCATTACATAATACACATTTAAGTAATAATTGGTATAACTTCACACCAGTATATGCAAGTATTTTAAATGGGAGAGTTACAGTCAAGGTGGGTCGTGTATAATTGTAAGAGTGGCATGGGTCGCTAGAGTTATAAGCAGAATATCTGCCTTTAGATTATTTGCTTGAGAAACAAATTGCCTGTCCTTCATGGCTGTAAAAGAATGTTGGTGTTGCTTTTGTTTTTTGTATTAGTTTTGCTTTGTCTTTGCTTTGTTTGTTTATTACTTTGTTGTAGTGATAGGTTTAAATTACCTCACCTGTACCAACCTATGCTGCTGGCATTGTGTAAACAAAATGATGAGCATGTTTCAAATTTAGGACAAGGCCAAAGTGCGACTTGAGGGTTTGGTTTGCTGTCTGGTGAGTGGGGATCATGAATATTTGCATCCCTGTGATTGTAGATGTATCTCGCTTTACTCGCTTATTTGTTGTTTGTCATTTCTGTGGCGCAATTACTACGATCAAGGTTTTGATTAGATTGTTTTTCTGTTATTGGTGCATGTGTCTGATTAAGGTTGCTCTTTCTTGATGAAAATCACAATGGTGTTCACGTAATATAAGGTAAATGGAAATTTACATTAGGAATGTTTAAAAACCAGCAGATTTATGATCAAATTTAGGTTGGTTAGCAATGGTAACGAACACAGATATTAAATTTAAAACAATAAAAACTCATTGAGTTCGCCATTTTCAAACGAAAATAGTAAGCTATACAATATTATATGATAAAACTATAAGAAATTATTTTTAAATGAAAATAAGTCTTCAAACTGTATTTAATATTGTTATTTCGTTGATCTTGTAACTTGGTAATTGCTGAGTGGAAAAGTGCCTGTATTAAGTCGTATAATTTCTATAGATTGACCTTATCGGAATTTGAAATAAAAGTGGTAAGCCTCATGTAGTAATTATTATCAGGTGGAACGCATTTCGTTTCATATAATTGAGGGTGAAAGCTTCCTTTTTCAGTAGGCAATTAAACTGAAACTACAAATTCCAAATTAAAACTTCCTTTGTAAGTTCCTCACCCGTCTTTGTTGAAAGCGTGCGTAGAATGGAAGGATGCCCCCCCTCAAGAAAAAGTACCCACGTGTTCAGAATAATGGCCTAATCCCGCCCACGTCAACGCACGCTCCATAACGCGTATCTGTGACGTCATTCTCCTCTGTTGTGGTGCATTGTTACGTTATCGACGCGAGCGTTTGTTCCCGTTGCCGTAACGCCGTTTCCGTGGGCAGAATTCTAAGCTTGAGATGAGGCAACCAGTCTCCCGAAGTCAGGTGAAGCTCTGCTTGATTTTCCTTGTCTACCAGTGAACCTTTGTGAATTGGAAATTGCTGCTGCAGACATCGACATAAAATACAACTGAAGACAATGGCGTTCATCGGTAAACCTGTCCGCAAACAGACGGCATTGGGAGAAGCAGTAAGTCCATGTCAACTGTAAACGTGCATGCAACTGCAAAACGCCCAAAACAATCGTCTTTTAATTTTACGAGGATATTCCGTCTAATCCTAATCAGCAACAAAGCCCAGGGGTGGCAGAGTAGAACAGGATGCACATTTTCAAAAAAGTGACGGTGATAATATGAAAATCGGGACGGCAAACAAAGCAAAATCGGGGCGGTGAAATTAGATTATGAAAAACACTGAATAATTTAAGAACAGGTATTACCAAATCAACAAATCTACAAGGGATAAACGTTCTATTTTGCAATGGGTTAGGAAAGCACTGTCTACATACGTTCGTTCAGTATCGCAAGAGAGTGGGGATTTCAAGTATAACTGACTGAACAGTTCTGACCCCCTCGACAGAGCTTTTTTTATAAACTGAGATGTTGACACCTCTTCAGTGGAGGAATTGCAATAAGTCTGATACTTCCCCACCAGTGCTTCACAGTCAGTTGCATAGCCTAGCCAAGGAGGGGGCGGGCTTAAGGGAGGGGGAATGCCTCCTGTACTTCTGTTGGCCTCCTGAAAAAGGAACAGATAGGAAATAGTATTAAGAAAATTTTGGAACTTGCTTCCCCCCACTGTAACATCCATTTCCCCCATGTTAACCCCCCTCTGGCAGTGAGAACCCTTGCTACGCTGCGCTCACAGTGCGTTTAATATAATTATACCGATTATATTCCTTGGAACCTCCTTACATGAATTTTCTTCAATTGGCTGCATTCGTATTGTGGCCAAACGATGGTCGTTCCCACCCGACAGTTTCTGCTGCCGGTTGTAAGTTTGTTTTAATTAAGAGAAAGTAATCTCACAAAGTCATCTTCTAGCTTTTGTCTGGGGCGTTGATGGGGGACAGATCGACACATCTCTGATCGCTTGTCCAGTCTCCACGATGGCGTAGATTCATGGTGACAAGCCCATCACGACTTCTATATTTTGACGAAAGACGACTGAGCACACAGGCTGCGCAGTCGGTCGTGTGCCGACTGAAGTTTTGACAGCCTAGTCTATCTCGATAGGGATTTTTTATTTCTGAGAAAAAAAATCGTCATTTATTGTGCTGGCTTTTCGTTTCCTGGGCAACTTGTATCCAGGAGGAGCACAAACCTTCAGCGATAGAGGACGCACTATACAAATGTATAGTAAGTGCATTTTATGTGACACTGTAACGTCTAAGGGTGCACCGCAGCAAATAAATTCCCATAGACAGCAGGGATAAATCTCCATACTTCACAAATATTTAAAACATACTCACAACTCTCACAAGTTTTCAGGCTGCACAGAAAAATGATGTTCGACATGTCCTCTTTCATTTTCCTTTCAATTTTTGGTAGGAAGACCGATAAATTTTTGAGAAATTCTCACCTAAAGCAGACCACCCCTAAAATGAAGGAAATTTCACTGCCAGGAAAAGTATAGCCATTTTGAAAATGCATCCCTCTGCGAAACGGCTAAATAGTACCACTTTCGGACCCCACTGCATCCAAATTGCTCAGAACTGGAAGCCCTGAGTCCGGGCCAGAGGTTCAGTGCCATATTTCTTCAATTCCTCAGTTCCATGGCTCTCAGGACCCTCTAATAAAGAATATTTTGCGTATAAATTTATTAATGAGCTCGGCGGACGGCTCCTGTGCCTATTTACCAGGGTGCACCCCTAACAGGAAAATGGCTAACAAAACTATTAAGAATGGTTCATTTGGGTGCTTCCGGGAAATTGATAAGGAAATAGGACGTTACTTTGCATTAGTTCAAATGTTTTCTCCTCACGAAATTTATCAAAGAATGTTGGTGTTGCTTTTGTTTTTGTATTTGTTTTGCTTTGTCTTTGCTTTGTTTGTTTACTACTTTGTTGTAGTGATAGGTTTAAATTACCTCACCTGTACCAACCTATGCTGCTGGCATTGTGTAAACAAAATGATGAGCATGTTTCAAATTTAGGACAAGGCCAAAGTGCGACTTGAGGGTTTGGTTTACTGTCTGGTGAGTGGGGATCATGAATATTTGCATCCCTGTGATTGTAGATGTATCTCGCTTTACTCGCTTATTCGTTGTTTGTCATTTCTGTGGCGCAATTACTACGGTCAAGGTTTTGGTTAGATTTGTTTTTCTGTTATTGGTGCATGTGTCTGATTAAGGTTGTTCTTTCTTGATGAAAATCACAATGGTGTTCACGTGATATAAGGTAAATGGAAATTTACATAAGGAATGTTTAAAAACCAGCAGATTTATGATCAAATTTAGGTTGGTTAGCAATGGTAACGAACACAGATATTAAATTTAAAACAATAAAAACTCATTGAGTTCGCCATTTTCAAACGAAAATAGTAAGCTATACAATATTATATGATAAAACTATAAGAAATTATTTTTAAATGAAAATAAGTCTTCAAACTGTATTTAATATTGTTATTTCGTTGATCTTGTAACTTGGTAATTGCTGAGTGGAAAAGTGCCTGTATTAAGTCGTATAATTTCTATAGATTGACCTTATCGGAATTTGAAATAAAAGTGGTAAGCCTCATGTAGTAATTATTATCAGGTGGAACGCATTTCCTTTCATATAATTGAGGGTGAAAGCTTCCTTTTTCAGTAGGCAATTAAACTGAAACTACAAATCCCAAATTAAAACTTCCTTTGCAAGTTCCTCACCCGTCTTTGTTGAAAGCGTGCGTAGAATGGAAGGATGCCCCCCCTCAAGAAAAAGTACCCACGTGTTCAGAGTAATGGCTTAATCCCGCCCGCGTCAACGCGCGCTCGATGAAGCGTATCTGTGACGTCATTCTCCTCTGTTGTGGTGCATTGTTACGTTATCGACGCGAGCGTTTGTTCCCGTTGCCGTAATGCCGTTTCCGTGGGCAGAATTCTAAGCGTGAGATGAGGCAACCAGTCTCCCGAAGTCAGGTGAAGCTCTGCTTGATTTTCCTTGTCTACCAGTGAGCTTTTGTGAATTGGAAATTGCTGCTGCAGACATCGATATAAAATACAACTGAAGACAATGGCGTTCATCGGTAAACCTGTCCGCAAACAGACGGCGTTGGGAGAAGCAGTAAGTCCATGTCAACTATAAACGTGCATGCAACTGCAAAACGCCCAAAACAATCGTCTTTTAATTTTACGAGGATATTCCGTCTAATCCTAATCAGCAACAAAGCCCAGGGGTGGCAGAGTAGAACAGGATGCACATTTTCAAAAAAGTGACGGTGATAATATGAAAATCGGGACGGCAAACAAAGCAAAATCGGGGCGGTGAAATTAGATTATGAAAAACACTGAATAATTTAAGAACAGGTATTACCAAATCAACAAATCTACAAAGGATAAACGTTCTATTTTGCAATGGGTTAGGAAAGCACTGTCTACATACGTTCGTTCAGTATCGCAAGAGAGTGGGGATTTCAAGTATAACTGACTGAACAGTTCTGACCCCCCTCGACAGAGCTTTTTTTTTATAAACTGAGATGCTGACACCTCTTCAGTGGAGGAATTGCAATAAATCTGATACTTCCCCACCAGTGCTTCACAGTCAGTTGCATAGCCTAGCCAAGGAGGGGGCGGGCTTAAGGGAGGGGGAATGCCTCCCGTACTTCTGTTGGCCTCCTGAAAAAGGAACAGATAGGAAATAGTATTAAGAAAATTTTGGAACTTGCTCCCCCCACTGTAACATCCAGTTCCCCCATGTTAACCCCCCTCTGGCAGTGAGAAGTCTTGCTACGCTGCTGCTCACAGTGCATTTAATATAATTATACCGATTGTATTCCTTGGAACCTTGGCAGTGCCTTTTTATGTGACACTGTAACGTCTATTGGTGCACCGCAGCAAACAAATTCCCATAGACAGCAGTGATAAATCTCCATACTTCACAAATATCTAAAAAATGCTCACAACTCTCACAAGTTTTCAGGCTGCACAGAAAAATGATGTTCGACATGTCCTCTTTCATTTTCCTTTCAATTTTTGGTAGGTAGACCGATAAATTTTTGAGAAATTCTCACCTAAAGCAGACCACCCCTAAAATGAAGGAAATTTCACTGCCAGGAAAAGTATAGCCATTTTGAAAATGCATCCCTCTGCGAAACGGCTAAATAGTACCACTTTCGGACCCCACTGTATCCAGATTGCTCAGAACTGGAAGCCCTGAGTCCGGGCCAGAGGTCCAGTCTCATATTTCTTCAGTTCCCCATTTCCACGGCTCTCAGGACCCTTTGATATAGAATATTTTGCGTATAAATTTTATTAATGAGCTCGGCAGACGGGTCCTGTGCCTATTTACCAGGGTGCACCCCTAAGAGGAAAATCCTCACGAAATTTATCAAAGAATGTTGGTGTTGCTTTTGTTTTTGTATTTGTTTTGCTTTGTCTTTGCTTTGTTTGTTTACTACTTTGTTGTACTGATAGGTTTAAATTACCTCACCTGTACCAACCTATGCTGCTGGCATTGTGTAAACAAAATGATGAGCATGTTTCAAATTTAGGACAAGGCCAAAGTGCGACTTGAGGGTTTGGTTTGCTGTCTGGTG
Organism: Acanthaster planci; assembly: GCF_054643075.1. NCBI lineage: Eukaryota > Metazoa > Echinodermata > Asteroidea > Valvatida > Acanthasteridae > Acanthaster > Acanthaster planci. The sequence continues at coordinate 2,923,960 of NC_141784.1, read as the reverse complement.
AGTGGGGATCATGAATATTTGCATCCCTGTGACTGTAGATGTATCTCGCTTTACTTTGCGTATAAATTTATTAATGAGCTCGGCGGACGGCTCCTGTGCCTATTTACCAGGGTGCACCCCTAACAGGAAAATGCCTAACAAAACTATTAAGAATGGTTCATTTGGGTGCTCCCGGAAAATTGTATAGAAAATAGGACGTTACTTTGCATTAGTTCAAAGGGTGCAGGTTTAACGATTGTGGTTGATCAGTTGCCTGCCATCAAGGCCACGGGGTTTAACCTTTTGCAGTATAGGATCATACTCAAATTAAATCCAAAATTGGGCCCTGAATAGTTGATATGACTCAGACAATATCAAGCTTCATATAAGTGATTTTTAGAATGCTAATTTTCCCCCCTACTCACCAAAGAGATGATTTCTTTTCTCAGTTACTTCTCGGTTAGTGCACGAAACATTTATGCAAGTTGATAGTAGTCAAGTTCTTTGCGATCCTGGTCAATTCATCATGCTAAATTCTAAGAACCAATCGGTAAGTCATTGCATTTGATGTGTATTCTCAGGTGCAGTCAAAATTCAAGCAAGATCTATCCCAATTCGAGCAAAGCTTGAAAGGTAGGCGATTTTAAGACTTAGTCGTGTGAATATTCCTCTTTGAGCCAAGATCTGTACGATAAACTTCAAAGACAGAGAATGAATGAGGAGATTCCTCGTCCAGAACCTGAAAAATTATTTGAATTGCCTAATCCTCTAGCAAGGACTCAGATTCAAGTTTGACAGTAGATCTCTTCAATGTGTGGTCCAACATTATCCGTCGACTGATTCCCCTAACCAGGCCATACCCGACGAACCGACTGACAATCAAAGACAGTGCATAAAACGTTGACTATTTTTACCATTAAGTCACACTTGTCATAATTCTGAAGATATGCAGACTTGCCTGAAAGCAGTTAACGACACGGTGGCCGAACACTACGGAGAGTTACTGCCACGGTCCAATGAATTCCAGCGGGCTCTTCAGGTAGGTCCATCTGATCTATGAGTCCTTCTTGTTTTAATACCCAAATAATTGACACTGGACGTATCTTGATCTTCAAGTTTCAGGTGCGTATGGGGAGGGTGGAAGTCTCCCCTGGAGATACTTTAAAACGGTGGGGCTCATCAAGACATTTATTTGGGTGTCAGGATAATGTTGCGGACGAAGAAATATGGATTTAGAGAAAATCTATTTTGCCCCATTTCAGCTTTATAGCATTGGACAAACTTCTTGAGCGTCGAATACTTCATTTCTCTTCATTACTGCTGTCTGTCACATCGATTTGTGAAACATAAACTTCAATCCCAAAAATTATACAGGGGGATGTTAATCCTAGATCCAAGATCCCAGAAGAGAAACAATTTCATAGGTAAAAATAGACAATACCCAGACGATTTAAGCACACACTTGTGGCGTGATCCCTGGATTTAATTAACTTAGAATGGGAGGGGAAATTTGCGATTTTTCACAAACGTGCCTGGCAACTTCAGAAGAACAACTTATTCAAACAAAAAATGCCAAAAATGAGTTTTCTTTTGATTCAAATCTTTGTAAAGATGATTTCAACATGAAGTTCCCGTATTTCTTCTTTCCCTGATCCCTTTTCCTGCTTTTTCTTTTCTTTTTTTCTACTCTGCTTCAACCAGGATGAAAACACACTTGTTGAGAACTTCATCAAGGAAACACACGATGTCGGAGACAACTTACGACGCTACAGCCAAGAGTACAGTGACACCGAAGCAGACGATTCACCTGTATCCAGGTACGCCGGGGTATTCTGGCAGATGTGTGGTACTTAGGGGGCTTGAGACATTCCCCAGAAGAGTAAAAATGGTGCCCTGCAACTTACTGTGTCCAGTATTTTGTTATCAGAACTGTAAAACAAGGTTCCCTCGGGATACACTTTTGGCAGGAAACATTGGGACTACCTTTTGGAACAAATATCTGAGGGAAAAGGACATAGGGGAACCTGAGATTTTGATTTCGTGACAGGTTTGGCAAATATTTATCGATTGACATATGAATTGTCTGACCGCAAGTTTAGCACCTTGATATTTAGTCCGAAGTGAAAAAAAAAACTTAAGCGGTTGTACGAGATTTGGCATAAATCTTTCGGCTTGGCTTATTTCACAGGGATAACCTTTTTGCTGGTGTTACTTTGCTCATAAACTGGTATAAAACAGTCACCACCCTTACTTCTCAGTCAAAATTTAGAAGCAGATGTGAGCGTATAGTATGGATGACCAATAATTTTGAGCTACGACATGGCGGGCTTTAACATGAATCTTGTAAGATTTTTTTTATAAAGTTTAAGTGTCCGCCTCGAGCAGAAACACCCCCCTCATCGCTTGAAAAGAGCCGTGTTGGTCAAAAGCGTTCATTTTGTTGGTAGCAATGCGACCATAACGCGTGCATTTTATAGTCGTTGTTGAACCTGCAAACTTCAATTCCGCGGCATCCGACCAAAGGAGCCTCCGCTGCTAGCAAATTGCGCCCTCTCTTGGGCCAGCTCGAGGCTCATATTCTCGACGAATACTTGTTGGGGAGCAATACGTATTTTGGCTTCTTACACTTGACATTTTATCACCTCTTATTTCAGCGCAAACAGAACAAGTGAATTTGCCACTTCTGTTCTCGGAGCGATGTTTAAGGGGCAGAACGTCTTCTTTTCCGAGAGTAGTAAGGTATGGCGGAATTGTTTGGACCTACTCACATGTACACATATCCATTAAAAACAAACAAAACAAACAAAGATATCAAAAGGACAAACGCAAAGACGCATTCTACGATCTATCACAAATTTCCAACGTGATTCAAATTCCCAAATTACTAACATTATAAGCAAACAAATTCCCTCATTTCCGTCTTGCCCGCAATTAATTGAGACGAATTATTAGGGAAAGAAAAATGTTTACAGACTATCTGAAAATCAAAACCTCCAAGGAGTGGTATTATCAGTCCACTTCATTCCCTTCGGCCAAGAGAATCTCGCCAAGATGACAGCAGGAACATATTTTGAAACTTTATGCAAACTGAACAAATCTGAAGTGCCTTTTATAAAAAGTAAATTATTCCCAAATTTTAAAGACCTAAAGTAAAGCGTGCAGTAATCAGCCTGCAGCAATTCAAGGTTTTATCGGTTAATCAAAAGGTATCACAGGTGCTGCTGGACATCGTATCGCAGACCAAATACACCCCTACTCCTCGCGAGATCAAACTGACTCGTGAACTGCAGGAAAAACTGGAGGACAAGCCGGTGGCTGCGCGGGGATGGACGGGACGGCCGCCGGCAGCCTCTGCCGTGTCGCCTTTCGCTACGGCGGGGGGTGGACACCGGGGCCTGGGAACTCTGATAGGCGGTGCTTACGGCAGCCAACAACCCCGTGAGTATGACGCAAAGAAGACAGGCGTCACATACGATCACCAGCATCATTGTTAAAAATCTAGAATGTTAATATATTGAAGTTTTGCCGAAATTTATTAAGAGTCAACATTGTGCCCTCTGTCATAGAGGACAGAATTTTCTTCCTCTAGTTACATGTACGTCTACATGAAATGGACGGAGCCGTAAACCGCCTTATATCGATTCTAAATTACTTCTCATTTCCAACTGCAGAATCCAAAGGCGTGTCAGCTCAGATTAAACCGGCATCGCGCTTCAGCTCACCGCCCTCAACGGTCACTGGCGGTACCCGAATCTACATCTAGGCCTCAAGAAAGCTTTCGAACCAGTAACAAGTCTCCCGATTCTGTTTGCAACCTCAAAAAAATTTTTATACTCTCTTAGCTTTCCATTGAACCACGAAATTTTTTACTTCTATGCAACAAGGTTCCTGACCCATCATATTTCTAGCAATGCCCTGAACGAATTTGGATCACATTTAATGTTAGATAAACCACACACCAGCCGTATACAAAACTGGACAATACAAAAAAATTGCCGAACGCAAACCACACTCACTCAAATTATGACGGATTGGTAAAAGCTTCTTTATTCGGATTTGTATACATCAATTAAACTGAATATAGTTAAGATATTCAGCAACGTCTGCAGTTCGTCTGTTAACCTGTACACGGAAATGGAAACTCCAAGTTGACAACAGACTTACAGAACTTCTGTTAATTCAAGAATGTTTAACTATAAAAATAGGATTACATTTTCGCTCACCACAGATAACGTTTAAATTATAATGCAAAAAACACCAACAGTACATTTAAGTACTCAGAGAGATTACTATGCGCAATGAAAAGAAATAAAGACAGAAGAAAATTTAGAGTAGTTTCGATTTATGTTTTTGTACAATTGTGAACAGGAACACAACAGTTGCGTTTGACCAGAGCGTCCCAATTTCCTTTCCGATTTATGATGTGGTCTACTGTCGAGCAGCTCAACAGCAATGTCTTGCATAGACCCAGGGGTTGAAAAAGGCAAACCACCACGTGACGCACAATCCTCACACCGTCCGTGCCTAACATTGTAAATTTGCTTTTTAGTGGCATTCCGTGTCGATGCTCTGTCCGTGCGAAACTGAAGCGCCTTGGTAGTGTGGCACTCTCGCGACACAGAGGAAAGAAAGTGTGCAATCATGAAAGAAAGAATCTTTCATTGGAAATGAAATAATTGCAACGGGGGTCCAAATGACGGAGGGCTAATGTTCCGCAATGACAAATTAATTTTGCCAACTAAACCTGTGTCTAACCAGTACGCATAGCCTACTGGCTTGACTGCCGAATGTCTGCAGTGTGGAGCTACACAGTCTGACTATGGTCGTGACTCGTGTGCTTCGATTGGGACGTCTTCCACCGATACTACAAGCTTGAGTTTATGACAACACACGGCTACAAAACACTGACGGACGGGCCAAAGTTCGCATCTGGACACCAAGAATTTCTGCCTCAAAATAGGGGTTCCCGTCCTCAGAGCACAAGAGTTTTGTCTCACTAGGATAGGCTCCAGTAAACCTTTGGTGCACTCGTAACTAAATTAGCCTCAGAGACACCATGGAGACGCCAGCAACACATAACGTGTATAGACCTGGAAATGAGTGCCTTGTGTTGTGATGGTAATCTGCCTATTCAAGACAAACTAGTCAAGCATGCAGCGCTTGCACGTGGTTGAAGCTGCCCGTAGGAATACATGCAATCACGGTCCACACGTGGTGATATTATTTACATTTAGCGCAATGATCCAGTCTGGTGGGTGAAAAAGGTCTACACACATTTTGCTTCATCAGTGTTAACACGGGAAGCATTTTCTATATTTCGTAGGAGAGTTAATAATGTGAGATATTTTAACACTTTGCGAATTATTCTTTTGATTTTGTTGCGCCTAGCCATAGTTTACAGGCTATAACAGGTCTATAATGCACTGGCCGCATTGATAGGGAAACTTCATGAGCGGGTGAATTCTGGTAGAATGTTAGTTCAATTTCTAACGCACGCAAAGATACCATGCACCGCGCATGCGCCTAACTGTGAGGCCAATCAGAACGCAAGACAGACTCATCCCGCTGGTGAATGACGACCAAAAAAATCAGAGGCTTTGGGGCTGTTCACGTCATTCACAGACTCAGGTCCCCAAGTATTATTTAGAGCAACATGTAGCTTGTACTATCAAAAGAGGTTCGTACGGAGTGCATCCGGGTTCTGCGACCATATGTAAGCACTGAATCGGATGCCGTGCGGTTTTACAGAGATACAGTACAGTCATTCACAAAACTGCCAAGCAAAAACAAGTTACAGGCAAGCTTGGCGGGTGATTGCGTTCACAATATCTTTCCTCCCTTATTCTCAGACCCAATTGTTACCAAACATCTAAAAGCCTCTCAACTTTAAGGATTCTTCATAGTTTTCTTATTACGGAGATTAAAAAAAAAAAAAAGCAGCCAAGTGAACAAACAGTACAAATCGTTGATAAGACTACAATAAAAATTCCAAATCAGGAGTTACTTTTGTACTAATGTAAATACAATGTTCTGCTTAATGTTCTTATCACTACATCACTACTAAGTAGTCAACTACTATTAAGCAGCACAAGATTAAAAAAAATTAGAACTGATGCAGATGAAACAAGAAAAGTCGGTCATCCAGACAAGCCAAATCTTAAAGCATTTAAAACAGTTCCAGCTACATACAGTATAAATCAATGTAAATCATGTCGACAGCTGATTAAAATAATTTCAGAATCATACACAAGTACCATAGAGTAACACACAGCACACAAGAAAAAAAAGGAGGGAAGTACAGTACTAGCTTAGGGGAAAATAAAGGCACTTTTTTACATGAAGTGCATTTGGACAATCTGTCGTACCGCACGACAGATATTGCATTAAACAAATCAAGCTTATAAACAAAAAGATACATGTAGTATCTCTATACAACAGCCATGTCTGTCAGCTTTTAATATTGCGGCAGTAACTTCATCACATTTCACCACCCATACCTTTTTTCATACAGCTAAACATACACATGCACATTTTCAATGCACGATAACATATACATGCACATTTTCAATGCACGATTCAAATGACTATAAGGGTAAAATAATATGAAAATACACTATGGCTACGAGTAGGCCAAAAGAAAAAATCCTTCTTTGTAAAATCCTAAACCAAATAACTACGGGATTATAACCCCCTGAAGACCTTTAGGGAGAAAAAATTACATAGCATACGTAATATTTACCAGCGTCCTGCCCTTGAATTAAAAAAAAAATGAGGAGGGGGGGTCTCCCACATCAAAATTTACTCTACTTGAAACTTCAAAAGTCACTGGTGTTTCCTTCTGTATCGTCAACTAACAAGTTTTCTTGAAATCATCATGTGATGTCAGTTACATGTATAATGCTCAAGCAAGCATCAGCTAAAGGAGACATGTCCAGCAAATCTTTGGTAGCCGCTGATTTCCCTTTTTATGATTTTCCAAGCACAGATGGTTAATTCCCGCTGTAAGGCGTGGTCACGTGGTGCACTCGATCCTGTTTAGTTTATCCCCATACCCAAAACCCCCGTCGACATTTTTTTGCCAAATGGGTGGACGTTGCTACTGAAGGCTACAAACCGACAATTGTTCTCAATGAAAACCATCTGCAAGTTAGCCTGGATATTCCTGATGTATTACTCAGACATGTCAGACTCAGAGACAACCCTGTGCCTTGATACACATGCCTGGATATCCCATGACCTTGGTCGGTGTGGACTTCAATATTTTGCATGTATGTACTGCATGCTGTGTTAACACCTAGTGACAGGAAGACCAAATCAGGATTCAGAAAGCCTGTAAATCTCACAGGGACCAATGAGATATCAGAAGCTTTGAGGGCATGGTCTAGTCCGGCCCATTACATGCGTTGGGTTCCCAACCTTGCTTGTGAGCTGGTCTGTAGTACTAGTGCATTGCTTCTTGTACTTGGCAGCTGTACAGCTCACTCCAATGTAATTTGAATCCACATACCATCATGATCTCAGAAATAAAAAAAAGTCTTCCATTTTGGCACCCAAGAAACATGGAAATTAGTCCACTTTGACAACATACATGTAATTACCTGCCCAGATACACCAAAGAAGATTTCAAGTCTCTGTGCAGTGAAAACCGGGACCAAGAAAATTAAATAAAGCAAAACAGAAAGTAATGCCCCAGCAAGTACAATATCTGCATCAAATCCTAACCTAGGACCTACTTCATAATAACCACAATAAAGCAAGACATTGTTAAATCATATAAAAAGCTTGAACATGTTAAAAAGTCTAAATTTATACACAATATATCTTATGTACATATATGCAATGAGACACTTTGGAAATTCCTGGGACCTGCGAACACACACTGGTGCATTTTAGAGCAAGTTTTTAAAGACCAGACGGTTGACCTATGATTGGTTTGGGATGAACTTTTCCTTTTTCTAGTACACCGATTCGGCGTATGACCCTCAGTCAGTGAGCAAAGTTTATGCACAACTGTTCTCTAAGAGCTACCGTTTGGGTTTGTGATCTGTCAAACCATGGCAATGTTGAGAGTGTGTATGAAATTTTGTGATCTGTCAAACCATGGCAATGTTGAGAGTGTGTATGAAATTGAGGGATTTAGCCGAGACCATCACAAACCATGCACATTCACAAGCTGTTCAAAAAGAACTGTGGAAAAAGCATTCTGATCACAGTTCATCTTGGAACTTGTGACTGGTCTTGTGAAAGTACTTGACTATAGCCCTGCATGAAATGCCATGCAAAAATGTTGGGAATTGCAGAAGGAGTTTTTAAAAAGAAAAAGAAAAAAAAGATGTCTCCTAGTTTGCTTTGCAAAATTCACAGGAGCGGATCTATGCAAAAAAAAAAAAACCAAAGAAAAAAAAACAAACCAAAACTGATCCAGTGTAACAGTAATTCCAAACAGTTGAGCCTCCAAGCTCCACTCCAACTACAGTACCCATCCTGTATTCCAAACCCTCCAAGCTCAAAATCCCCAATACACACTGTGGTAAAACCAGCTCTTGGTAACAAACATGTATGTAATAGTGAGACCAAACTCAGGTGACTCGTCCAACCACCGTAAAGCTAGTCAGACCTGACCTGCACCACTCACAGTGTATGATTACACTTGCTGGTCTCCATTCCCCCGTCGTCAAAGGTGTGAACACTTTAGTCCTCGTGGATTATCCTTCGCAAAGCCTCTGTGAGGGAAAATAACTTGAGAGGCTTTGATGATCGGAGTGGAAGTGAATTTGTTTTTTTCAGTGCTAAGCCCCCATACTGTCCCAGAACCTCTCATTTTTTTCCTACAACCGGAAATGGATTCGGGTTCCTGTAGTAATCAATGAGAAAACCCAAGAGATGTCCAGTCTCCTCGCTGGCAACTAGTAACAAGTACTTCGATAAGTTATCTTTCTTGAGCAGAAGCCTTCCCCTCCCCCTCATTGGTTGCAAAGAGCCATGCTGGTCAAGAGCGTTCATTTTGCTGGTAGCGATGGGGGCCGTAAAGCGTGCATTTCAAAGTTACTTGTGAACCAGCGAAGTGCAGTTCCGACCAATGGAGCCTCCTGTGCCAGGAAAATTGCGCCCTCTCGGTCCAGCCCAGGGCTCATAGGCTTAGAATCATCTGCATCCAGTTAGGTACATGTACATGTAATTACTGCTCAACACAGAACTTTTACATGTGATGATCTGCGCATACTGGCTCTGATACCAGCAAATGGAAAAAAGCCAGATGCTTAGTGCAATCGTGTAACTTGGTTGAAATTTACGAGGAGGCACAGGGGAGGGGGCACAGAGGAGGGGGAACAGGGGAGGGGGCACAGGGGAGGGGGCACAGGGGAGGGGGCACAGGGGAGGGGGAACAGGGGAAGGGGAACAGGGGAGGGGGAACAAGGGATGGGGCACAGGGGAGGGGGAACAGGGGAGGGGGAACAGGGGAGGCGACAAACATTTCTTAAGGTGTCACTTAAAGCAAATGAACTGCAGCTTTCATGTAGCCTGAGCACTTATTTGAATTTCAAATGGTGTTGGGATGGGGCTTGGGACAGGGGCTTCTGCTGTGGGGAGACCTCCTCTGTGGATGTCTCTAGCTTGGTGCAATGTTCCTTTATTTTCCTTAGCCTAGAAATCTCTTGTGGAAGTTTAGAAACACTTTCCACCATTTTCCCACAACTGCAGGAAGCCTGGATTACTAAAAACTGCTCTTTTGCACCCAATCTCCAGCACAAATGCAGTACTCACATTGCGGCAATGAAAGGATATTACATTTCTCATCTTAAACAAATTGCCTCATTTTTTTTTTGGTACAAGAAAAAGTACTTTTGGATCAGCATACAGTTTTCTGTGGCAGGAATTAATTACATGTAACACACACATTGTTTCTACTTCAGTCATTCTAACCAGAGGGGTAATGTGTTAGCAGTTGTACCCAGAAAATTAATTTTGTACATTCAGATTAGCTTTAAACCAAGTAGTTACTCTTGCTTACAAATGCAAGTTAAACCATCAAGCACATGTCATATCGATGAACGGTGTGAGTGGGAAAAATACCGATGCATAACAATGATGCACAAGTATGATGTGCATCAATTACAACTTGAGTAGAGACTAACCCAGCAAACTGCATTATCAAAGACCGACATGCATAATCATCGATATCTTAGGCATGGAACAGTGAAAATGGCAGGTTCTTTGAATGCATTGATAAGGACAAATATGTTTCTTCAATAATAATGTTTGTAGTTGCATACAGGTACACAAATTACAGATTTGTACACAGTCATGAAAACAGACTATAATCCAACCACTTTGAAATACAGTGGATTGGGTTTTACTGCCACAATACCAACATGGCAGGATTTTTTGGTTACTAACTGCCAGGATCCCTCCTACCACATCCCCCCTTCTATCCCGTGGGCATCTGACCCCACTGCATTCAGCCAATCAGACGCCCAATTTCAGTGATATTGCCAATGATTGGCTGTTGACAACTAGCAGGTGGTGCTTCTCTAAAAGATTTGCCCATGTTGCCAATGATTCATAAGTTCATCATAAAAAACAATACATCACACGTGGACTGCTGTCAAGACCATGCATATCATTTGCATTAATATTAATGAGGTATTTTAGTCTTGGTAAGCATTTAAAAAAAAGTTTGATTTTTGCCATAACTCCTAGAAATACTGTCTCATACATGACAAAAAAAAGTACTTCCTTTGGGTCTGGGTCATAATAAGATCGCTTTGTACTTGATTAGAAGTTAATGAAAGCAACAAGTGCATTGTACATCTTCTAGATCACTATCTTCAGACAAACGTTCTTTAAATTTTCAAGAAAACTGAAAAATATGAACAATGGAACGGAACATATATCGTGGGTCAACAAAGTGGAAGGGTTTGTCAGGACATCAAGTTGAAGCAAATAAAGTCACAGCTTCAGGAAGAGAGTGAATCATTAGTGTTGTCATATCAACCCTGAATGAGCTGGGGGGGGTGCCCCTTGACATTTTCTTCGATATTATATAAATGGAATTTTTTTTGTGCCAAGCCTTCAGAGTTTTGCCAGTGATGTCTTCCAATAACTTTGACACCAGTTTAATGAAAATCGGACGTACTGTTCTTGCAAAATTTCATTCAGAGACAGGTCAGGCAAAAATGCAAATTTTTTCCCACTGACGGGCTTTATGGCTCAGTAGCTGGTGCGTATGAGTCCATGAATTCTAAACAAACGTAATAGAACCCTTTGTCAGAATGAATGGAGACACGACAGATGTACTCAGAATGAATGTCTCTACATGCATGCCAAAGATTTAAAAGAGATCGAACAGCTGAGACCTAAGAGATGGTCTACACAGCTCAGTTCTCTTCAGGTCAAATTATGACATTTGTCCATTTTGTTCCTGGCAGGCTTGTGTAGTTCAAATTTTTCATTCACGGCCTAGAGATCTTGTGAAATTTTAAGCAAGTAACACGGACAACACCATCCTCTGTGACTCCACATTGTTTGGAGGTGGAGAAAAAAAAAGCTACTGACTATTCATACTGAAGAGGCATCAGATCTACGAACCCTGTTCTGGAGGCTTTTGGCAGCGGAGAGCTCGTCCAAGGCTGCATGATATCGTGGCGAACCATTATCCTCCATTCAAGATTTTAAGGGGAGAAAAAAATATGACAACCCCCCAAAAAAGAAGAAGCTTCGCTCAGAGTCGCACAGTGAAGTTCTCCGGGAAGACGCCTTTGGATCCATCGGATGTCTTGATTCCAAGCGACCATCCCTCATCCTACCAAGGAAATAAAGTTAATCAGAACACTTGTCAAACCCTGATCTGAAGATTTCAGTTCTGCGGGAGAAAGAGGAAGAAAATCATACAAAGGGACGTTCGGTGGTCAAGACATCACAAGTTTCACATAAGTTTTTAGTTGTATTGACGTCCAGTTTTGTTAATAACACATTTCCTTCACCCTGGGACTCAACTTGTACACTTGCCTGCAATCTCTTCTGTGTGCTATCTAGAAGATGGCTTCTGTTCACTGCACAGAGTAAGACTTTTACCCACACAAAGAAGAATGATTAAACATGGCGGATACTTGGCACAGTGCCATGAAGGACAAAAATCTTGTTGAAAATCAACCGCGGATGGGAACTTCATCTGCTAACAACACTAGTCACAAATGCACTTTGGCCAAATTTTGGCTCCCAATACGCCAGAATACAGAGTTGCTTCACTCAACTCTGAAGGGTGCCATTTTTACCTGATCGTCCGGATCATCAAATGGCAGTACGTCTATGGTCTCTCCCTTTTCAAAAGTCAGCTCGTCTGAGTCTCTCCGCACATAGTTGTGTGTGGCCCTTACCTACATGATGCCAAGACCAAATTACACACACACAAAAAAGGTGATGTCAGAGAATAGGCCCTGTGGATTAGGCTTGTAACAGCGAGTAAGGCAGTCATTGATTGGTAACCAGAAGGCCAAATGTAGATACTTAGAGAAGGAATGTATGTCACTGGTTGAAATTTTGCCAAATCTGTCTGTGAAATGAGTGGATTCGCCTCAGACTTCAGTTTTGCTGGTTCCTGTCAGAGCTTGAACATGTGGTTTTGAACGCTGCTTCAAAATGGCCAGAACCAGCGAAACTAAAGTCTTAGTTGAATTCACTCATTTCCAAAACACTCTATGGTTACAACCATGCAATGATAATTTGGTTACAAATTCAATTAACCACTTCAAGCCAGATGACGTGTAAAAATGCAAGAATCTGCACCAGTTAAATGAATGGACATTTAAAAATTAACCTGGCAGTTTGCATATAAAGTAGCAGAGGACGGCTGCACTCCTCCCTCGGCTTGTGCAATCCCAATTGTATTCGTACTCACATACGTAGGCTCGATCTAGCCAATGGGGCACGTTCCGAGTCCTCGAGCATTCGCTTGCCATGGCTGGGTCCTGTGGTAAATATATGTCTCTTCGCCATGGTCTCTGAGCGCTGAGTCACGGTTACTCACCCTATACATGACTCCAGGTGGAAGTTCCCCGTTGGATTTGTTAGGTGATACTGTTTCTGGTGATGCGAGGGGCGGGACTGCTCGCTGCTCCTCGTCCTTCTCTGATGTCCGCCTCATCTGCCAAAAAAAAAAAAAAAAGATACGAAGGAATACAAGAAACTTAGAAGACCTCCACTTCACTGCTATAAGATAGCAAGGTGACTACTGACTGATCCATTAACCGTACAGTATATTGTCAGCTCTAGTGTGAGAATATCCAGGTGATAGTAGACTAGGCATGCGTCTCAGTGACCAATAGTGGAGCTACTGCCCGGTGGTAGCATGCAAGTGAAAACACAGTACCTTAAAAGGGTGTGTTGACTGTATGGATCAGTGGATTTCATCGGCTATGCCATTACTGATCTCAACGAGGAATGAATTAGCTCTAGTCAGAGGATTATCATGATGGTCCTTCAGACTTTGTTTTGTTCAGTATTGGTGAGTGCAGTCAAGCAGAAATCATTTCGCTCTTTCTTTGTCCACTCATTCTTGGGAGCAGGAATGGGACACTAAAGGAGTGTCTCAGAAGTTGGGATGGTTCGCGTTCTGTTTGACCCTTTCCATTGGAATGCTAGCATTCCATCAAGGCATTCCTGAACAGTGTGAAGAGTCGGATTTGTTCACACACTAATCCAAGGTAGGGGTCCGATGGGAATGCCGTGTTTGCAGGAGAACAGCCATCTGTTCTGGGATGAGAACAAGGCATCCCAAAGACAACATTCTGACCGTTACAAAGTATCACACTTTCACGGAGGTGCTAAGCACATAAATTTGCTCAGCAAAAGTGGGTTTCCAACCAAAATCAAATTGCTATGCATTGTGCACTTCTGGCAACTGGTTCCCAGCTTATTGCTGCTTAGCATATTTTGCCAAGCAATAATTTGTTCTTGTCAGGTCAAGGTGAGTGGGTCCTGTGTGTGAGGCGGAGACATGCCGTGGTGAGTTCCAGGAAACCAACCTCAGCTGGGGCGGGCTCTGCCGGCCTGGGGACCTGATACTCAAAGGCGTCATCTTCGTCCTCGTCCTCGTTGCCAGGGGCTGCTGCTGTTGCTGCTGCCGATGCATCAGGCTGGGCCTGCTGTTGCTGGGCTTCGGGGCGTGGCGCCACTTCCCTCTCGTTGTAATGCTCTGGCACCTGCACCTCGTAGATGGAGTTGCCAGGAGAGGCGGAGCCGGATCTGGAGCCGGGCAGGTGAGTGTTACCTACCACATCAGGTGATCTGTGGGTGCAAAAGCACAATAAATATCTACCCTCCTGTATACAATATACAAATATTTCCTGCTCTGAGTGGTACAGCGAAAAGTGGCTTTCTGAGAAGACCAGAGAAGGAGTATTTTTCCCTAGAGAAGCTAATGGAACATGAAATGCGTCAATAAGATGTAAATTCACTGAACTATGACAACGTGATATACCCCAAATAAAGTGCCGCTATGCACTGACTCAGGCGAGAGGACGACCGGTGTTTCAAGTTTACATGACCTTGAAACACTTATTGGACCTGTTGCAGTGTGGAGTGCCCATGGAAGTTGATGACTGACTGCTCCTACATACCCAACTTGAGAAAGTCGCTTTATGTCGTATGTTCCCTTGGACGTCTCCTCATACAGCTCGCCCATGATGTTGCCGAGATTTAGTGAAAGTTTGCCGAGTTCTTCGTGCAGCGTGGCCTCTGCACCGTAGAAGAGCTGGAACGTAGCGGCGTAGAATGGAACACGACTGAAATTGAATGCCGTAAAGAAACAGATGACATTAACAACAGTACCGGTGACACAGTGATAACGGCAAGGGTTGCATTAACCCTCCCATGCAAAGATGCATTCTCAACACGGTTCTCCTATCTGTCAAAATCGGTCAAGTGACATATGATATGTCTATGTACTGCGCAGGGGAAGTGGAAGGAATTTTTGACTATTTTTGACAGTAACAGCAATGATGGCGGTGACACTTAGTGGTGATGGTGGCTAAATCAGTGTTCATGGCTGTGGTGATGATGTTGGGTGGTGACACTTAGAGGTGATGGTGGCTAATTCAGTTTTCATGGCTGTGGTGATGATGGTGGGTGGTGACACTTAGTGGTGATGGTGGCTAAATTAGTGTTCATGGCTGTGGTGGTGATACTGCTATTGCAATAAAGACCAGATCTCACAAAATAGATTTTCGAGACATTTTTATTCTTCGATTTTTATTTTGGTAATGTACCGGTCAAGCACTGCTCTTTTTGATGACGACATTGGGCCTTATACAGCAGAAATGATAGTTCCAACTGAGTTCCACGGTGCAGTATTTCCTCAAAGGCCAACCACTTGAATAAACATGTACCTTTGACAACTTATTGGGCTGGGTCACACTATGGACCGCCCATAAATTTCGCCATTTTCAGGAGCGTACAAATCGTATCGGGGGAGGAAGGGTAAAAGCCCTCCTTTTTCTGAATATGAAAAACGACGAGCTGTCAATGTGCGAATCGGCGGTCACTTTCAAGTTTTGTGGGTGTTGCTAGCTAGGTCATATCGATGTTCACTGCTTTTCAGGCCTTGGCTTTTCAGGTGTTGTTTTAAATAATGTTTGATTTGAAATTTAAGTTTCTATTAACCACAATACTTACATGTACATCATTTCGCTCGGCAATAGGGAATTTGGCCATTGGAGCTCTCCATCCATCATTTTTTGCCCGCTGATGTACATGTACGCTTTCAAGGAGGGGGGGGGAAAAGTCTACTTTTTGTACACTTATGAAAAGGATGAGACTTATGGCCGGCCCCTTAGCAATATGGTCATGTCTAAATGTGACTGTGGCTGGGAATATCATGTATTCCTATGGAAGCCACTTCCAATACACGGATGGGTTATTTTTACACTGACTGCCATAGCCAGTTGATTCTGCACAGTGACTCCAAGAGACCCTAACACACAGCCAAATAGACTGGTGCCGATGACACTCTATAGTACGTCCATCACTGTGCTCTTTGGTGGAACTAGACGGTGGCAATCTGTTAGGGAGCGCCTCAAAATTTGGAATGGTCAGAACGTTCCCATTGGAGTACCGTCTTCTCATTCCGGTATGGTCGGCCGTTCTGTTGGGAACGCGATGTTCCACATGGAACGCTGTGTTCCTTTGTAAGAATGGTCTGACGGGAACACGTGTTCCCGTCGGACCGTCCCCATTCGGGTACCTTCATATCGCCCATGTACAAATCTTAGCCAATGTCCAGAAATGGAGCCTGCCATGACAAACGAGCACAGGTAAACTACTTTGCTTTTATAATAGGCCTAAGTTTGAATAAGAATTGTAAATAAACCTAAGATGGAAATGTAATGTGGCAAAATTTGTTAATGTGATGATGGAAATTTTATTTATAACTGAGATACAAAAGTGAAAATCACTACTTGCTGACCTCATGCAGAGTACATGTATATGTCGGTGTATCACTGGGCTATAGGACGCAATACCAATGTAGAGCTTAACTGCCTTAGTCATGTCGTTCAACCTTTTCTGCGATATCTGAAGCCCTCACCCTGCACCCCGTCAATTACAAGATAGGTTTTTAAATTGTTTCTGATCTGATGGAATACTTATGCGTGGAAACATTGCGATGATAAATTCCTCTATCACACAAACCTGACAATGAATAGAACACTGGCAAGTACAGACGTTAACATTAACACAATGAAATCAACGGTGTCCAGATTATACTCTAAAGTCATTGCATGGGAAGCCATGTCATGGTGAATATGGACAAGAAAAAAGGGAGGAAAGTTAATCTCCATGAGGGGTAAATCACAAAATGCCGTGCTCCATCCAGCTGCCGTCCTGCAGACGCAGGGTCTAGGAAATGAATGCCAAACATCCTTCTTCCCGACTGAGAACGTAACTGCAGGACTGTTCCACTGGGAACACGTGTTCCCAACGGAATGCTGCTTGGAACGGTCTGGAACGTGCCTGCGACGTTCGGATGGAATGCCAGCCTTCCAGTGGGAATGGTCCAACGGAACGGGAACGTTCCCGATTTTTGAGACCCTCCCTTAGCTTTATGAGACACTGTCTGTGACGTCCTCTGTCTGATTACCTGTCATATAGTGCAGGGAGCTCTTCCAGCATTTCGTTGTTGATGTCCTCGTACATTTTCTTGGCTTCACTGTAGGCTTCTTGGGCCTTTTCAAGGTGGAAAAAAGAGACGGTCAAAAGACAGGAAACTTGTTCATTACGAGTAGATGTAGGAATGGAAGAGTGACAGAGCAGAAAAAGAAACAGTCCCCAGCTTTATACCTCCAGCAAAAGTTAATATAGTACCCTACTTCTACAAAGTTAAACATCACAGTACTAAGTAGATTTTAGTGCCATAACATTGCACTGCAACCTGACCAGAGAGTCAAATATGGGGAATGTAAATACCAATATGAATAAAACTCAGGTTCTCAAAAATGTCTCCTTCCGCATATTATTTTAGCTCCTTATTTCCCATCGAGATGTGCATCTGCAGGTGACCGTTTTGCTCCTTCAAAGTCACAAACAGCCATCTTGGTAGGAAAATGACAGAAGTACATGTAGATGTACATGTAACGCCACCAGGTGCAAGTTTGCCCAGTGTACAGAATGTTCTACATGCGCATTTGGCTTAAAATTCCATGGATATACAGCAAAAAGGCCAGCGCACGTGACAGTCTGTAGGAAGGGCCAACCAATTGAGAGAGACTTATGATATCTCATTCGTCTTTGCTTGATCCAAGCACTTATGACCGACTTCTGAACCTAGCTGATGTAAGGAAGTTCTTTTTATCAATTAATGCTGGAGGACTTGTTCACAGGAAAGGTGATGGGTCAAACCTCATATATCCTACTGGCTTGCGCCCACATGCAAGTCTGTGTGGAGGTAAATCATGTACGTGTACTGAACTGGATCTTGGCTGGGCATACACGTACATGCGTGGCACATTACTGCTGTAGATATTGCTCTATGGCTAGCCTCAGGGTGTTGAAAAGATGAAGATATGGTGAAAGGAGTTGTACGGGTATAGTACAAATTTATAGCACAGATAATTCTCAAAGGTTACTAGTGTAATGTTTGACTTAACTTTCGCTCAATTTGGCTGTCACATTTTAACTATTCCTGAAATTGGTATTTTTCAGCCAAAAATAAACCAACGCATCCGGCTGGTTCATTGCGAAAACTCCTAGTGACAAGTGCTTAAACTTTAGCCTGAATGGCCCAAGGTCACGATTTCACTGCCTCACGTACCTTTGCGGCTTTGGCGTCATCCTTCTTCTTGAGTGTTTCCAGGTTGTGTCTCGCACTGTCAAAGTCGATCATCTTCCGACACCTCTTCTCCACTCGTTTCTGCCAAGAGTGTTGAGAGAATGCGAGTGACACTCAACTCTGGCCGTTAACTTCAACACATTGCTTAGGTAACATATCAATATTGCTAAGTCAATATTCTGCCCTGTAAATTTCTGAAGTGAGCTTAAGTCAACAATGATTCAATCAACCTCAATCTGTGTAACTTGAGAGTTTGGGCCACTTGTCAGTTTTGATAAGCAAGTTGTTTTCCTGCTATAGCAAAACTCATGAAACTAGCACCACATCCTCAGGAAGCATCCGTACTGTAACCCATACAGGAATACTATGGAGCTGAAAATTTCAATAGTATCAAAGACAAATGAAAGAATGCGGATATGGTCATCCCAAGAAAAGGTCCCTAACAAAACCGGCAAAATTGAAAGCAGATGAATTGCCTCTGTTTCTGAAAGTACATGAACACGTACATTCAAATGGGTTCAACTTTTGAAAGTGAATGGACAGCTTGACCTCTCTTCACGAAGCAGTCAATAAGAAATTACTGCAAAGGCTGTATCCAAATTACTCGGCTGTGACTTGAGATTACAATCGAACCTTGTTAATAAGAACACTGTTAATACAGGATTCTGCTTATAAAAAGGAAATTTTGAGTCACAATCCTTTGTTTACCATTGTTTTCATTCCTGATAAGACAAGGTTCCTGTTATAACAAGGTAATTTACCAAGTCCAAAGGACCTCTTATTAACGAGATTCTAATGTACACAAACTCTATAAGAAATGGCTAGCAGTCACAACTATAGACTTGTGCGTAATTTCGAGTCACAACCAAATAATTCAGTCACAGATTTAGCAAGATTAAGTGCTGAGCACAAATCGGTGGGGAACCAGTCACAAGAGAGAAATGCATTGAATGACATTTCGGTTGGTAACCTGTTTCTGCTAAGCAAATATTCTCTTAGCTAAGACCGTGGCTGTGGTTGAAATTACACAAGTCTATGACTTTGGCTTCAGCCAGTTCCAATAGAGTTATGTTCCAAGCCGCAGCGAAGTGGTTCGGACAAGCCTCAGCCAAGTTCTATGCTCAGCAGCGACAAGGCACTGGGCCCCAAATTGGAAGAGTTCCCTCACCTTTACGTCTGGAAACTTGGACTGGTACGTGAAGAGCGGGTTGATCACCTGATCGTTCATCTTCCTCTGGAAATCATCCCACAGAAGGTCTAGTGTCTGAGAGAGGAGACCAAGTTCATTACTGACTTGGATGACTCATGAAGGTGTAAACTAAATCACTCTTCATTCCAATTCCATCCAAATCAGGACCTTTTTGAATTCTTGATAGCTCATACAATATAAACAATACGTGCAAAAAAAGGAGAAAATGAAAAACTGTAAGAAAACATTAAGAACAGTTTTTCAGCTCCTGCCTGCAATGGAGTGATTGCACTTTTTTTTTTTCATTGGTTCCTTGCCATGCTAAAGGAACCACTACTGAGTACCAGCTGCAAGGGGTCTAGTCAATTAAACTGGGTAATTAATTTTGGATTTTGGCCCTACCCGACATGTATTTTAACACTGTACGCTCAGCGTATGCCCCCGAAGGCTGGGTAAGCTGCGGGCTTTTTAAGTTACTTTCCAGGGAGGGGTTAGATTTGGTTGGGGATATTTTCATTAACAGTGGAAACTCTTCTACATGTATCTGGGGTTTGTTGATTTTGAAGGGATCAAAACCAACAAAGCTGGGAAGTGAAAATAATAACACTTGGCAGCTCTTCCAGGATTGGCCCAGCTTTGGCTAAGATGCAAATGCATGCCTGCAAGAGGCAAACTGGCGCCTGTCTGATCCCAGGGGACCAGCACTTTTACACCTCACTTTGTCAAACGTTTCCATAAATAGTCATATTTTCAATATTCACACGGCACTTTTAAACCCACTTTTGATGATCATTTTTCATGCCATACTTGTACGATGTCTCTAAACTGGTTGTGATTTTCACATGTGGTACGGTTACTACCTTTTTCATGCTAAGATTAGTCAGTTTTTGAACCATGGAACCCTGTCCATTGGGGGGGTCCTTACGTGTATTTTGTACATGTACTTTATCATCTTTGTCTCTGTTAGGATATAACAACATGTTCGCGTAGCTCCTTCATCTTGATACTCTATGTTAACCACTGTGATTAGGCTTTCGATTCTTTTGGCTTCTGTGATTTGGTGGTCATTCTTTAAACGAACTTACTTCTTTGGACTGAGGTACTTCACTGCTCTTCACCCAATCAGATTCGTAGATGTTCTCTAGTGCCTCGTGTAAACTCCGGCTGGCAGTGCTCATTGCTGCCGACGATAAACAAACAATGAAAATTCCAGTAACACATTTCAAAAACAAAACAAAACAAAACAAGAAGGGGCAGACATGTACCAATAACGTGCCATTCTGGAGCATGTGCGGTACCGTTGATGTACATGTACCGGGACGTAATGCTGACGCACATCTAAACATCTTCATGTACAGTACACGCTTTGTTTGTTTGCGCACAGCGTTATGGGTACGCACTATCCAGTCGGTACACAGATACCAGGTACCAGTACATGCTAGTGGTCTTCCCTCCATGTTTAAACTTCAAGTTTCAATCCGTAGCTGAGACACAAGCCGGCATGACTCCCTGTATGCTCATACCTCGTACACAGTTCATGTAGGTCTTGAGTTCTTTCTGTAACCTCGCCGCCACAGCTTGCTGCTGGCTGAAGTTCTGTGCGTAGAGGTCAAAGGCCGCATCTCTGGTCTCGTCTACTTTGCCGAGCTTCAAGAGAACCTGCCATGGGGCAAACAAGGAGACAATGTTTATCACACTTTCTGGAGAGTTTTGAGCGAAAAGAGAGTGAAACTTCAAAATAAAGAGGAAGACGGTATACATGTACATGTATTCGGTACATGCAAAACATAAAGGTACTGATATTGGCAGAATCGTAATGAAACAATTCAAAACTTGATCCATTTTTGTATTATGAAGCAGCATTAGAACCAGACACTAACCATGGTAACAAGCAATGCACAAACCTGTACAAAATGTTGGGTGAGTTACGGTTCGTGTACATGTACATTGACAGATACCGGTGCTTGTACATCAGACAACATTTTGTACTGCAGCAGCATTGAATAAGCCATTTGCAAGTTAAATTTGAATAAAATCTGGTGCACTGAGTTATCTGATTGCACATAAACATAACGATTTGAATTCCTCAGACTAAAGACACTGGTGCTATAACTCGTGATTCGGGACAAGCTTTCGCATAGCGACCACCATCTCTGGAATCAACTGGTTCCTTTGTGTCCTTCTTATCCAGTGAGAACAGTGTATTGTTGCAAGGCGTCTCTTATGTAACTAAGCAAAAGCTTGCCCCAAATCATGAGATATAGCAAAAGCGGTTTCAGTAAGGAGAATTCAAGTTGTTATGTTCACATGAATTTAAAGAACTCAGTGTACCAGATTTGGGTCAATGTTAACTTGCAAAAGGCTTATTATTAATAGGCTTCAGCACTGGCGACTGTACAGGGAACAAATTGAAAGGATTTGTACATGTACAGGTACATTGTATATTTACATAGGGTACATAAATGCATGTGCAGTACATGTACCGTACATGTACACATGTAACACTACATGTACATTGTACATGTACATGTACATCAAATGGTACTACATGTATGCGTTTCCTACACCCTTCCATGTGAGCATGGAGGTTTCCCTTCCTTAATCATGTACATGTAAGCAAATGTTCTGAGTGAATTACATGTATGGGCAAATTTCACACCGCCGCTTCACACAGAAATTTGCCATTATTACTAGGAATCACCTGTACAGTGTACCTGGTAAAATATCATACAATGTACGAAGGTACAAAATTGTGGATAATTACCAACTTCCAACCAACAGCTCTTCGATACTGGATGAAGTACCGGTACATGTATGGTACACGTACGGTACAGTTGGTCAAGCATAACAGTGCCAACGGCTGATCAAATTGGCCCAAAGCCGTGCCCACTGACCATGCTGACCAGGCACGCCAGGTGCAATCTTTACATGCAGTGCACAACAGTAATTCGCAAACACATTAATTAACATCGCAAGTCAAACATCATGTTGAAGTTTCTGTGAAATTTGAATACAAAATTAAATTCGGCAGTTTTGACAGTTCCTCATTCAAGTCATATGTACCGGTACAGCATGATGTGGGCATGGGCTACAGAAGTCCCTCGCAGTATGGTGCATACATGTACATGTATTATGTACATACATGTATGTACCGGTACATGCACATGTATTAATAATCTGGATGAGGCCAACATTGTACATGTTCTTGTAGACACATGTATGTACATGTACATGTACATTTGCTGTACTGTACATTGAATGGGTAAGCTGTCCACATCAGTAGTCTTGGACACTGGCTGTAACTGTGGGACTACATGTACATTTCAATATACAGACATGTACTGTACTGGGGCCAATTTCACAGAGCTGCGTAAGTACAGAATTGGCTGCAGTACAAAAAAAAACCTTGCTTTTAATAAACAAAGGTTACCAGCTCAAAATCCATGTGATTGTCATGCTAACCAAAAGACTGGTAAATACATGTACCAGTCCATAACAATATACATGTACATCACAAGACGTTTAGGCTGTTTAACCTGATTTGTCAAGCAAGGTTTTTTCACGCTTAAACAAGTTTTTCACTTAAGCAGTGCTATGAAAGTGACCCTAGTAGGATGGCCTTACATGTACCGGTATGTTGGCCGTAATGGTATGTATGTACATGTAGGATAGCCTAATGAGCCACCATTGCCACCAACATGGTGCTTTCATCTAGTCTGAAACTGCCCTGCTACCAAAATACATGTATTCATGTACATGTACAAGCACATGCTACACACAGCATTTTGTTATTTTCGTTCAGGCCTTCAGTTTGGTGTGCTCACAGGACCGGTGCCTGCACAGGAGGTACGCACATCATGTACATGAACACATGTACATGGATCAGATCAGAAAAAGTTGTATCATTACTTAGTTATACATTTATACTTCTAACTTGTCTAACAGCACAGGACAAGCCTCTCCATGTTCATGTACATGGTGGAAACAGATTGTGTAGATCTCAGTAATGGTTGGTGATACTTGCAATTTCCTTTTGGAATGTTTTCAATGAAAGCAATGGCTTGCGTACTGCCAAGTGTACACGGACTGGTGATACCACTGCGGCACTGACAGGTTTTCCACAGTTTACATTTTTTCCCTGAAGAGTGATTTGAAGTGATTCTAAAGGAGATACTGTGTAGGAACCGAAACAACTTAACAGCACCTTTTTTTCGGCAGAGGAAGTGAACGGTGGTGTGCATGTATGCATATTGCGAATACATCCACAAACTGTTTTCATTCCAGGAAAGATCCACCGCCAACTAACTGGGCCACTTCCCAACGAGGAAACAGTTTCAAAATCCTGCACCAGTGATTTCCCGGTCTGCATGTCTACATGTAGACCCCCTTTTTTATACTGGTGGCAAAATGCCCAATTGTATAAACTGCAAAGAATAGAGAGGTCTACAGGTACATACACTGTAAGTGTATACACAGTACAACGTAAATATATACACCCCCAAAGTGTTCACACGGGACAACAATCCTCTTCAATCAGTAAAACGGATACCTCTGGCCCACACACTGTAAAATGTTACATGTATGCGTGCTGGATAGGGTTGACTTTTTGACATGTTTGATGTCAAGCCTGTTTTGAAAGTCAAAAAGTCAGCACTTTTAGAGATCGTTCCCTTGGTTTTTTCTGGACTCATCAATTAATGTCAAGAAAATATGAAAGAGAAAGAAAAACAAGAAGTTTAAACATCTGCATGTACATGTACAGTAATGTGCTGTACCAAAGCTGCTGGTCACAGGTATTCCAAAGGACATTTTTAAATAACGGTTGTAGTCATCTGACAACAACTTGAAGATTGATTGCTTTCTTTCTACAGTATTTCTTCTACATGTACCTGAAAATTGTACAATACAAATGTGATGATCTGATGAAAAATTAACATGGGCTATGTAAACAAAACATGGAAACTAGTTCAAGAACCACACGTACTAGAAAATCTGATGGAACCAGCTGACTTTCAATTGTACTTTGCTTCTGCAATATTTTGTGCCGGGAACTTTCTTGGATCACACACAGGTACAATTTTTTTTTTTCATTTGAATGTTACTCCAAATTCCTTCCCTGTGCAGCAAAGCACAAATACGGTACTTCGTTCATGATCACATACACCTGTACATGTACATGTACAGTGCATGTGGCTTGCATGCCCTACCGGACCGCTATTCCAACATGAATGTGAAGTAACGGGGAAGGGCGGATTGAGAACCACAGTTTTTGGGTATTTTTTTGACAATGTATATGTACTTTTTGAGGAAAGGAAAATGAAGTGAAAAAAGAAATTGGACTGGAATTTGTCGGGGTTAGGAAGGTGAGGTGGATTAGAAAACTTATCAGTATGTACATGCACAGTACATGTAACGGTAGTGTACTAGTACATGTACATGTATACATATATGAGACACCTTCATGTACATGTACAGTCATTTGCAAAAGTTTAAGACCACCTTTAATTTCATTGGTATTTCTGTCACTGAGCCACTGTCTCACTGAATGATTACTTAACATGATTTTACAGTGGTGCATAACAGTGTAGTGTTATGTACCCATTTGAATGAAATATTTTGCAAAGGCAGGTCTTGTATGACATTTTGTCTGCAAGGCAGCATGGGTAAAAAAAAACACTCTAAGCAATCAGAAACAAGGGAGGGCACACTGAATATTAGACTGTTAACATGTCAAATCATGGAAATGTAGTCAAAAATGTTCAACCAAGGTACCAAGGTTACACATTGAAAATTAATATAAGTTGCCATGATTGTTTGGTTTAAGTTTGGTTTTTCTTCAGGTTAATGCATTTTCTATGGGCAGACGGGTGGTCCTTAACTTTTTCAAATGACTGTACACTGTACATGGCACATGTACAGGTACTAGACAGTGTTTTACAAGTTTTCAAATTGAAACTTTTAAATGGTACCTGTGTACATGTACGTACTGTATGAATGAAAATGGACAGCTTTAACATGTTTAACTTTTATTTACAAGTACACTGTAGACTAAACCATTGGTTCTTATGGCAGCATACATGTACGTATGCAATGTATTATTTCATACAAGATGTTGCCTTTTCTCTTCTCTGTATTACATGTACCTCCTCATGTACATGTATATGTACACGTACCCGCACATTGCTACAAACATTGAGAAATGGATTGACATCATTGGCAATGGTGGCATAATTTGAAAATACAGTACTCTGATGTACAATGTAACAGGAGTGTCCTGGTTTGAGTTACAATAGTTCAATTACATTTTTGTGAGCTGAAGTTCTTAAGAATGAAACATATCCTTTATCATCCCTTTTATTCTTTCTTTCCATTGATGGCAGACTCTTTCATACATGGTGGAATTTTCATTGATTATTCTATTGAGTGAGATCAGTGGCATATATATATAAAGGTATAAAGGTATGCATTTGTCAATGCCTTTGACACTCAGCATACCAGCATCCAAACAACTACATGTACATGTACATGTACACTGTACCAACACATTTACCACAAAGCTGTCAGTGCTGTCCAGAAAGCTCAGTCTCTTTCATCCCAAGGTCAATCAGAACAATAAAGAATTAACAGATGTGTCCTGGGCTCATTAGTGGAATTACCAGTGCTCAGTTTGAGTTGGTATTGGTGTGATTTGTTATAAGGGCAAAGACAACAAGAAGATCTGGAAACAAGTGATAATATTTGTCTGCGTAATGGAACAATCTGCGTTGTCAAATCATGGAGGAAGGAATTAAGTTCAATCCTCAGTAAACATGTTGGAGAACACTGATGTCGGAGACATGTACATGTTTCAGTAAATTAGGCCCACACGTACATGTACGTACGCATGCAGTATGGGGCTGCAATCCAGTACGGTGCTCGTACATCACAAGCAACTAGCAGTCCATCAACAGTCACTAGCCCATATTTAGACCTAAAGCCAAGTCATAAGCCAATCAATTGAACTGCGACAAAAACATCCTGTCACTGTTCACCCTTGTACTTTTGAAGGTCCCAAGAAAGGACCAGAGACAGGTCTTGTGACAGACCTGACAACAGCTGGGATACAGTACAGACGGTACACATGGTACATGGACATGCATACATGTACGCGGTACTTGTACTGTACATGTACACGTAGCCAATGTGATATTCAGTACTAACAGCCCTACTGTACCGAAGCCAAGTACATGTAAGACACCATAATGATCTGGTCCAAATTTTCCAAAGAATACATCTGTAGAATATGTAACCTACATGTACATGTACCGTACCAAGCACACACTTGCAAGTATGTACCGGTACATGTACATGTAAAAAAAAAGTTGTTGGTCATGATGTGGGGTACACATGTACATGTAGCTTTGTGCACATGGGTGTGAATAAACATTAACCTTGTGCATGCCTGTACCTGTATGCATGTACACTAGGGCTGTGCCAAATATGTGATTGCTTATCGAGTATTCGATCGTTATTTTTCGAATTTCAAAATTCAAATGCTACCGTAAATTCTTGAAAAAAAGGGAGAATTGCCTTCTTTGAATGAGAAAAATCTCACTATGGAGGCTCGTTTCAAGCAGATTCCAGACACTTGAAGGCAGTTAATATGCCCTACCGGTACAGTCCAATCTAGAATCCATCCTAGAATATGGAAATAGCTTTTTAACACAAAAAATGAATGTGCCAAGACAGTGTTCCTTGTAATAATGATGTGCTGATGCAAACTTTGTTAAAATAGATATGAAGAAATCTTGAAATAAAAGTAAGAAGTTACATGTACATGTATTACAATGATTAGAATGTAAAACTGTGTGCGTTATAACAAAGTTCTGATTTTGTATCCAGTTTGTGACTTTGTCATAAAGGCGGATGCACCACGATTTGCTGGCTTTCATAGGACGATCACTGAAGTTGTGCATTAACTTTCAATCCCATGGTTCCACATAAACGGCGATCAATGCACGTAACTCTATGTGCGGTGCTTGTGCAGTGGGCGTGGTTTAAACTGAAGGGACGTCACACTCATGAACCAGATATGGTTCATCTGAACGAATATTTGAATATTCAATCGAATTGAAAATCGAATATTCGAATGGTATATTATTCGAATTGACTCCGCCCTAAATAACACATGTGTAAAGATTATAGTATTTAAAAGCATTTGGCAGTGACATCAAAATTTCAAGGCACCCACCTGATTACATGTGATGGTATACAGTACAGTAAACATGTAGGGTAGATGCACTACTGGTTACACTACATGTACATGTACATGTATGTTGATTTCCTGTCTACTCACGGAAATATCCTTGTACACACTGAAATTACATGCACATGTACAGAACGAAGCAAAACTTTTGACTTTACAAAGTCTCGACTGACTTAACAGATCAGAAACCATCGATTGTTACACATGTGAATGCAATTATTTCTGTTTCCGCTTTCAGAATCTTGTGCATGAGCAGGCAAGAAAAAATTCTACCAGAACATATACAATGTACACGTACTGTCCAATATATACATGTGGAGATAATGTACCAGTGAACCACTGTACAGTATGTGTGTTTAAAATTTATTTGTACAAGGTTAGGCTTTCCTCTCATTAAGGGGACAATTTTTTTTTCTGTTAGGAACCATGTTGTGGGGAAAAGAATTTATCCCCATATGTGGTTCAAAGTATCTGTCTTGCCATGTGAGGATGGTGTGTACGGTGCCACCAATATCTTTGATATGCATTTCCTCGCATCCTCCGCGCATCTTTCAAAGGGCATTTTAAATGTATTCTCAGTCTTCTGACTACTGACTGGTATCACCCCTCCCACCACAAAACTAAACACACCACAAAAACCCAAATATTCATGTCGATCAACTGTCATTTTTTTAATCCTCTGAATCACAACGATTAAAAGGCATGATAATTTTACCAGATGGAGCACAGGTCAACAATGAAAAATGATGCCCAATGTTGCCGATTGGATCTACCGCCACATGTACATGTACATGTACAAGTACACGTGTACGTTTACGGAGAATGAGATTGCTGTACATGTACATGCACCGGTACAGAGGTAACCAGCAAGCAAATCAAACTTCACAGCAACAAAGACAGTTACAACAGTACAATGCAGCGCTGTGACAGTCACGTATTCCTACAAAAACAAATATGTGGCAGAATCTGTGTGATATTGGTTTACTGGCATCTGGATTGACATCTGCTGGCGGTTTTGTTGCTGGAATTTAGCCCGGGTCAGGTCCAGGATGAAAGGAACAGAGACAAAAACCCATTTACCAAAAAGTAGTTAATATGACACTTCACAAGAACGCCATCAATAAATATTCATTTATGACCCTGTCACTCCAACTCTTTGACACCAAATCTAGATACATGAATTGTCCTTGCATAGTACATGTATGGTACACCTACATGTATGTACATACACACCTGAAGTGTCCCACATAACTGGTTCCATACCGGTACACTGTATAAGTATCAAGTCTTGTACACGCATACATGTACACAGTATGTACAACGTACATGTACAGTACCACAAGGCCCTTTTCCCATCTTTCTCACGTTTCAAAAGAAACCTGAACATTTGAAATGTATTTGCCGGCACATGTACCATTGGAAATATTAACAGTCTGATGAACACTCTTTACAAGTAGGCCGTACGGGTGTCAATTCCAATCAGTAATTACCAGTGTAAGTAAGGGCCACAAGAAAGGCCACACTGTACCACCCAGTAGTAGCCAGTATACATGTGCAGTGCATGTATTTTGGACGGCAATTTTACACCTGATCGACAACGGCATACATGTACCGGTACAATACTAAATGGTAAAATTGTATGTAACTAGAACGGCAAAGCTGCCATGGCTAGCACTGCTTGTTATGAATTTGAAATTCTTTCCTGTAACAACAGCTTATGTTAAGGGACATCCAAGTTATACAAATATGGTTACTAAACTACAGTATACGAACCAAGCTTCATCCCAAATCATCTTATCCATCTTCTACTCCGCCCCTCCCCATCATTCTGTCCATCTCCTGCTCCCCACTCCCCATCATCCTATCCATCTCCTACATCTGCCCCCTCCCCATCATCCTATCCATCTCCTACTCTACCCCCTCCCCATCATCCTATCCATCTCCTACTCCGCCCCCTCCCATCATCCTATCCATCTCCTACTCCACCCCCTCCCCATCATCCTATCCATCTCCTACTCTACCCCCTCCCATCATCGTATCCATCTCCTACTCTAACCCCCTCCCATCATCCTATCCATCTCCTACTCCACCCCCTCCCCATCATCCTATCCATCTACTACTCCACCCCTCCCCAATCATCCTATCCATCTCCTACTCTACCCCCTCCCCATCATCCTATCCATCTCCTACTCCACCCCCTCCCCATCATCCTATCCATCTCCTACTCTACCCCCTCCCATCATCGTATCCATCTCCTACTCTACCCCCTCCCCATCATCCTATCCATCTCCTACTCTACCCCCCTCCCCATCATCCTATCCATCTCCTACTCTACCCCCTCCCCATCATCCTATCCATCTCCTACTCCACCCCCTCCCCATCATCCTATCCATCTCCTACCCTGCCCCTTCCCCATCATCCTATCCATCTCCTACTCCACCCCCTCCCCATCATCCTATCCATCTCCTACTCCACCCCTCCCCATCATCCTATCCATCTCCTACTCCACCCCCTCCCCATCATCCTATCCATCTCCTACTCCACCCCTCCCCATCATCCTATCCATCTCCTACTCCACCCCCTCCCCATCATCCTATCCATCTCCTACTCCACCCCTCCCCATCATCCTATCCATCTCCTACTCCACCCCCTCCCCATCATCCTATCCATCTCCTACTCTTCCCCCTCCCCATCATCCTATCCATCTCCTACTCCACCCCTCCCCATCATCCTATCCATTGCCTACTCCACCCCTCCCCATCATCCTATCCATCTCCTACTCCACCCCTCCCCATCATCCTATCCATCTCCTACTCCACCCCCTCCCCATCATCCTATCCATCTCCTACTCCACCCCCTCCCCATCATCCTATCCATCTCCTACTCTACCCCCTCCCCATCATCCTATCCGTTTTCTAATCCACCCCCTCCCCATCATCCTATCCATCTCTTACTCCTCCCTTCTCCATCATCCTATCCATCTCCTACTCTTCCCCCTCCTCATCATCCTATCTATCTCCTACTCTTCCCCCTCCCCATCATCCTACCCATCTCCTACTCTGCCCCCTCCCATCATCCTATCCATCTCCTACTCTACCCCCTCCCCATCATCCTATCCATCTCCTACTCTTCCCCCTCCCCATCATCCTATCCATCTCCTACTCTGCCCCCTCCCCATCATCCTATCCATCTCCTACTCCGCCCCCTCCCCATCATCCTATCCATCTCCTACTCCACCTCCTCCCCATCATCCTATCCATCTCCTACTCAACCCCCTCCCATCATCCTATCCATCTCCTACTCTTCCCCCTCCCCATCATCCTATCCATCTCCTACTCTACCCCCTCCCCATCATCCTATCCATCTCCTACTCTTCCCCCTCCCCATCATCCTATCCATCTCCTACTCTTCCCCCTCCCCATCATCCTATCCATCTCCTACTCCGCCCCCTCCCCATCATCCTATCCATCTCCTACTCTTCCCCCTCCCCATCATCCTATCCATCTCCTACTCCGCCCCCTCCCCATCATCCTATCCATCTCCTACTCTTCCCCCTCCCCATCATTCTGTCCATCTCCTGCTCCCCACTCCCCATCATCCTATCCATCTCCTACTCCGCCCCCTCCCCATCATCCTATCCATCTCCTACTCTGCCCCCTCCCCATCATCCTATCCATCTCCTACTCCACCCCCATCCCCATCATCCTATCCATCTCCTACTCTTCCCCCTCCCCATCATCCTATCCATCTCCTACTCTTCCCCCTCCCCATCATCCTATCCATCTCCTACTCTTCCCCCTTCCCATCATCCTATCCATTTCCTACTCCACCCCCTCCCCATCATCCTATCCATCTCCTTCTCTTCCCCCTCCCCATCATCCTATCCATTTCCTACTCCACCCCCCTCCCCATCATCCTATCCATCTCCTTCTCTTCCCCCTCCCCATCATCCTATCCATCTCCTACTCTTCCCCCTCCCCATCATCCTATCCATCTCCTACTCTTCCCCCTCCCCATCATCCTATCCATCTCCTACTCTTCCCCCTCCCCATCATCCTATCCATCTCCTCCTCTGCCCCCTCCCCATCATCCTATCCATCTCCTACTCTGCCCCCTCCCATCATCCTATCCATCTCCTACTCCACCCCTCCCCATCATCCTATCCATCTCCTACTCTGCCCTCTCCCCATCATCCTATCCATCTCCTACTCTTCCCCCTCCCCATCATCCTATCCATCTCCTACTCTTCCCCCTCCCCATCATCCTATCCATCTCCTACTCTTCCCCCTCCCCATCATCCTATCCATCTCCTACTCCACCCCCTCCCCATCATCCTATCCATCTCCTACTCCGCCCCCCTCCCCATCATCCTATCCATCTCCTACTCTTCCCCCTCCCCATCATCCTATCCATCTCCTACTCCGCCCCCTCCCCATCATCCTATCCATCTCCTACTCTTCCCCCTCCCCATCATCCTATCCATCTCCTACTCCGCCCCCTCCCCATCATCCTATCCATCTCCTACTCCACCCCCTCCCCATCATTCTATCAGTCTCCTACTCTTCCCCCTCCCCATCATCCTATCCATCTCCTACTCCACCCCCTCCACATCATCGTATTCATCTCCTACTCTGCCCCCTCCCCATCATTCCCTTCACTTCTTACTCTGGCTGTCCCATCATCCCACTAATCCAGCCCAACCATTACGCCAATCTTATCCAGCATTTTATCCACTTTCTACATACAGGTACCTTGTCCCCATGATCCTCCTCCTAGAGGTACAGTACATGTACCCCTCCCCCAACAAACATCCTAATCTGTCACTTGGAGTCTCCCCTCCTACAATTTTCCCACATACTGTACGAGTACGTTTGTATGTGTCTCAACACTGCCTATATGCAAGTACCGTACATTATAGGAGTGCTCAGTACATACAATGTAAATGTACCGGTACATGTATGTATGTACTAGAGGGTTAAGTACACAATCCAACTCAAAACATTAACATTCAACTTTCATAATTTTTTTCCATCAAATTCATAAGTTTCCAAGCATTAATGCCATATAAGACTATTTAAACACTCATGGAATTCCAAGACGAAGCAAACAAGCACTCAGCGGCACATTTTAACACCTATGGAGCTGCAAGGAATAACTTTAACATAATTTGGGGAAGGCCGGACAGACAGAAGACGGAAATCGGTATTACATACATGTAGGCTCACACTTGCTTTGCAGCTCGCCAAAAACAGCCAGCACAAATATTGGTACACACTCCACTGCACATTGTGTAACTATGAAAAATAACGGAATTTCTTGAAAGGTTGTTTTTAAGGTTGAGTTCATCCCTTGAAAATGTTCACACATGCATAAACGTAGGTTTTTATATTTTAAATAAATAAATCTATGCGAAATAAGAATCAATAAAAACCCACTGTTCTAATTGATCTCCTGCTGGAAAAGTTTCCTTTCAAACCAGTTTCGTTAACTACAGGTACACGCACACAGCATGGGACTGTGATGTCTCCAAGTATACCGGTATCATGTTTAATTTGCATACTGTCCAACTACATGTACATATATGCACCACATGTAAGTATGCGTGTATACCCTACGCGTACATGAAGTGCATGCCATACCACCCATGCAGTATGTACACTGTACATGTACATGCTCAGGACAAAAAAATGTACACGTACATGTACATGTAAGTTGGTTTTTTTTCTTTTTGCTCTGCATGACAGAAGGCAGGAAGGAAGTTATTCATTGCACTGCTAGCATCAACCCATATTCTCTTATTATCTCCCCGTCATAATGCACTGGATGGCCTCGTGATGGTGTCATCTCCATATCTGAGTCAATTGCAAAGGGCACGGCAAGTCCACAGTGCTAACTGCCAAGGACATCTCCTGTGCATCTGTGATGGTTCAACAGACCCCTATGGGATAACACTGTGGTTTTTATGACCCTCTTCCATTGATAAATATACAGACAGTGTTGGAAGCCAAGGAGTCTGACAAAACCCACACAATGGGTAAGGGCACTATTGGGTCAATGTTAAGTGCCACCATGCCAAGCGAAATGAAAAAGATGAAACAACCTTCGTAGTCAACCTAAAAAGTACATATTCATGTATGTGGTCACTCTTCCACCCCGGCCCCCCTCCTACGTCTTATTTTGTAGAATCAGTTGATTGCATTCAGTGTTCCGGATGTCAGATGCCACTGGAAGCAAACGGTAAATGTTTCCAAACTTTGGCTGAAATCCTAAGCAACTGGTGAGAAAAACAACTTGCAAGTATCATTTCCATGTGATGCTGCATGACAAAAAATGGTTATAAAAGAAGCAGTGACGTACAAATACATACATACATGTATGCAGGCCTCGAAATACATGTAGTACCAGCCCAGTGTACAAATTCTAGCGAAAAATGCTCAGATCTGAGTTCTTGTAATTCTTTTAATCTCTTAAAAAATTCGTTTTGAAGCTTTTAAAGAGTTTTGTTGATGGATTATAAATTACAAGTACATACATGTGCATGTATTTTGAAAAGACCTGTCACTTCGACCAGGTGTGTGTCACATCATGTTTCATTGTAAACAAGCAATGGGATTTGCAAAACATGTACCGGTACATGTACCAGTTCTCCTGATATCAACAGGAAATTCAAAGAAACCAGGAATAAGTTTAATCCAAAGAACATATGCACTGGTACATGTGACATCACTAAACATTATTAACCATGTTAACTGCACAAACATTTGTGATCCTTTTAACAAAGCAAAAAAATTGATAAAATTACATGAACCTACCCATTTGGAACACGAACACGTATCAGAATACATGGTTTTTATGTACATGTATCATATCTTTACTCTTCAGAAATTATTACACAAAAAAAAATCCCATGCTAACACTTCGGCACAAGAAATTCATTATCGAGGTTGAAAAGTGAAATGGCTGTATTCCCATCTGATTTGACCATGTCCCTGCTCACTGGCCAGCCATAAAATGTGTCCATGCATCCTTATTTCTGTAGATTTTTAACTTGAGGATCGGTCTTGTCAAAGATTGCATCCAAATTGGACCCTCTTTAGACAATTCATACACAGGTGTTGCGCTGACATGTTGACGAGTCTATGTCCAAAAATTGTTTGAAATCTCGTAAAAAAAGATGCACAAAGAACATGTAAAAACCATGTAATAATGTATGACAGTTTCTTTGCCCCGCACCAGTTGACCTGAAGCCCTCTACAAGTACATGTACATGTATCTATCGGCAAAAGCGGAAAATTTACAAACCTTATTTCAAGCCACATATGTATGCGGTGGCTGTGAAATTTGTGCAACATAAAATACTGCAGATTGTTTGCTACTACTTCAACTAACGGAAGCGGAAATTAAAGAGTCCCACTAATGCATACATGAATATTGATATTTAATAGGCAGCCAATCACAACAGTGATCGGATGGTTGTCAGATGCTGTTTACACACAAGGTTTGTACACGTGCGTGCATACCCTGTACATGTACGTGTGCAAACGCATATACCCTCTGTATATATACATGTATATGTACATATTCATGTACATTAGCAGCTATATCTTTCTAATTCTAGCTTAATGTGCATGTAGACTCTCAACTGTTGAACTACAATTTTTTTTCAGGTGTGTCAAAATGGTCGAAACCCGTATCTTATGGGGGAGAAAACGTACGATCATATTTTCAAGAATTTCCCGTAGGCATGGTAGGAAATACGGCTAAATCATAATAATTGGAAGGTCTGCTTGTCCTTCAGTAAATTTTAGCTGGGAAAAATATATACGCATTTAGGCTTACTTCGAAAATAGGCCCCTACTTGGAATTTTTCAGACGGTGTCAGGTCAACTCGCCCCCTGACCGACTCGCCTCTTTCCAACTCGCCCCCTCGTAAACTTGCCCCCTGACCGACTCGCCTCTTACCAACTCGCCTCCTGGCCGACTCGCCCCCTGACTGACTCGCCCCCTGACCGACTCGCCCCCTGGCCAACTCGCCCCCTCGGAACGTCAAGCAAATATGGCCGGCTCAATGTATTAAAAAAAAAAACAATGGTTCTAACCAACGACGCGACACGAACGACTCACGGACGGTGATGGATATTTGGACATCACCACTAATCACTTATTTATTCAAACGCTTCCTACGTCCACTGTCTGATTAGGTTATTTGTACATCCAACGGTATCAACAACTTCGAATCCTCCGTCCCATTAATATTTGGGTATGTGACTGTATCTTCTTGAAGTGACCCGATATCCAGTTAGTTAGTTAGTTATAGTGTTCTTTGCTAATTCACTCGACTGGGACCTCACATATACTGCGAAAATTGATTTAGGCTCTTGGATATACGCTTTTTGTGTGATGTATAAAGTCATAGTGGTATATTGTACACTAATGTCAATTTTTAATGCCCCATTATTAATTTTTTTATTTGCGTAATTTTTATTCCTTTTTTGGAATTGAATATCTCTGAGAGTGCTCTTAATTTGTTTACAAGTAACGGGCATCAGATGACATGACTGTTTTTCCCTGACGTCATGACACCGACAGTGCATGCTGGGATATAATTCAATATGGCCGATCAACAATGTGATCCTTGATGACTGTACTCGCCGAATAAATCAGTATTTAGTGTTAATTGTGAATAAATGCATCCTGTGAAGTTATCGGAACCTGAAAGTGTGCAGCGACCGTTACACCCTTTGTCATAAATCATGTCTCCTTAACACTTCCGTAGGTTTGCGTCGCCGGGCATTATGCCTAATATGTACCATTTTTTTATCTGAAATAGTTCGCGAAGTTAATTAATATGGTAGGGTGTTGGTGTTGTGGCGCACGAAATCCCATAGACAATACACAGGAAACGCTGCGCCATGGCCCATACACACGATAATACTGAATTAGTTTTACCAATATAAAAAAAATATATTGTTACCCCCAATTTCACACAAAGGGAATATCCACCAAGCTTTAAACAAACGCAACTTTGAGTGCCAGCTGCAAACCCCAGAACCTATTTTTAAGGGCAGCAATCACCGATTCCATCTCTGACTGATTGTATTTTTTTTAAAATGGTGAATGGGCCGGCCATACGTGCTTGGCAAACTTAGGGGGCGAGTCGGTCAGGAGGCGAGCCGGTCAGGGGGCGAGTCGGCTAGGGGGCGAGTCGGTCAGGGGGCAAGTTGGTAAGGGGCGAGCTGGTAAGGGGCGAGTCGGCCAGGGGGCGAGTTGACCTACAATCTTTCGGACGACCCAGTATTGGGTCTGCTCAATACATTGCATACTGGGTTTGACATGTTTTTCAGGTGAAGTCCATCAATTTTCAATCATTGAACTCTTTCCAACCAAAACTACGAAAAAGACAAGGAAGGATATTCAGGGTTCATAGGACTAACAAGTAACGTTATAAATCCGCATTGTCAAAAAGTTTTGAGCAAGTCATGCAAGTCGGCGCGGCATAAATCTGTGTCGGCCATGGTCATCAGGTCATGGAAGTCGGAAGAACTATTTCCTTTTTAAATAGGTGTCACACAAAGTAACAGTTGAAAAAGAGCCTCGTCATCGATATGGAAAAAAATTCAAGCGATAAGTATGAAACACACTTGTTTAAACTTACCTTTTCCTTCGTTCTTGTGAGATTTTTAGTAAGAATACTCGACTTGAACGCTGACTTTCTGTCTGCCATTTTGAAACACTGCCCTCAATGTTGCTTTGCTGCTAGATGGTACGGTACGTGTGCCCAGCGCTTGGTATTTTGAAACATCGGCTTATTTTCTATTTCGGATCCAAGAGACGTTTCAGGTCCGAGAATTTGGGCTCTATGGGAACTGAAAATGGTACCTCAACCCAACAGTGTTTATTCTTGTTCTATAAAATTATTATTAACATTATCATTTATTTGGCCAAAACAATAGAAAATACCAGACAACACAGAGCAATTGCACAGTCATGGAAGGAACAGTCCAAAACAGATCAGCACTCCCAGATGGGCCACGGGCAGCAAAAATAATAAAATTACTGAGTGTGATCCGTAGACCTGCTGCCCCACATCTGGTTGTGGATCAGTAAAAAACATAGACTTACGTTTGACTATTTAAAATATATAAGAGATCAGAATGAGAGACATACTTCAGGGCATGATACAGACTTTATAAACAGAAAACCATACTTACAAACTTGCAAGATAAAGGTAATTTTAAAAGACTAATATTAAAAAGGATAAATTAAATATTAAAAAGGATAGGTTCACACCTAAAAACATTAGTCATATTAGTGTGAAGATAAAACGGAACAAAAATTTTAAAGATATTTAAATGCCAATATATTTTATCATTATGATTAATGTGTCTCCATTTTGCTAAAATACTAAATTCCTAGTTAAAATAAAACAGTCTAGTTAAAAATTCCCTGAGGAAGCATTTAATGAGTTAGCCGCCTTTTGTGTTGTTACATCAATAGAGGGCGCTAACACGTTTCAGAAACAAGGAGACATGTGAAAAAATGGCAGTGTGCGTGTTGCTGAAAAGGAAAATAAATCGCTGCATTCACCGGCTGTGTCTGTTTAACATCGCCTTTTTTGTTTGGATATTTGTCATCTTCTCATTGCTTTCGCTTATGGTGACGTATATCAGCTTTATCCTGTATTTGGATGACAACGAAAGAGTGGGAGATAGGTAGGCAGTAGTTAGCGTCGGGTCCGGTCATTGCCGGTTAGGCATACAATGTTATCATGGTTTAGTCCAAGATCCCGTAAACATTTTGGCTGGTTTGATTGTACCCACTTACTCTTCCATCACACCTATTTGTGCAACCAAATTTCATACATGCCTTCTTGGTGAAATTAGATGTCAGATGGGGAGGTTTGTTCACCTTATAATATCCTCATTAAAATGGTGAAATTCTTCAGCACTTTGCCCATCCACCATATTCACTCTACAGAAACCCAGCAGCACTAGACTCTCAGTAACTGTCAGTTGTGTGATAGCTTGACCAATTGCCAACCTTTCCTTTTGTTATCCTGTCTCCCATGGATGAAAGCCACACTGTGATTGGTCCGATTTGCTTCCATTCCAATGACCATTCCAATGTCACAGCTCGGCTTTTATTTAGACTGGGTCAGGAAAACAAAAGGAAATGCATAGAGCTGCGCAGACAACAGACCTAGCCGAAGCTCAGGAAGCCCGCTTAGGACATGGCCTTATCTGTACGCCCACAGCTCTTCTTTGCATGCGTAAGGGTTGTCAGTTGCTATGTATTTCAAGCATGTGCAAATGCATAGTGCTAGATACCAGACGAACATAGATCGTTCACGACAGAAAGTGTGGAGTTGAGCTCAATTCCTGTGAATTACGTCGTCCACGGGTGGATTTAGTAATTTCAACACACTTGTGAATGACATTTGAGCTACCTCCGCCAGGTAAAAATGTGAGAAAAAACTGTTGAAAAAAAATTTCGCTTTGGCAGGAGGACTTCATACCCTGGATGTTAGTGGCAATGCAATGTACATGTAGACGACGTCCACTAGGTTAGCCGAGGCTTAGCTTTTTGTAGGGCACAAGCCACTAAGCCTTTGCCTTTATTGTCATTACTTACAACCTACCTGTAGACTAGCCCCATTATCAGGTCAGGGACCAAACCACAATCTAGCGACGTCCCTAGTTTCAGCTTATGTCGCTAGTTCAAGTGGCAATGACATCATTTTCATCAGGTCATGTGATAATGCTGTAATTTTCCTGTGCGATTTTGGGGAAAAAAGGAGATTTGAAATGCCGGCACTCAACATGGCCACCTTTGCCGTTACCGTTGGAGTCTATGGCAAACTTGTTTTCGATCTCTATTTTGGAAAATCGCCACCGTAAACACAACATCTGCCGCGTTGAATCAATGGAGATTTATAATGGCAACATTTTCATGCACAAACTTCGGCAAAGTTTCATGTTTTTCGCGTAAATGTTTTCATCGGCAGAGTTGGACTCACCTGCCCGCCGAATTCGACATATCCAGTGCAAGATTTTACCGAAAAATCTCCTCGATCCGCTTTTATAGATACCAAATGAAAGGAAAGTTTCATTTAGATCTTGGGTAGCATGTTTCCTGTAAAATTGATTGATCAGAGGAATTTGTTTTGAAGTTTCTGGCCGATAAATGAGCGGCGTATGCATAGTCTGGCGTCCTCGCTAGCTTGTGGTTTGGGTCTCCGACCTAATTATGGGGCTTAGTCTGTGATGCTTGACTGCCTCCTTTCCCTGGGCCTTACACTTAGTGTGTTGTAAAAAATGGTTGGATGTCAGCCAAATTCATTTTCAAGATCTGTTAACTTTTGTCCCATTTGAAAACATCCCAGACCAAAGCATTTGCTGCTGGGTGACACGTTTTAGCTACCGTTCCTTTCTGAGAAATTTGGAGGATTTTGCTGCCGTGATTGTACCTGTCTTTATGGAGAGTAGCTACTGTACAAATGTTCAAGATTGTGTTCCTAGTGAATCAGTGAGCACCTAACTCGTTGTTCGTGCAGGTTGTGCAGTAAGCCATGTCTGATTTATTAGGCTACCACCAGCAGTAGCACACATTGATGCAGAAAAGTGCCTCCAGCGCTGGTGTATGGCTTCCGTAAGTGGCATCAAAAAATCGGCGGTAACCAAGTAAATTCTGGGCATAGCGGTAGTCTACTGCTAAGATGTTTGTTCCTTCAGTCACCACTCACATTGTCACACTTTCCCTTACAGGTTCTGTATCATTTTCTGTTTCTACCATCACAGGAGTTTCTTGGGAGTGTCATTTTATCTCGCGCTTTGATCTGCTTATGTTTATGCTGTACACGTAGGCATTAGTCTACATGTACAATGTACGTACATGCACATTTGAATTTGTACAAGAATCTCTCCTCTTTGGGCAGGGAGCTTGACTTAGACTTCCCAGTTGCCGATGGGGTTGACGATGTTCTGCTTCTTCAGGAGGGCATCCTTCGAGGGGAGGAGTTTCATGGCCGCCCTTTCAATAATCTCATCTCTTCCCACATTATTGACTCGTCGACGGTCGAGCTGGCTGGTTGGTGGATGCCCCAGGTTCGGTGGAACCCAGAGATCGACTGCAGCCTGCCTGACCAGCCAGGAACCTGCGGGAAGGTGGGTGACCCAATTGTAAAGGTGGAAATGTTTCCTAAGCAGACTGGGGTTGAGGTTGAAGAAGAAGATAGTCCCTCTTAATTTACCCCAAAGAAATTAAATAGGTAGGAGGGCAATAGTATGCTGAGATGATTGAAGTCATGTAGGCACTTTTTGACATTTTCTGCCATTATCAGAGAGGACAGACACATGGAACAAAAGAAATTTTTCTTGTTCATGGAAGGGGGGCCAGTCCTTTATCCAGTTCTGTCCACTGTGTCTAGTTCCTGTGCCTAGTCTGTGTGAGGGTGCTACAGAAACATTTG
This sequence comes from Acanthaster planci, assembly GCF_054643075.1. Lineage (NCBI taxonomy): Eukaryota > Metazoa > Echinodermata > Asteroidea > Valvatida > Acanthasteridae > Acanthaster > Acanthaster planci. The sequence goes on along the minus strand of NC_141784.1, from coordinate 2,882,757 downwards.
TAACACAGTGCCTTGTCTTCTATGATCTAGTAAATAAGTAGAGTCAGGTGTTAGAGTCAGTTTGGGGAGTCGGGTTGGCGTCGTGGCTCTTTCCTTGCCTTCCATCTCTGCGGCTAGGGTTCGAATCCCTGCTACATGTACATATGTAGGTTGGCATGTGGGCTGGGTTTTCGGTCCCTGCCTGATTCCGTGGGTTTTCCCAGGTGTATTTATCTGGAGGTTTCCTCCAACCTCTTAAACTGAACATTTCCTCATTGACTTCTTCATTGCCTCTCATTTTCATCCTGTAATTGGTGCTGAATGTTGGATTTTGGATGAACAGAAAAAATATGCCAACAGTGATGTGTATGAGTTTGACGTACCTTGTGCGGATTTGAGAACAAAAGGGGTTCATGGCAGGGTCCAGAGATGTGCGGATTTGCAGAAGTCGACACGATGTTTCCCCTCATTGAATAAAAGTAGAGGTGATTTGGGGGTCGGGGTTATGTGTCTCAAAATGAAGAAGAGCAGTCAAGGAAATGGTTATTAAAAATCCATACAAAAGCAAGTATTTGTTTGCCCGTTGAACGGTTGTGACATCTGACTGCTGTCTGCGCACATGTTTGATTCTAGTTTTGTCAAATCTGGGCCTAAAAGCTGCATTCTCATAGAGACTAAAAGTCTGGATGCAACTTACAAGAAGCGCCAGGTCGTTGTGACAGTGACACTTACTGACCACAATTTGAAAAATTTTTTAAAATGCTTCTTATGTACGAACAGGAACACTTCTCAAAGATTGCATGGCTGAGGACTAAAGGAAAGATGGTAGCGTGTGAAATGGGACCTGTGACATTTCCTAGGGGGCACCGGGGAGGGGAGGTGTACATATTTTCCAAGGGGGCGGTGAAAGGAGGTGAATTGTAGCTTGTACATTGACTGTGTATGTTTCAGACTTTCGAAGGAAGGGCCTCGGAGGGAGGACGACCTGAACGCTGAAATCACAGAACCAATTAGAAAGACCCGTTTTAATTACATGCAGTGATATTTCCGACTACGGGAAGTTTCTTCAATGACCCATTGGATAGAGTCCCAAGAGAAGGTTTTTTTTTCTCTCAATGGTAATTGTATTTCATCATGACTTACAGGTTCTGAGCGTGAAATGCAAACCGGACAGCATCAGAGCCGTATATCAGTTTTTACCTGTGAGTAAAAAATACAGATTCTCCCATGAATGCAAAGCAAAACAAATTGGAAACTGTGATCTTTACCAAAGCTGATTATTAAAGTGCCCCCATGGCCTTCTTATTACTGTATCTACGAGGAAATAAGAACATGCAGCCTGACCATACTTTGCTTAAAACTTGCCTAATGGATTATTTTTCAAATCTTAGCTTTGTCTCTGACTTTGGTCTCGTATTGGATTCAGAAACATTTTCAAGTATTTACTCTGAAAGACCCATTATGTATTTGTTTTATAACATAATTCCTACAAGTGAAAGATACAAATAAACTTTTGTATTGAAAGATTTCCAGTATAACTTGCTGATAACAAAACCTGTGCTTACACAATTCTCAATGTTATTTTCCCCCCAGATTAATCCAGAAAAAAGTATAGATGGTATTTATTTTCATGCAAAAAGTGCAGCATCAAAGCTGACAAAAGACAAACAAGTGGTGAGTACATGTAATTGTTCTTACATACGTACAAATGTAGATGCTGTTGCAACGATTCCTGCTGATAAACATTAACTAAGGGCATATTTGCCCATCGCATTCCTAGAGCCTTCAAAATCCCGCAAGGAGTTTGAGGAGAATCTGGCAAACTTTGGGAAGCTGCATCTCAGCCTGTAAAATGCACATAAAGTACTTGGCTACTACTCTGAATAACACAGGTGTCTATGGAGGAAGGACGTATCCGCTACCCATTAGCTAGTGGCTTCCAAATGGCTCATATGTTCATTCATTATTGCTGCTCACAGCTGAATTATTGCGACATGGTCCTGTGTTACAAACGGCGGGTTGCCTCCATAATGTCACAGGACAATGCACCAGTCCCCATCTCTCTCCGGCAGTGTTGCAGTCAAGCCCATTCATAGCTCATTCGAATAGTTTGTGATTTGGCTTGAGTTGAGTTATACTCGTGATCAACTTTCAGGGGACTTGTGATGGATTCGCCTACAACTCTGCTGCCCAGTTGGGGATATTGAAAGATTAAGGAAGGTTCCAGCCAAAATACATGAGTTTTTAAGGTTAGGAAGGCCTTCGTTGAACACTGTCACCAGATCACTCTTAATGTTTTACTTTTCAGGCTGTTGATGCCACGTACAGTGCAATAGCTTTGCTTAGGTATAAAGATGGTACATCAGACAGAATAAGGCAAGTGCATCGCCTCCTGTGTTCAATTTCTTTCCTTTTTTTCATCTGTTGTTGGTCGTTCTTGGTCTTGATGGTAAGAATGGATGAATTATAATTGCCCAGTCAGCACAGCATTGTGTAGACTGTGAAAGGAGGGTTGCCTAACTTAGTCATGAATTGAAAATGTGCATCCAAGGTGCTATTTTGGGAGTTCAAATGTTTTCACATTGCATCCAAAATGGCCCACAAGGTGTCCAAATGACGTCCAGACGCCCCTGTTGCTAAAAGGTCTGAGAGGGACCGGTGTAGAAGTAAGGGTGGGAACCAATTAAGAAGTAATGACTTTTATTTTAGAAACTGGTTCTCATGGGTGTGCTTTTTCATCACTTCATAAAGAGCCACTGCATATAAGAATGGTTGTGCACAAATGATTTGTGTAGAGATGAAAAGATACCATCTTTAGGCTTATTTTATGAAAGCCTCACCCGAGTGAAAATGTATCTTTGCATTGACTGGGAATTCTGCCCCTCTAAACCTGCTTGATTTAGCTATTTTTTAGCCCATGCGTGGGTTGTTTTTACATTGGTTCCTCGTAGCCAGCTGTATAGGGCAGCCTTTTTTACTACTTTCTGTCAGAGATTTACATACATCTAAGATACCCCAAATTCCTTTGTTCACAGGCTGGATTTCCCGGCAGGAACGCATCCTTATATAGCAACTGAAATGGACAAGGTAGGCCTCCATTTTTGCAACTCACAAACTTTATCAATTTATTACTCTCTCTGTTTGTAATTCTGTTCGCCGTGTGGTCAACTGTAACTACATGTACCTTAAATCTACATACTGGTTTTGCTGTATATTGACCGAGTTAAGATTACAAAGCATGTTGTAGTGTGTACCATGAGTCGTTCATCAGCCAGTGATGTAAGGCCGGACCCTCAGTCAGTAATGTGAGGCTGGACTCTCAGCCAGTGATGTGAGGTGGAACCCTCAGCCAGTGATGTGAGGCCGGACCCTCAGCCAGTGATGTGAGGCCAGACCCTCAGCCAGTGATGTGAGGCCAGACCCTCAGCCAGTGATGTGAGGCCAGACCCTCAGCCAGTGATGTGAGGCCGGACCCTCAGCCAGTGATGTGAGGCCGGACCCTCAGCCAGTGATGTGAGGCCGGACCCTCAGCCAGTGATGTGAGGCCGGACCCTCAGCCAGTGATGTGAGGCCGGACCCTCAGCCAGTGATGTGAGGCCGGACCCTCAGCCAGTGATGTGAGGCCGGACCCTCAGCCAGTGATGTTACGCCGGACCCTCAGGCCACCATTTCTCTCCAGTTTCAGTAGCATTAAGTGACAGAGAGTATTTCTGATCCCTTGGATGGGATACTTGTCCATCACCTGTTCCTCCAAAGCTAACGGTTGTATCTGATACCCCTTGGATGGAGAGAGGTAAATGGGGTAAAGTGCCTTGCCCAAGAACAACAAACGGCCAGCAGTCGGATTTGAACATGTGAACCAATTAGTTCTACTTTACATTGAGCTTTATGTGCCTAGGTTTAAGTGCAAATGAGGAATGTTTGGTCTTCTGCTTGTGGATTTTATTGGGACTTCAGTTTGGGTTAATATTTGACCTGAAATGTTTTGTGCCCATCATGGTGAAAAGCTTGTTACTTTTTTCAGTATTTGGAGAAAGTAGTGGTAAGATTGCATTGTCTTCATTTGCCGGGGGGAACTATCTCTTGTACCATTCAGCAAGACAGCAAACTGAGGCCTTGGACAATGTGACTCATTGTTAAGTGATCATATTTTATTGTGTTGATAGTTATTTCCCGCTGACAAAGTGTTACAGAGTGTCACCGTCATGCTGTGTTGCCATGGCTACCAGGGTTCCGTAAAATTTATGGATGTCACAGTGCGTCCAATTTCAGGTAAGAAATTCTGCCCCCAAAAATCCATTTTCGTTTGTTGCCATATAAAAGTAGAAAGTTGAAAATCCGTTCTGCAACTTCAGAATAGCACAGTCGCGAGATAGCAGAAATTGCACAATTGTTAAGTACAGGTAGACTAGTCCAAGGAAATAGCATGTCTTTGATGGCAACTGCACTTTGGTAAGTCACGACACCCTATTGGTTGGAGAGGCATGTGACGTTCGCGGATACCACCTACATGTACAGATAAATGCAGTACCAACATAGTAATGTGTTGTATAATTCTGGTTGCTACATCGGTTTGTAGGTTCTCTGTTGGCAATATATTTTACGTGCATTGTAGACTTTGAAAGGAGACATGGTGAAAATGGGATCAGATGGGTTATCTCAGCCTAGTATATTTTTAAACCTCATCAGGTTTCAGCTTAAAGGCTTACTGCACACCTTTTTGATGTAGTGGTTTACTGGCTGCGATTGAGGTACATGTATTTGATGACTTTGTTCGGTGACTGCTGGCAAGTCGCTAAGATACACACTGCAGCGCCTAGCCATTGATTAGTCAGATTTATGAACTGAAACTCTGAACATTTATTTCAACGTTTTGTTGAAATACAAGATTAATCTCAGTACAAGATTAAGAAAAAGAAAATGGATAACATGAGAGTCTACATCAACACCACAAATGACCAAGGAATGTTACAGTAATTCAGTTTATACATGTATGAGATTTGAAGGAGATTCAGCAATGTTAGGTATTGAGTGAAGCCAACTAGCTTTAGTTCCCAAAACCTTTGGACAGACTAACAATAATTTTACAGAGGAACAGAGCATAATACAACATAACATACAGGAGTAAACATAATTAACATACATAGTTTACAAATTACAATACAATCCAAGTTTAGATTCTCATATTAAATGTAGCTAGTAACAGAATCATTACATTGTACGATGTGAGGCCACAAACTGCTGTTTCTCTATTTGGTTCCAGTTTTAAGTGTTTTAAAATGTTTGTGGAGCCCAAGACAAAGCCTGAAGCCAGGGACAAAGCCAAGGATTCAGTGGATGGATTCAGTGCATGGATTGTTGTAAAAGAGGTTCATAGATCGTCAGTGCAGAAGTTTCTTTTCTTATTCTTGAATCTTGCTTCTTCTTCGATGTCAGATGACCATTCTCAAGTCATGGTCACCAAAGACTATGTCCAGAAATGCCCTGATTACTTCAGGTCAGTCAAGACCAGCTCGGAACTTGATTTTGATGTGGAGCAGTTCCTAACGGATGGGAAAAAGGTAGACTTGTTCTGAGAAATCATTAGACACTGGTCTCAGTCTGGCACTCAATTTTGGACTAGGCATTGCATTTGCATTTGTTTTGCCTTAAACTGAAAACTGTGTATTACACCACCCGTATCTGCAATTTGTAAGTCTTAATTGCAGTCAGAATAACTCTAGGCCTTCTAGATCCTACAAAATCTGCCAGGGGTTTTCAAGATCCTGTGGGATTGAGGAGGGAAGAACTGAGTTAATGTCATTTTAAACTGGGCCTTGACATGTCAAGAAAATTCGAAGAATCTCTTATTGGATTCCAGAAAGAATGTCAAAATTTTCAGTAAGGTTTTTTAGCCAAAATGGCTGAGTATTAAGAATTTGATATATACTTGTAGGACTCAATTGGGTTAAAAGTGTGCTTTTTTATAAAAAATAATGGACAAGTTGATCTTTTGTTGAATAAAGAGAAAGTGTATTCAACCCGCTCTGCTCAAAGAAAACGTCCGTTTAAATGAGGTTCTTCATTTCATCGCTGCCTTTTTTTCTTTTGTCAGGGTGACAAGGAGTCCCAACCTGTCACCCTGGTCACCCAGGTATCACTGGACAGGATTGACCTGCTAGAATCTACCCTGGAGCATTGGCAGGGACCTGTGTCGGTGGCGCTCTACGTTCCAACGAAGGCTTCCAAGAGCGAAAACGATGACCACGGATGGAAGAGGTGAGTCGTCCAACTTGGTTGGATTTTACTTTGTAAGCTCTCTTGGTAGCAATCATCAGATCATGTGCATTATGCTTGATACTTGGGGCCGAAGGAAAATGTTACATTTGCGTAATAGACCCCTAGACAACTATTTCATCCAAATAAGGAGGAATGATTTGTAGTGCTGTAACCGTTATTGTCGATTTTACTAAACAGCTTGCAACATGTTTAAAGTTTGAATTTCCATGTAACTTTGTACAGGTTTTCACAAGAACAAGTATTAGTTATTGTGCTAAAAAAAATCACATTTTGTAGAAACTGCATAATGATGTTCTCCTGCAGGCAGTACATTAAGAAGAAACTTCGTAATAGCCATCTGCCGGGGCGATGCAACATGGTCGTCGTCTATGCTAAAACAGTAAGTAATGGCTCCACTTCAGTATGAATTTGTTCATGTTGGCAGTTCCCACTGAGCAGAGGACTGCACAAAAGACCCTGGGTCATGTTGTGCTGGCAATCTACTGTGTACACACTGAACCTGTGCATGTTTGAGTTCCCTATAGAAACTACATGCTGACCAGTGACTGTGGGCATTTGTGCACATTTGTGCTGTAAAACCAAAGGAGGGTTAAGTTACATGTTTGAACCTTTTTATCGTTATTTCAGTCAGAGGACGAGTATCCAGTCAACTATTTAAGGAATTTGGCCATCAGGTAGATACAATTTCAAAATCTTTCATCTTCATCTTGTAACCCCCACTGAGTTTTTTTTTAACCAGTTAGTACTGAGTACATACGCTTCTGGGTCAAGTCCATGATTTTGTGTACGCTCTCTCCCATACATAATGGAAGTTTTATGTTTAGAGACGTGCATAGATGTCAGTGTTTTTTCAGTCTACTGCTGGACGTCTCTGAAAGTTGTTGCAGCTTAAGATTAAGTCAAAATTCAGGAACCATCATCCATTAAAAAGAAGACAATCGTACATCAGCATGGGATTTAGCAAAATTAAGTTTTACAGACTCTAGTTTGATGAAATCCTCTATATTTTGAAGAGAAGAATTGCATCTTTGAAGAAACTAAGTCTTGTGCTAAGCCAAATTGTTCTTGTAAAGCACTAATTGGTCTTATCCTTAATGGTCATTTTACCTCTCTGTCTGTCAGACAAGCCAAGACCAAGTACATTTTCCTCCTGGATGCCGACTTTGTCCCGTCTCCAGACTTCCAAGCCACCTTCCTGTCCTCCCTGGCTATGGTGGAAAGAACCCCACAGTTTAACAAAACTGCCTTTGTGGTGCCTGTCTTTGAGTACACACAAGAATTCATCAAGGTAGGACAGGATTAGGGAGTTTGGCGCTTACACTGAAGTATAGTGATACTGCTGAATACTCGGTGCTTGTCTGAGAGCTTGCGAAAACATGTACAAGCTAACTTGAGTGGGACTCGAACCCACGACTTCCTGCTTACTAGTTCAGACGTCTTATCCTCTTGACTTCAGAGCATGCCAGGGTCGGCTGGCTGAACCATGTCAGATGTAGCAGCAGGTACTGCAAACTATTACAAGATGTAGAAGGGCTTACTCCCTTTCCACATAAAGCATGTCATGCAAGGTGTTTAACCAGACCTCAGCCATTAGTTCCTCAATGAGGCCACTTCTAGAGAATGGACTGACCATTTAATCCCTGCCCACCGGCGTCCTGACCAATGCATTCAGGAAAGACTCTGAAATGTGTGCACCAGCGTAGGACTCGCTCAGCTGGAACATGCAGCATGGCACGGGAGGGAAAGCAAAGATGGCTCCTCTCACCGTACCAGGGGATTAATCTTTACTGTGATTGCTTGATAAGTTGTTCTATCTTGAAACGTAACTGTTTCATTTGGATGATGTGTGGGCTTATACCCAGCAAGAAATGAGACCGAGGGGTACCCCCCAACATGTCCAATCCCTATACACATTCCAGACTATTGTTACTTAACACATCCCCCCAAGATGTCTGAAAGGAATTCCCCAGATTCCTGTGAGACAATGACCAACACAAAGCGGGGGGGTTCTCTCTGTCTCATACCTTGCTGCATATAACTGGGCTTGTCTTTACCAGCTACACAGATAGATGTTGAACATGCTGTGGCACTGCCGTGTGTAATAGCAGATGACATCCATAATCCTCAAGCCTGAATATTCAGAGGCTTAAACATCTTAGACAAGTGACCACCAAGGGTCAGCTTTGTCAAGTCCTACTCAGTATTAACCCCTTCACGCCGGGGATTCTTTTGACCGTGACTGCTGGGCTGGGGTATGCCCAGTATGCAAAGCTCTGTCCAGCAGCAGGCCCCGTTGAACCACCAGCTGCATGGTGAATAGACTGTATGTGTGGTATGCACTAATCCTCACACAAAGCTGTGGCTGTGGCTGTGGACAGCTCCCGGTATGAAGGGGTTAAACTGACCATGGCTGTTGTGTCATTTTGTTTTAACAAGTCCATATTTTCAGCCAAAATAACGCTGCCCTCAGGTTAGATTACTGTAGGATACTACTGTGCATGAGTGGCTACGTAACCTGTGTTTTGGGTGTTTTTTCCCCCAGGATTTTCCCATCGACCAACCCAAGACCAAGCAGGAATTGAAAGACAAGATGTTTGGTGACGGGGCCATCATCTTCCCCTTCAATATCCTTTTGTCAATTTAAAATCATGAAAGGGAAAGTCAAATGTTGGCTACTTGATCATGAAATTTCTCTGCTGATTATGGCCTTGTTGGAAAAATGCAGTTGTTTATATCAAAGCAATAGTTTCCTGCAGGCTGCCCAAGGCAAGGTCCATTGTTTTCAGTTTTACAATAAACCTGTTTAAAATCACTCTGTCACACCTTTGTTCCTATTCCTAAATACCTTTCTCGGTATGTTGCTATCCGTGTTTGTTGCCTCTTCATTATCACGTGCTGTTATGTGGGACAAAATTCAGACTTAAGCATTTCGACTGCAACTTGAAGACATATTTCAGAATTCCTTTTGAAGCTGTTGGAGGTATTTATGAATAGATCTTAAATATTATTCAAGTGATTTATCTGCAGTACTCATTTACATTTTATCGTGGTTAAATTAATTTGTCATGAATATGGGTTAAACCAAAATTTGAAACTTAACACTTGTAGTGTGACTTGCATGTGCATTTTGTAAAGGGACCTTGACTTCTGTGAAATGATTTCAACAGCTCCCGAGGCCCACAGGCCCACAGACTATAGGAGCTGGTACTCGGCAACACTGCCTTACAAAGTGACTACATACCAGGATAAGTATGAACCCTACCTCATTCTGAGGTAAGAGCTCAATTCGCAGTACTTAAGTGTAATTTGTGGTTGTTGCTAACGGCACAAGTGCAGATATTTTACAAGAAAACTCTTCGTATCTATCTCTTGTTTTCAAGAAATCTTTCAGAGAACTCATAACATCAGCACACTATTGTAAATACAAGTGTTGGTCAACAATCACAATTAGGTTGGTGAAAATGGGCTTAAAAAATTGACCGCATGTCTCTCAAGATCTCATGGATAGCTTTATCGTTGAATGTTGGTGCCTTCTTTTGCAGAAATGCAGAAACGCTTCCAACTTTTGATGAACGCTTCATGGGCTATGGGATGAACAAAGCAACATACGCAATGGAACTTTACGCCAGCGGGTATGCCTGAAGTTTATCTCATTTCAGCTTTTGGCATTATTTCCAGGAAAAACAGGAAAAAATCCTTGATTTTCAAAGTTTGGGTTTTGAAGAAGTCCGTTATGCTGTCCATCACAAGTCTGGCCCAGTAATGGACAGGGAATAAAGGAGGACACAGGACTATGTATCAGTATTCATTTATTCAAGTTGTTAGTTTAATGTGAGCTTGATGTTTAAGTAACATGAGGGTTTGGTCGGGGTTTCGATTCAGTCTTTGTCACTGTTAAATCTGCTCCATATCTTGTGCTCATAATTTGGCAACCATGCACCATAATCAAAAGATGTTTTTACAGGTTAATCTTATAAGCCATTTGTTAGTTAGGTTTGAATAAAATCTGGTGCACTGAGTTACCTGACTGCACATTAAGATAACAATTTGAATTTCTCAGAATAAAGACTCTGTTGCTATACCTCGTGATACGGAGCAAGCTTTTGCATAGCGACCACCATCTCTGAAATGGACTGGTTCCTTTGTGCCCTTCTTATCCATTGAAAAGTGTATTGGTGCAAGGCGTGTGTTATGTAACTAAGCAAAAACTTGCCCCAAATCACGAGATATAGCAACAGTGTCTTTAGTATGGAAAATTCAAAGCGTTATGTTCGTGTGAATTTGAAGAACTCTGTGTACCAGATTTAATTCAAATTAAACTTGCAAAAGGCTTATTGCATCCTGTCGTGGGGAATTCCTGTAAAGTGTCTCTTTTTTTGTGTGTTAACCATTTATAAAATCTAAAAACCTAAACTTTGCAAGATCAACATGTTTTAAGCTCAGAGGCGTACAGATATGCTGGACGTTGTAGTGAGTATGCAGACGTGGTATACATAGTGTGGACCTCTGCACAAAAGAAGTCCACATAATGTAGGGTGCGATGGCGTAGTGTGGACTCGCACGCGTCCACACAATGTTTCCCCCTCTCTGAAAACAGTTTCAGAGGCAATTTGGGGTCAAGGTTATCTGTGGCAAAATGAAGAGGAACAGTCCAGGAAATCATCAACAATGATTCAGCTCGAAAGATTTATCCTAGCTGGAGAAAAAGGAGCATTTGCCTCAAGTTTCCTTAACCACAGGAGAACAAAGGAATGTCCACACTTTATATGTAAAACAGGTATGTGTGGGTAGCTGTGTGTACTGCTAATTGTAACACATTGGCAGCTAGTCCCAATGTTTAACTCAGTCGGATCCTTTGGTGGCAGCCTAAACCTTTGAGGTCATTTCAGCTTACGGATACACAAAGCATTACACAGCAGAGTAGTCTCTGCTTCAGTAATTCAAATCTGTGGCATCGTACTACTGTCTTTGTTTTTCACTGGCCTCTTTCCTGCAGCTACGAGTACGTAGTGCTGCCCAACGTGTGGGCCATCCACGTCCCCCACCGTGAGAGTTCTGCCAAGGTCCAGTTCCTCTTGGACCCTCTCTACCGGCTCAGCAACCGGGCCGACCGGTTTGAGTTTGTGTCGGACCTCATGAGGAGGCATGGCTTGGGTGGCTGCAAGGCCGACAGGGAATGACACACAGGAAGTCGGCGAGTCTCCTTCACGTCCCCCACCGTGAGAGTTCTGCCAAGCTCCAGTTCTTCTTGAACCCTCTGTACCGGCTCAGCAACCGGGCCGACCGGTTTGAGTTTGTGTCGGACCTCATGAGGAGGCATGGCTTGGGCGGCTGCAAGGCCGACACGGAATGACACACAGGAAGTCGGCGAGTCTCCTTCAGGAGATTGGATACTCTGCATTTGAGACTGTGCAATGGACTCCCTGCTCTCTGTGGGCTGACATATCAACTTTGAATGGTCACCGCTGGAGACCTAGAACCAGTATGTCATCTCAATGTGTTACCGCATCAAGACTTATTTTGTCAGACCAAAGTCATTATTTCCAAGGATAGATTTGCACCAGGGAGATGTTAATTAATTTGGATTTTTGCCTTGCCCAACATGTATTATAACACTGTATACTCAGTGTTTGCCCCCGAAGGCTTGTTGTCGTTGTTGTTTGCAGTACCCACTGCTACATCTGACTCGAACCAGCCAGCCGACATCGGCAAGCTCGGTGGTCGAATGGTTAAGATGTCTGCAATAATGACTAGAAAGTTGTGGGTTCGATTCCCATCCGAGTACGCTTGTTGATTTTTTTTTCACCAGCCTTCGGGGGGCAAACACTGAGTATACAGTGTTATAATAAATGCTTTGGGCAGGGCAAAAATCCAGAATGAATTAAAGTCGTTATTATTGTATGTACAACTAGCTTGTTCTGGATTGTCACGGTCTCCACAGTGTGTAGCATAAGTTGCTGTCCACTGCAGTTTTTACAACATGGACACTGCTTCTTTGGAATGTGTCACTTTCTGTCAAAGTTTCTGGTGTGTAGGAGTGACAGTACACCCATTCTTCGGCAATATTCAAAAGTACGTTATATATTTGGAATAGGCACCGCAGTCATGCGCTCTGCACTGGGATATGTGCAGATGTCGCATGATTAGATTTCTCCAGAAAGCTGAGGCAGGTTTGCCAGAAACTTTGAATGAGGTGGTAGGGTTAAGATCTCACAACCATGACCAGAGACACGTTTGTAGTACTGGAGAAAGAGGCAGAATATGGTCGCAGTTCCACAAAACATTGAACTGAAATATGGTTGGCTGCATCACTCTCCTGGTATTTTGGGCCTGTCAAACACTCCAAAACGCTGGGAGATCTAAACAGATGACAGCAACTTTCAGGAAGCAGTAGACATCTTTCTGCAAGTAGTCCACATTTGTGCCCAGTGCCCTTTAAATTATTTCTTTGACCTTGCTGGGCCATAACTGCAGTCCAAGTCACATCATAAACAAATAACGCAAACTTATGGCCATAATCAGTCGTTCAAATATGTATAACTGAAGTTTGTTTTAGTGGTGTATCCAAATTCTGGTCCAGGATGGCAAAATGCGGGATTTTCCTGGTTATCCACTCTCCCCCCCTCCCCATTTGTAAGGGAATCCTCCCACAGGAATTACAATTAGTACTATTTCTAGAGTGCTTGCACTTTCAGTTCTCACAACAAAAAGGCAACAGGTCTCCAGGGTGGTGGCAACTTGCCTCCCCCCATGTGACCGGTACCTGTCAAGTCAACGTGAAGTCATGACAACGTCGTGACCTTCTTAACCTACATCTGGTTGTAGTTTTTAAAACACACCCGATGCCATTGGCATTTCCATAAATTTGGGTCCCTCTTTATTGCGTGGACTTGTGGAACTGAGAGCACTGTAAATGGGAGTGTCTTGAATCTAGACTACAAATCTCATTTACACCAAACGGGAGTCTGTGTCATATTTATGCATCGGGCAGTTTGAGTCCTTATTTCTTGGTTTGATTGTAATAAAAAGTACAGTGACGCAACTCTCATTGGTGTGAAAATTTAGACACTGTAGGTACAATGTACATTTGACAGTTTCATCTAATCCTTCAGGACAAGTTTTTCACGGCAGTTTGACTGCTCAATTATTTATTTTGTACTTCTTGAATTGTATAATAGTAGAAAAAAAATTGCTCCCACATATTTTACATATTGCTGAAAATACTGGACATGTGCTTATTTAGTTTATAGTTTAGATTGTTGTCCTTTTTATAAAGGGTCCGTGTCCATTTTGGTTCCGTTTAAAAAATAGTTACCAGCTAACAACTCAGCTTTTGTACACAAAATGTGTAATCAAGGTGAACAGTCGACCAGTATTATGTATTCCAATATTTATGCACAAGTTGCGATGTGTTCAAACCCTCGTTCACCGTACCTGCAAATCTTGCCCTTTTAGCTCAGTTACCCATGGTGCACATGGGTAGATGCTTTTATTTTGGAAAAAAAAAGGATTACCAAAACATAATAATCCTTTTTGTTGTCTAAGGCTGCATCCAAATCTCTTGTCTAGAGCTAGGTCTAGGTCTTCGCTCCATTGGAAATCTGTGGAGACGTGCAGACAATAGACCCAGCCGTAGCTCTGGAAGCCCGTTTTGGACACGGCCTTAGGTATCTGTTAACTCCAGGGTGCAAATAAGGCAGTGAGATTATTGTATTCATCAGTCAGATTTTGTAATGGAAACGAGAAGCTGATTCATACATGTAAGTGTATTTGGCTAGTCTTAAATAAGGTGTGATTTAAATGAATTAAAATTATAAGACGCTCTCTCTCAAGTTGATGGATGAAACAAATATTTGATGTGAGATTCCTTGTAACTTGAATGCAATGAAAGTCCACAAAGCACTCAGTTTGTCCTTTGTGGAGGCAGTATTGTGTAAGAAGTCTGTCCAGGTTTAGTGGGTAAAACTGAAACCATGACCTTGCTTACAAATTCAAGAAAGTTTATGCAGAAAAATGTCTGTCGTTTAACACAAATGGAAAGAATTCCACATACAGATGCCTCTAATCTTTAAGCAATTCATGTCCATAGAAATTTGAAGGCAGCAGTGAAAATATGGAGGAACTCCCTTAGAAAATACCTAGATGTTTTCAGATCAGTCTCACACGGTTTGTGCACAGGTTGTCAAGTGGCATCCGTGATATGGAATGCTTAAAGTGTGTCTTCTAGTTATTTCAAAGAATTGGGTGTACCAAGTTAATAATAAAGTCAGACTTTCGTCTTTAAAATCTGATGGGAAATTCTGGACACAGCTACGACATGCTCTTGTTCACTGCATTCCATATTTAGGGATAAAGCATAGTTCCTGACCCTGGGCTCTTCATTTAACACCAGCCACTAGATTCAAAGCTGATGATGGTTAAAGGTGTTTATTTGTTGTTTAAAGGCCGACAAAATGCCTATTACAAGTTTATCGGTTTAGGTACTGTAAATACATGCCTTCGTTTTTAAACACCTGTTCCGTTGCTTTGAAAATGGATAGTCAGTATCTCCAGCCTCCATGGATCTACGATATCAAGTGCTTTGCAAGAACCTGGCGATATATTCTTTCAACTTAAACCTGGACGAGGCATCAAGCGTTGCGGAACACTATTCTCAGTTCTACAAAACCCTTATCCTGGTGGATTTAGAAGAATCGAGAAGGGGTCTGATTAATCAACTTGTCATGGGATTGCCTAACACTTTAGAAAAATATGAAATAAAAGAAAAACATTACAGTCACTTTTGTGAATAAATGACCCCACTATGTCATCTTGGTTGAAGCGTCTTTGTTTTTTTATTTCAAGGAACAGTACAGGAGCATTGGCATAAATGGATACCGAGTGTCAACTGGATCATTTCATTACAGTTCCCTCCCTAAAAATTGTGTCAACAATATACTGGATACACGTATACCTAACAGACTGCTTGCGCCAGCTAAGTCATGTGACCTATAGTGGATATCAACCATCAACAAACATGGCATCCTCTACGCATCGGCAATCTGAGTACTTTACCGACCACTGGCTTTATATTTGGTAAATGATACTTATAACACACTGCCATAAGAGGACGGTATGTCGACATCTGATACCCACTATAAGTCACATGACTTGATGGATGCAATCGGTCTTTTGCGATCCACAGTGTCATTTTATTTTTTCTCACTTCTATTTACATATTTTAATTGTCCTGTGCCACTTTATGCGATACACTTGCTTACAAAGGTGATTTATCACCAAACTGGCTTTGTTGTATGCTACCATTGGTGCGGTATTTACGAATGCAGTGCTGTAAATCAGTGTTGCAACATGTAGTTGAGTCTATCACAAGTCACAAGCCATTCAAATGAACTATGACTAAACCATTCTGTCAGTGTTCTCTGTTACTTATGACTGTCCTCTAGTTGGAGAGATTCGTACCAGCTTTTGAAATAAAATGACTGATCTTTGAACTTTCTCTGGCCAACACCTAGCATAGTCAAGGAACTGCACGTATGTACACATAATTTCGCTTTGCTACAGTGGGGTTTGAAAACATCCGGATTTGGGCCACAAGACTATCACTTTCAAGCAAGTACACTCAAACCTCATTAATAAGAGCACTGTTAATGAAAGTTTCTGCTTGTAACAAGGAAATCCTTAGGTCCCAATATTTTGTTTTTCATTGTTTTTACTTCGTTAATACAAGGTTCCTGTTCTAACAAGGTAAATTACCAAGTTCGAAGAACCTCTTATGAACGAGATTCAATTGTACTCGGGCTTTGTTCCACAGAATTTTTCAAAAGCGATGACTCCAAACAATTCTGAATGCGGTTCAACTTCAACAGTGCTGTAGATACTAAGGTCAAACAGATTGCATTCTATGCATGAAACAACTGGCTTTTGAAGTACCATTTCAAAACAATATACACTACAAGATATAACTAATCTGTATTACATAATAAAAATACCACTTTGCTTACATATGTACATTATTGAGCAATCACGATCAATCATACTTTTACAGTTGACAGAGATGCTGAGTGATATCATCGATGTCCATATTGTCAATAACTGACAAATGACCTTTTCATGTTGATGGCAGCTGTGGTAATCCAAACTCGTCCACTGGGACTCCGTCCTACGGGAGAAAGGAATAAAATGTCCTGATGAAATTTCTGCCCACATTTCCTTTTATCGAGGAATTAAAAAGCTCTGACTTTTGATATTAAAATATGATATTTGGCTTTGTGCTGGGGAAGAATTTTTTGATACAATGTTTTGCCCTAACTCTGTCGAAATATCACAAGCTAGCATGGATTGGATTCAAATCCACAACTCCCCATGACATTTGCACTTGGGAGGCAGAAACTGGGGGCTCAAATCCCACCTAAGCAAGCTTGTCATTTTGTTGCAGCTTTGGACCACACCAAGAGCAATATACATTGGTCTAAGGGCAAAACCTAGAGTGAAAATACCAGCTATTTCAAGCTGACGCCAGCCCAACTTGAAAAACGACCAATGACACGTATGCTGTGCCTCATCCGAAGATGTAACAAACATTTAAAACTTATGGATTTGAATGATCCTTTTTGACGACTATCTGAAGTTTATGAGACCACATTTGACAGCCCCAAATGTACATGTCTGAGACGTGAACAATTTTTGAAATGGATTCAAGATCAAGATTTGTCCACTTGAGAAAAAAAAAACTTCGGCAGCCGTCATGACACTGTTCAGCCTACACACCTGCACCGACTCGGCCCCTGGGTTGGTTTCTGGGGCTGAAGGGGCACTGATGGCCTCATCTAGGTACGACGTGTCCTCGTCCATTAGGAAGTCGTCCCCAAGTGCATCCAGTTCTGAAGATGATACACAAGAAAGTCGGTCAATCAATCAATTATTACAAGAACATATAGCTGAGAAGGGATTTCTTTGTTTCATCTTTTTTTCATCTGATACAAAAGAACTTGCGAATTCTTTAAGTGAATATTCTTTAAACCAGGGGAAATGCATGTATCTATACATGTAAACCCGTACATTCAGCCAAAGGTTCATGATTACAGCGGTGATTTCCAGGTCCATCTGTAATGCTCTTTTTCTAAAGAAGGAAGACAGAAGCCTCTCCCCTAAAAAAAGTCTACCGCTAAAAGTTTTGATTCTGGGAACAGATTATGCCTTCACTTGTGATGAGAGCCCAATTCATGACGCTGCTTACTGCAGAATTCCGTGCTTACAATCTCGATTCTGCGCTAACCGCGCAAGCAGAAAAATTCTGCGCTAACCCTTTAAGCACAGAATGCTTAGTTACAGGATGTACGCAAGCGCACAAGCCAAAATTCCTCGCCAACTTGTGAAATACGTTCGCCGTAAGCACAGAGTTTTCTTCTACTGTGCGCGCCGATTTCTCGCTTGCGGTAAGCAGCGCCGTAAAATTGGGCCCAGATCCTACAAAATGAGTCTTGAGGCCTTTATCTAGTAATTTTGTTTTAGCTTGCAAGGTAAAGAGCAAACTGATTTGTTGCTTTGATACATCATTTACTTTGACATCCCAATGATAATGGATTTACGGTGGGTGACAAATGTCGACGTGGTACTGATATGCAGATTGAGTGATGTTCCTTTCACAAGCCTCAAGCTAAAATTGGTTTGGGTAGCTTATGAAGAATTGTGTTGGTTGGGTCACAGTTTGATGTAGAGTCTCATATGGTACCTGCTTCAAGGTCTGCTTCATCTAGTTCTGGCATGCCGTAACTCCGTCCCATAATCTCCTGGACCTCATCTGCCTGCTCTAACATGTCCGCCATATCATCCTGGAGATCCTGTTGTTGAAAAAAAAAAAAAAAAAGGAAGATCGAAAACCGTTGATTACCGCGCCTTGATATCACGATCAGGTCCAGTTCAGTGTGCGTGCTGGACAAAGCCTGCCGGCCAAGCTCAGCTCTACTGGGCTGCGATATCCACTCAGTAAATCAGAACCCAATCACTGGCAGAGAAACCAAAGGCTGATGGGCGACAGTCTCTACTGGGTATCCGGCACTCATGTGCAGTCTGGGCATTTCTGGTCATGCTTGTTCCGCACCATGTGCACCAGTCTGTAAGCGCGTACAGTGTGTACTATTGAACACTGCTAAAGAAAATCATACTTTCTCCTCATCGTGCATAAAGGCCGTGGCCTAGAAATGATGGTGTGAACATGCACTTACGTTGTACAAGTTCCTGTGTTTAGGTCTTTATGCACAAATTCGCATTCAATGAAGGTTCTGGCACATTGTGACTCTGCAACGCTGAGTCTTCATGGCCTGTGTGCAATTTCCACTGAAACTTGTTGCAGGTAAACCCAGGAGGTGCAGTAAGATTAGGAGTGATTGAAAATCACAGAATATCCAGCTGTGGCAGTGACACTAAAACACTTTGACAACTCAGGGCTTTGATAAGCTAACAAGGCATGAGGTCTCTTAAAAACGATTAGGATTAATGTGAATCTTGCATAATACCCACGATACTAAAATATAGCAAAAAATGACGGAACCTCTAAAAATCCACAATTTGGGAGTCAACAATTCTGAAATCTAGACAAATCCTGGCTCACCTCAATCTTGTTGAGGTCAACCTTCTTGTATTCTTTCTTCATCTCCTTGATGCCCACTTTCATGGCGTCCACCGTGGTCTTGGTGTCCTTCAGGGTCTGCGTGGCAAAGTTGGCCTGCTCCATATTGAAGGACTGCTGTCGCAGGTTGTCACACTGATTCTCGTACCTGTACAGCCAAGTAGATTGAGGAGAAAACGAACAGGAGGCAGGCAACAGGTCATGAGCAAGTTCATTTAAGAATAATGAGTATGGTCAACGACTGTCAAGGATGAAACCGGAGAGTTAAAAAAAATGTGGGTCCCCGGTGGCAATCCACTCGCTCTAAATGCCCCAAACTGTGGTATACTGTTTCAAAACAAGGCTGGATTATCTCCACTTTTGAGAGGGAAAAAATGTCGGTAATTCCCAGCAGCGTGGTCTTTTGTTCCGAGTACGGTCTTCTGTTACAAGGCCCTGCTTCCCTTTGTCCGAGTTCGGAGACCCCGGCCACGCATATAAAACATACGTGTCTGGATCCGGAATCCCCGGCAGGAAGTGGTTAAGTGTTCTTTAGTTTGATTGAAAATGCATGGTACCACAAGTTGTCTTCAGTTGGACCAGTCTGTTCAGATTCCATCTACTCGAACAAACGTTGACTGCATTGTGGATTACCAACTATGTCGATAAAGTTGGGCACACCTCAAGTCGGTACTGGACAAAGTTGGGGCAGTGGACAAAATTGGGAAGTAAGCACCGCTGGCAACCTCTGGCTACGGTGGCTTCAGTGACTTCCCAATGACATGAGTGTCATTGCAGGTTGCAGCCAAAGAACAAAAATTACGTCTGGTCTACTGCATCGGGGGGGGGGCTTTGACCGTAACCCTCAAATTACATGTACTTCACATGTCAAAGGGGCTTGCCTGCCCAGTGTAACATGATCCAACAGGTCAACTCTCACCGAGGGCAAAGAGCCTAGGAGTCTGTGTTTCCTAGTCACCACGAGATCCAACAGTGGCACTGTTCAATGAGACTAGCTCCCACTGTCTCAACATGGCAAGTTTGTGTGCCTTCTGTTGATTGCCCACTGCATCCAAGTGCATCCGACAGGGTTACAAGAACCAAAGCCTGTCCTCAGTGAGGTCTGGCCTCTGGTCTGCACACATAACCAAGCCACACACCTACATGTAGTTTGTGGGCCCAACAAACACTGAATTCTCAAGTATGCAAGGGATGGATGCACAAGATAGCCCACGGAAATACTGCCCAGTTTAATATCTATAATGTTTGACTCACATTTTCTTCTGCTTCAGAATTCTCATTGCCTTTTGCTTCACCATGTTCTATACAGAGGGACAAAACAGAAAGAATGCATCAACAAAACACGGTTTCCCCCCTCACATATACATGTACATGTTTTTATTTATGGCCGGCCTAACTGAACAAAATTCAATAGTATAAATTTGGTAAACAAGTAAAAAGACTTGTAATGGAAATGTCATACTTTGCTGTCATTTGATAGGAGTTATGTACACATCATATGCAGTTAAAACAATTGAGACAAACTAAATGTAGTTAAAAGAGCCTCATGAGCACATTTGACGCATAATTTCACCTTGGCAGGACCATCACGCATCTTCTTCATCTGGTCTTTGTACTTTTTCAGCTCAGCATCCAGCTTGGAGATCTTTTTCTCGATGGAATCTGACCGACTATCCACCTGAAATCCAATGAAGCATGTCGGTTTAAGTCAAACACTCACATAAGTGAAGGTTGGAATAATCTGCACAGTTTAATATATATGTTTGACTCACATTTTTTTCTGCTTCAGAATTCTGCAGCATAAAAAATTTGTGAGTCAAAGTTCCGAAATCAGGAAAAATCCTGAGAAGTACAATTATCCCTGCTTTGAAAAGCGAACAAGGTAAGAGTTTTCTTTAAAGTGGTTAAGATTAATTTGCTTCCATTCCAATGACCAATCATTTCTTAGCTTTCATTTGGATAAGGTCAGGAAAACAAAAGGAAAATATAGGAGCTGAGTTGCGATTGGTCAAGCTGTCACACAGCTGACGGTTACTGAGACAGTGAGAGTACATGTTGCTGATTTTCTGTCGTGTGGACGGGCAAAATGCTCAAGAATTTCACCATTTTAATGAGGACACAAGATGAATAAACCTCAAGAAGGCGTGTACAAAATTTGGTTGCACAAATAGGTGTAATGGAAGGGTAAGTCGGCACAATCACAACAGCTAAAATGTGTTTATGGGAGTTTGAACACGGCTGTAAACCTTACAGTTCTGGAAGTAGAGTTGAGTGGGGTACGAATTGGCTTGGGTTCGAGTTGACTTGGGTTTCAATTTTGGGGTATGAGCTGTCTTGGATACGAATTGTCCAGGCCGGATACAAGTTGACCCGATTCCCTATTGTAACGTTAATCATTTTATAATTTTGAACACAACTGGATACTTATTTTAGAAGATTCAGCTGTTCCAAACTGACTTTGGTAGGGGTAGTAAAGTAAAATCTTTCCTTTTTATGGTTTAAACAAGTGATCCCAAGGTGTCGACGACGATACAGCACTATCATGTAACATTAGAAGCCGCAGCACAGCCGAGGGTTCCTTCCCACATCCCTGCACATGCGTGACAATGACAACATCATTGAGAATGAACAAACCGACAGTCACACTCCTACTCACATTTTGAATGCAGTCCGTAAGATTTGGCGGTGGCGCCTTCGGCTTACTCGATCCAAACAGCCGGTTCATTGTTTCAGTAGTAAACTGCTATTAAGGAACAGGTTATGCAGAAAGTTTCGCTAGATTCCTGTGATCATTCGTTGCAAGTGAGCGAGAGGCTGGAGGACTGTACACAGCGAGCTGCAGTACATACGTCATATCAATATTTAGCGAGAGGTGTGTATTGTTCCCAACTAGTGCTTGAGAAAGTTCGACGTATTTGTACACGTTGCTCAATCTGGAAAAATGAGACACCAGACTAGATGATACCACTCAGATCAAGCGCCCTCTACGATGAGTCACGTTTCTCGTGACACTTTGTAATGCCGGTCTGAAAAAGGGGTGTTCACGAACTGCCCGTTTTCAGCTTCATACAGACAATTAGTATTACACTGATGAACACTTTTGCCACAAAAGCAATGACAGTTACAATCTCTTTATTCATTGTTTAAAACATTTTAAGATATAAATATAGTTTGTTCATATTTTACTCAAATTATGCACATGAATGATTGAAACCTACACAAAATGCACTACTAGTCAAATGAGATTTTAAAACACATAATTTTACTCAAACTAATACACCCCGGCAGGAAGCTATTTCCTTCCTAAGAAATTAAAGCACCACGCAACAAATACAATAACGAGGCTGAACTGAATGTTTCAGAATGTGGCCGAGGGGCGCAAAACTGTCTCTACTCAACTGTGCAGCAGAGAATCTGAAGCTGGGGATGAAAGTGGGGGATTTCCCTTTAGGCCAGCCCCCCCCCACCCCACTGACCACAAATAAGGTTTAAAGCCTATTATAAAGTGCATATTGAAAACAGCACAATCCATTTACAACCTCAGAAAGTAACAACACATACCAATAATCCTCAAAGCAATGATTATACAATTGAAAGCAAAAACATCACAAATCCCCAATTAAACACAACGGTAAAATTAGCTAAAACCATTAAAAAAACGGCAAGCAAATGTTTCATTCGTGACCTGAAGGTTTCATTTCAAAATATTAAAGACCAAGTAATTTGCTTCACTTCTGCATAAAATAAACAAAAATGGAGATCAATTTTCCAGCACTGGTTTTCAGTCAATAATTCTGCATTATAACATAATGCAGAACATAAACTGTCCTGAAAATTTTTTGAACCAACCTTTCAAGGTAACTGTTGAAACTAATTCATTGGGTGACAAAAACCGGCAAAGTTTGTGTAATCAATCATTGCCTGATCTCTTAACCTGCTAGGCATTGCTAGCGATCCGAATGTTAGAGCAACTTTCTTAATAACTTCTGACATCACAACCATTACAAAAATCAAGAATTTGTGTAAATACAGTGCAATGAGGGATACCAAATTCCTAGTGCACCGTTACCAGATGTTGTGCATATTTTGGTCGAAGGACAAAAATCTGGAATCTCTATCTATGAGCGGAAAATCTACCTGTCCTGAGTGATTGCTTGCTGAACTGCTACAGAGTGACTAAAAGACGATCAAAAATAGAGTGCCTGTGTAAAACACGAGTGAAGAACCGTAACACATCCTCAACCCAAATGAAGAGTGTAGGTTGGAAAAACAGAGAGATATTGATAAAAGAGAGACATTGATAAAAAGGGGAGGGCCGCACACTTTAATAGCCTCATGATGAAATGCACAGTAAAGCCTGACTTCTTTGTGTCAGGTGGGTCACAAGTCAGTGACCACTCAAACCCATACCCACTGTACAGTGGGTATGGGTTTGAGTCGTCACTGTATAGTCTAGTCACAAGTCTACATGTAGATGAGCAATGCCTTTGTCGTGGTTCATTTGAACAAAAATGAGCAAGTCCGATCAAGGACTACTAGTTAACTAGTGATGTACCTAGCACATGTGCAGTAAAGTTGAAGTGCAAACGACTCTAGTCAACCGTGTCAGGTCATTAGGCCGAAGGGGAGAAAAGGTGGCTGCAGAAAGGGCAAAATTAAAAGTAAAAATGGTCGTTTTTCCGGCATTTTTCTTGTAACTGGTCCTTTCTGCACTGTGCTATTAAAAATGATTTATGGCAACCAGTGGTAGTCCAACCTTCATCCAATGGTGTGTGTTTGATCAGCGTTAGTCAAACTATGGTTAACTATGATCACACTTGCCCTTTGTGACCTGAGACAAGTCTAACATTTTTGGCCTGCCAGCTCTCCCACTGTGAGAGAAACTCACAAATTTCAGGTTACACTCATGCTCTCACACGAGACTGGGAATACTGAAGCTCAAAAACATAAAAACTGAAGCACTGAAGAAGTAAAAACAAGTTTTAAAAAGTCATATTTAAAAAACAAGTTACTCGCTCAACATTTTTTTGCCCTCTCCTGTGATACAAGCCATGAAAAAAGTTTCCGGGTTGCAAGCCTTTGTTCTGATGGAAAATAAACAATTCGATTGACTGCTTTCACAGCGGCCATGCCATATGCATTTTCCATGCATACATGTACAAGGATACCGGGTGGGGTTTGAAACCAGCTTGCGGCATGCCAAAGATAAACTCTCACTCAATGTTGGTAGCCCTGGTGCTGTGAGTGACAGGTCAGTGGTGACAGACTTGAGGACATGTGAGGACATCAGAATACTTGTGAGGACATGTGGCTAATGACTACAATTGCTAAATTTCAAGGAAGGGCTGAACAAGGAACCAAACTGACCAAAGTGGGACTAACACCGGTGAAATTTGGAATTCTGAGCACAGAATCTGGTGAAGACTTAACCAGGAATTCATTGGAGGAAATTTAGTTTTAATTTTGATATTTTTTGTGCATTAAGGCCCATCCATGCTCCCTGTTCAGACCTCCCTCGACAATTTTAAGTAGGTCTGTCTCTGATAAATGCAAGTGATTCTCTGGGGTTATAGACAGGAGTATAGTACTTCCATTTCAATAATAAAAAGGAAATGACACGGTACTAAATGACATGGGGACAATGATGTCGAACATTGACTGGAAGGACTTTTAAGTAAAGGACATGTGTCAGTCACTTTGATGCACTTTGAATGAGAATTACAATTTTAAGTCATAAATGCGATAACTGGAAGACAGAAACAATGCATTCATTTTTCATTTCTGATGGGCATCTTGAAGTGCATGAGTCTTTTACGGACTGGACAATTCAACAAGTAATTTGACTTTTGCTTTCTTTTCTAGCCTATATAATCTTTTATCTTCAACGATGCCTTTCTGGTTGTGAATTATGATCAACAGTTTGAGGGAAAGGAATTTTTGAAAGGAGTGAATCAAAAATTGATATTAAAATGAATTATTGCCAGTGGCTAGATGTAGGGCAAACTTCAAAGTTTTTAAACAATATCACACTTCCAAACCCAAATTGCTAAAAAAAAATTACAGTAATTGCAAACAATTGTAGCTTCAGTTGCAGCTTTACCCACATAGCAACTTCATCACATGTGGACTATAAACTCAGTTTCCAAAAATAAACATGGAAAATTTAGACAACTTTCCAACTCCGGCCTTCCACGTTAAGTGGAAAGGCTAATGTACTCCCATCATTCCAACTCCGGCCTTCCACGTTAAGTGGAAAGGCTAATGTACTACCATCATTCATTTCATTGTAGTTTCAATGAATGATTTCAATAAGAATGCTGTGCTATCTCAGATTTAGTATTGCTTATTACAAATTCTCTTGATTCTCTCAGTCTTCGTTAGAATCCCTTTACACAGAGACCAACCCTCGACAAGAAAACGAAGAGATGAATGTATAATACTGCGGCTCTACCCAGTGTTCCTGAATGTACATGTACCCGTGCAAAAATGCCCAAAAGATTAAGGGGTACGGTTTTCATAAAATGACAGTTTGGGTTTACTATTACCACCATTAACGTTTCTTGAGCAAAACACATGGAAATGATTTTTTGTCACAGCATTTTTTTTTGTTGTTGTGGGGGGGGGCTT
Organism: Acanthaster planci; assembly: GCF_054643075.1. Classification (NCBI taxonomy): domain Eukaryota; kingdom Metazoa; phylum Echinodermata; class Asteroidea; order Valvatida; family Acanthasteridae; genus Acanthaster; species Acanthaster planci. Next base: position 2,857,244 of record NC_141784.1, on the reverse strand, counting down.
TCTGTATTTGGCAATTCAAGCTCTATCCCAAGGCTGCTGTATTGGCTTCAATCCTGGATTACAGACAGCGCCCTCAGCAGTCTAGTCACAAGAACAAAGTAGAGGCCAGCACCTCGCATGGACTGGCTATAAAAGCCGCCTGTCCCACCAAGTTGCCGCCGCCCGTCCCACCAAGTTGCCGCCGCCCGTCCCACCAAAAAGCAGGCATTAAGTGAGAAAAAGGTTCCTCGCTGACGTCAAAGAAAAGAAAATGTCATCAAAATTTCAACAGTCAACAGTAGCCGTCACATTTCCACCACTATTAGGGCCAAAAAAAAAAAGACTGTGCTGTTGAACTTTGAATGGTGAAAATGTAGCTAATTACACTGAAGTTTTTTATCAAATTCTTACTTCACAAATAACAAAATTTAAAGAAAAAACAAGACCTGTGTGGGGAAAATTACGGCCGTATAATTTCAGGAGGGCAGTCTTGATACATACAACATTTTCCCTGATACACTGATACCAGAGTGGCAGCCAGGCGACACCCCACCTCACCACTGGACCTTGTCGGCTACTTCCGGCTTGATGCTCAGCCTCTTGAGAGTTTCGTAGGAGACGGCGATGACAAAGCCAGCCGGTATGGTGGACAGAAGCCGGGCTGAAAGCCCTTTCTTGAAACCTGATATCCCCTCCTCCTGAAGAAGTCTCCTGAAGGTCCCTAAAATGGAGGTACCCCCGGTGACCTTGAGGAAAAAACAGACAACAAAAACAAATGCATTAGTGAGTACTTTGTAACTGGAGGCAAGGTTGAATACTTAGATATAATTTACAAAAATGTGTCCACAAAATATGTGCCCAAGTAAACTTTGCCTCTTGGACCCTTTAAAAAATGTCAAGAACTGTTGTGGACCGAAAAACTCAATCTTGACTTGAGCCAAAACTGAATTCTATGAAGATGTTGCTCTCGATTGATGCTATTCAGTGCAAATATTGCAACGATCAGTCGATATTAAAGTCGATGACAATGTTTTTGTATAAGCCTGTAACTGGATCACCTTTCAGATTTAGAGCACAAGTTGACCACATAAATTATTTTAAAAACCCCGTTACTACACATCCCCTCCAACCTTGCTGGACTCGTATCTTACAATGTACCTGTAATCTAGTTCTAACGATGTCCATTGGGTTTGTAATGACGGAAGCAGAGGCGCTTGCCAAGGGCCCAGACATCGCCTGGATTGCGACGGCAGGTACTGACAAGTGTAATGAGGCATTCAGTAATAAAGCTAGCTGCTCTGTGAATGAGAACAATTTTACAGATCTATATTAGAGAGAATGACTTTTGATTTGATGTGGTTCTTCATACAAAGCTCTTACACTATACCAGTTTGGTAGTGGAGTTCATTTTAACTCCCAGCAGGTCCCTGCCAGGTCACTCAGTCACAAGACAAGTCACAAGCTATTCAAGTGAACCATGATAAACTCATTCCCTTTTCATTGCCCTGTAATTTAGATTGGCCTTGTGAAAGGAAGTCTGTGACTGGACATGTGAAAAGACATGTGATAAACTCGACTACCACACTGCACAGTGCCTCATTAGGGATAAAGCAAAATGAGGGGTCTCCAACCACAAGCCAATTCTGATCTACAGGTATACGATTACTCTCAAGAGTCAATGTGGCATTGATCGGCTGTATTTTAAACGTGGACATACATATGTATCTTGCATTCTTAGGTTTTTCAGTAAAAATAACACCCTCTGCCAGTGGTTAATCCCCAGCCTAGCCAACCCTTCTCCAACACCAGAGTAATGCGAGGTTTGTGATAAGCACCTTGACACCCAATTGCTTAACAAAAAGGGCAAGTACCCATTTCTACTTCATTTTTCTCCACGTTATAAGTACCTGTTCTTTATCCAACACATCTACAAACATTCGTCACATTCATGTGTTCTGAAACAACTCTTCGGAAATAAAGCTTAACATGTTTAGCGTCCGGGTTTTGAAAAAAAAAGAGGAGGTGGAGCTTTTTTTACATTTATTTTTAAGATGGCAGCCACACTTTTTAAAATTTCAAAACAACCAGTGGTGTTTTCACCTTCCAAATTCAAACATCAAAGACACATAACAGAAAGAGGCGTGTTGAACAAGAGAATTTGATCATGGTTTTGATAGTTTGTTTAGTAAGTTTGTAGCTCCTAGATCTGTGTCTCAAAGGAATGAAAGGATACATATACATGTACCTCCTATAGAGCTCTTTGCAGGAAAATCACCCACCGGTAATAATGTCTTTTGTCTGGGTTCGGGTTTCTATAAGCAGTTGGGGTGAAACCCATTTATACCCACATGGGAAATGAAAACCCCATAAAAGCACACCTCTACCATAAAGCTCTCTCACTACACAGCAGAGATATTGGTAATATTGACATAAACTAAGACAGAGTACATGTACAGGCAAGACAAACATGCGTCATATAACTGATGCCATAAAATTCACACATTCTGACCATATACTATGCATTGCATTTCTCACCTGTTCCAACTTACCTGCATAAAAATGATAAAAAGGCCACCAAAGTGCACTATTGGGCATAAAAGTCATTATGGAAGCTGTGTACCCTTTGTAGAATCCAATGGGTCCGTCTTTGTGCCATATATTATGAATGATTCGCTGAGCATCTCTGAACGTTACTTTTCGCCGGCCTGCCTCCAAGCTCAACGAAGAGCCCTCCATCATCACGTGCTGCGAGATGATGTCGATGGGCACGGTCACGCTTTGGGCGACGAGGGAGGCGCAGGCCCCGCCCACAAATGACTTGGTCGTGTTGCTGGCATGGTTGCCGAAGGCCCGCCGAGTGACCTCGTAGGTGGTGATGTAGACCTGGCCGGAGAGGATGGTGAACGTGTTGATGAGGAAGCCCTTGTACAGCCCCCGCACACCCTCGTACTTGGTAATCTTCTTGAAGGCATCCCACGTCCCCGAGTACATGGCATTCTTGGTTTGCACCTGCAGCCGGGTCTTGATCAAGGTGGTAGGGTAGATGGTGACACGGATGAACATGCTCATCATGAAGCCAAAGGTGTAGAACTTACGCTTGTCTAGGTCGTCCCACTCCAGGATGCGAATCTGCCGTTCCTTCGGCTCCATGGCCCCCTTCAAGACCCTTGTTCAGGGAACCCGTTCTAAGAGAATGGACGAATGTTTTGGATGGTCTACTGATTGAAAGTACATGTACACGTAGCAATAAGAAAGGTAGAATCAATAAACCCAATTTCGTGGAAACGTAAAGGACAGTCCAAACTATAGTGCCATAGTGGGGCTGGCCAAATAATGGCACAGTTCCAGTGGCATTTACCTGATGAAGACGGCTCAAAATGTCGTTCACAAGTGCCTTGCATCTTGAATTCCATAAATGCTGTGTTGAAATTACTAAATATGCCTGAAAACAATGTATTTTGGAGGAAATTCTGCCAAACTCCACGCTTTCCATTGCGATTTGCGATCTACATACATGTACCTGACATAATGTACAGTACACGTTTGTCTAGCACGGGTACTCACACATGTGCAAAATGCATGGTAACGGAGTGTCCCTTACGCACGTGCGGAGGAGCGGTAGGCATTATGAAGTCGCAGATGAGGCCGTGTCCGAACAGGCTCGCGAAGATACGGCTAGGTCTATTGTCTACGCGTCTCCACGTATTTGTAATGGAGCAAAGACCTAGACCTAGCTCTAGACAACCTGCATAACTGACAGAATGAGGGTTGAGCTTGGAGGCCATTTCAAGCACGCGCAAATGCATACTAACGCACAAACATAGGTCGTTAATTAAGAAATTGCGACGGAAAGCGTGGAGTTTCGCAGAATTTCCTCCAAAACAGTTGTTCGCGGGCATATTTAGTAATTTCAACACAGCATTTATGGAATTCAGGATAGGCCCACAAGGCACTCAAGAACATTTTGAGCTGTCTTCGTCAGGTAAAAATGTGAGAAAAAAGTGTTGAAAAAAATTTCACATAGTTTAAGGACTTTCATAATCTGGACGTTAGCATGGTTAGTCGCAATGTAATGTAGACGTCGTCCAACCTGGGCTAGGCCTACGGTCAAAAAAATCACAGGCTGATCATAGACATCAGCTGAGCTGGCGCGGCGCATGCTGACTGACAGTTTGACCCAAATGGATCACCTGTGAAAACTTTGTAGGCCTAACCAGTCCAAGTTAGATACTCACCAGAAGTTGCTGAGATGAATGACGATGAAAAGGACGGTTTCTTGGAACCACCTTCCACCATCCTGCTTTACTAGAGAATTAACGTTGAATGGAACACCTGCATCCACATGCGGACTACCGGTACGAACATACCACATTCCGTTACCAGTACTGCATTGTCATCTCAGAGACGTGCACAGTACCCCACCGCCGCCATCCCTTCTCTGAAAGCGTGATAACATAGGGTACCAGAGAAAAATCATGTCGCCAGATTAACATCCATGCCTTAGCAGGATATGAAGTATTGCGTCATAGTGACACCGGAATTAAACACAATTGCCGAAGTAGATATGGGTCATTCAAAAATTCGGGATCCAAAAGTGTGACATTTCTGTGTCCCTGTTACACATTACATGTGTGATTCTTTAATGGAAATATCACTAAAAACTACTACTACTTCAAACTACTTTTATTTGCTTGGTGGGTAATTTGCATGAATTCATTCATCACTCTTGGAATTACAGAATGTGTTCTGAACATACAATATGCCAGATGTGACAGGCACACGAAAAAAATGGACCCCTAATTTCTAGAAAGATCCATATAGCTTACGAAATAAAAACAATATTTGATTGATTTCCTATCTTAATAAAGGTACCAAGTATCAATGAGCAGTGTGTAGCATAAATAGATAAATCCAGTTTACTCTGAATGTCAATGACTCGACTCGAGTCTCTACGACCAAATGACTCATCTCGACTCAAATCTTTCATGGAGACTCGACTTGAGTGCAAGCTTATGAGACTCGAGTCTAAAAAAAAATAAAAGCAAAATTTTAGTTGACTAGATACCTGTTACCTTATTCATTTTCAGTCTGTTTAAATGAAAATAAAAGTACCAAAATATTACTTACATGGAATTGTGTTTTTATTGTATTTTATTCAAAAATTTGGGACTCAAACTGAATCGAGCTCGGTAGGACTCTACTCGACTCGACTACACAAAGTGACTCAACTCGACTTCTTGACCTAATCAGTGATTCGACTCAACTTGAGTCACAATAAAATCACTCGACTCGAGTCACCAAATTTAGTAACTCGTTACAACACTGCTCGGAGGAAAGGGGTCCAGGAATCAGGTTGATAGAAATCATGATCTCTAAAAGTTTAATTAAATCCGATATTTTATTGAAATCAATTTTACATTTTGTTTTTACCATGTACCTCTTGCTTAAAAAGTTTAAATAATGTAGGTTTATATTACAAACTTGTTTTAACATTGAAAAGGGTAAAGTGGAAGATTTAAAGGAAGTTTTTTTCCATCGAGGCGAGTGATCTACATGATGTTAGACAATCCTGTTCAGAAAAACCGAGTACTTTCAGCACGCTGGTGAAAATGATGAACAAAATCGACAGTCCCTAAGCCGCTGAAAAGAAAACAGCAAACAGCACATTTTAGTTCATGGGTTTTAGAGCAACAAGCGACGAGATGGAAAGGGAGGCCCGAAGCACGGGTCGTCATCGCAATCGGGCCGGTTAAGGTTTCGCGCACGCAGCTACCTCGCTGCTGATGACTGATGAGCGAAAGATGACAACTCCTCTCGTAAGGCAAGCTGCTGAAATCATGTCGAGAGGTAATGATGGTACAGTTTGGCTTTTTTTATTTCAGGCATATTTTCACAGTTTTGGGGGGACTGACCAGTTTACAAAAATGAAAAAAGGGGGTCCCAAATATACACTGATTCACTCCCTTTTTTAGTTTTAGAATGACGTGCATCACCTATATCAGCCTGTCAATTCTTCTGCGGTTCAATTTTCAACTTCCCATGTCATGTTTCTTCAACATTAATGTGATGTTTTGATAGAACAAAAATACTTGCAATTGACCACGTTGTGTTCGATGTAGCTTGGCCAACAGGCAAACACTGTCTCGATTTGAAAGTAGAAATGAAGAGACACAGTTCCACTGAGACAGTGTTTGCCTGTGGACCAAGCTATGTGTACATGTACATCAAACACAGTGTGGTCTACTGGAAGCCTGGGATACTGCGTGTTCTGTGTACAATCATGCATGTAGGCGTTCTGCCGATGACGTCATCAAATCAGCCTGGGAGCACGAACGGTCAAAACAGGTTTTTTGTGGGTGGAAAAATGCAGGATCTTTTTATTCATTTTGGGGTCAAGATTAATGGGGTAAATATGGAATTGATGATGTTTTTAAATGGTTGTATATTTATTGTTATTTTGAAATACTTCACGTGAACTAAAAAGGCCTATTTTCAATTTCTGTTGACCTTTAAGGTCACCAGCGATTTTCAAATGAGATTAGTCAAGGAAGTAGACCAAATATCGGAGTTGTCTCTTAATCATTTTATAGGGCATCAGCGACTTTTAAATGACATTAGTGAAGGAAGTGAGTACGGTAACAGGTGGAGAAGAGTTCCCAGTTCAGTGATGCAGAATGCCAGCTGTACATCAAAAATCTGAGGGGAAATACATGTAAAAAAATAAATGCCAGGGTCACTTTTTAAAAAAATCTTGGCTTACGTTAAGAGAGTTTGACAAATGCCCTTTTTTTAAGTCTCAAAATTTTCCCCTTAAATCCTGAGGCAAAATACTGCACGTGAGTCAGTGCATTATTAGTAATAAACAGCTTTTTGTTAATTCCAATTTAGGAATGGACACAAAAGTTCTGTATGATTTTTTACATGAAAATGTAATCGACGAGAGAATCAATCAGAGTGTCTGTCATGTCCCGTGTTATTATATTTGCAGTGTGTAACAAACAATTCTTTAAGTTTTTGCATGTTCTGCAGTATTAACCAGAAACATGGCAACTGAATATAGCTTGTTACAGTTCATTGCAGCTTCTTTTTAACTGTAACATGGCGGGAGTTTAGAGTTGAATCATGAACATAACAACTGAAACATCATAAAAAACCTGACCCAACAATTTGGAATTGAATGCTAACATAAAAATGTATCGTTGCTGTAACTGACCACACAAGTACCCCTAGCTGAGGATTTTGTGCCATCGTGAGCAGGAATGCCCATCACGATTGTTTTGAATATCAGAATAAAAAACAAGGAATATACTTCCAGACGTTTACAGAAACAGAAACTCGGTTGAAATTAAGGTTCAACATTCAGCCACCAAATGACACCTGTACGCCGCCGTTGTTTGTGACAGCGCTGAAGACTGGTTCCAAGTGATTCAAGTCAAAAATGCATAGTGTAACGCTTAAGGTCCAGATACTAGACTGTGTAAGTCACTTTGTGGAAATAAAACAGCGTTGTCCACACATTTCACAAAGTGACCTACTGGTATTTCGATGTGTCAGTCCATGAAATAATTATGTGAAATTTCAGAGAGGTAGGTCAATATTTTGATTACCCAAAGTAGTTTAATTAGATTTTCAGAGCACCTACATGTATCAGTTTGAAATGTTTAGAAAATAAAGATTTCATCATACGTAACAAGGACATGCTAAAAACCCAAATTCGCCAAAAATTGAAATCGGTCAGACTACAGACATCACTTAGTAGTAAATCAATCATCAAAAAATGATAACATGTCCTAAGGGGTCAAATTTAGCAAGGAAAATGCCGAAGCCTTTTCGTAGAAAATATTTACAGTTTTACAGATCAGTCTCTTAAGGTTTGTGTATAGGGTGTCATGTGATTTCTGTGTATGGAACTCTTTCTTCAGTCCAACATTTCCTTTTGCGACCCTTGTTTTTACAGAATTGAAGGATTGATGAGCCATTCTGTGGATAACATAAGGACTGCCTCGTATGTCACTGCATGATCTTTGTTCAGAGCAGTTATCCCCAAAAATTTCTTTTCTGGAATTGGGAGGGAAAACAACCCCAATTTTCCTTCCTTTTTAGAACAATTGAGAATGATGCAACTTCATAGAAGCACCTGTAGACATGGTAGAAGTGACCAAAAAGACTTTATAAGCATCCATTTTGTCAAAAACATTTCACATTAAGGGCAATCAAACTTGCCAACTTCAAAAAGATACTTGTTGAATTTAGTAACTTCTTAATTTTCTGCACTGGCTATGTTGACTGTAGGGGATCAGCCCATCATTGCAGACTATGTGGAACTCTACCAGCAACATCAAGGTTAGTTTCACCTAGGAGCCGCTCTATCCAAATCGCCCCTTGCAGTAGTGGAGTCCCTCTCTGGTCATGCCACAGGTCAATCAGGAGTCAGTCTACAGGTCACAGTATAACTTTTACAGAATCAATTGTGACAATTGGATGCCTTTGTCACAAGTCATGTGGATGGCGTGTGACCCAAAATGGACCTGGATGACTTGTATCTAGCCTCGAATGAATGTTCTCGGACTCGAGACCAATTTTGTAGTCGAGCCCATCGCAAGTCCATCACGAGTCATACAGTGGCAAGTCAAGGTAGTCACAGGCCTTTGTCAGTGTTCACACAGTTACTGACGACTTGCTTTGTGAGAGGACTTGTGATGGACTTGTGAGAGGACTTGTGAGAGGACTTGTGATGGACTTGTGAGAGGACTTGTGAGAGGACTTGTGATGGACTTGTGAAAGGACTTTTGATGGACTTGTTAGAGGGCTTGTGATGGACTTGTGAGAGGACTTGTGATGGACTTGTGATGGACTTGAATGCAATACTGCTCAAGACAGACTCAGCTACAACACTTGTATATTTCACATACAATCACTTTGTGTATACTGGTATGTGTTAACCCCTTCGCGCCGGGAAGCGGCTAGACACGCCGTAAAAATTGAGATCCTCAGCCAGCTTTTCAGCTATTATTCTCGGCCCTCGCTCGAGCAAACACGGTGAAAGAAGTCAGACCCTGGCTCTTGTATATATGGTGATTGGCCTTTGTGTGTAGAAATGAAAAGACCAAACTTGCATCATAATCACCAGCTTCACAATAGTCCCCACTTTGAAAAGATGCAAAGGGAATGTGGAAGCGTGAATAGAGCCGCATGCCACCGAACAATCAGCCTTTTCACCATGTTATTCAAAGTGTGCAGAGCATGCAGGGCCGCAGACCGAGAATTTGCGGTTTGGCAGGTGGCCTTCGTGGCCAAGCGAGGCTGGAATTCTTGTAGTCGGCTTTCAGAAAGAAATTCCTGTCGTCAAGGGGTTAACATGGAGAGTTTGTCTCACTGGCCAGTTGGAAGAAAGCATTGATACAATTTTGCATGGACGTTTCCTTGCTTCAAATCCTTTCAGTCTTCGGAGACTGAAGGTCTCACCAACCACCACAGCTGGTTATCTTCCAGCTTAATGTGATGCTGACCCCTATTTTGTGCCTCATTGGTTGTAGTGGATCAGATCCTCCTTCCAGAAGAGACCCAGTGTCTGGCCGTCAAGACGTTTCTGCACATGTGCAATGTCAAGTTCCACCTGAAGATGCGCTCCAATGCCGAACAGATGTCACCTTCCGGTTTGTATTTGACACCGGACAGACTCGATTCTACCCATTCAGTATCTGACACTACATAACACCAAAAGATATTCAGTTCAGTCTCGCACCTAAAGCATTCATATAACTACATGTACGCTGGTGTGCATGTCACATGACTTAACACAATTGTGGGAGGGATTCTAATGTCACCTGAACCCCCAAAGGTGTTCATGCAATGGGGGGTAGAGTTTACATTCCCAACCCTTATCTTTTCCATGCAATTTACATGTACATGCGGGTTGGTAATCCTTTTGGAGTGAACTTGGAATCAGTGCCAAGAACAGTACATGTACATGACATCTGTAAGGAGTTGGTGAAGGTTAAAGGAATGTGATTCACACCTCCCTCCCTTCAAAAGAATTTACTTTGATTTTCATGAGATAGCGTCCGAATGATCCTGAGACATCAGTGGACAAACTGCTAAATGCTCAGCATTGTGGCCCCCCCCTCACGGCCTTCTATGGTTGTGTCATTCTCGCTTCAGGGGGTTTGCCGTTCATCAAAATGGGACCGCAGATCATCTCTGAGTTTGAGCCGATAGTAGACCATTTGTCACTCAAGGTGAGTCCAAGCAAGTGTGTTCAGGGAGTTTGGCTTTCTGTTAATCTCAGCAGGTTTATTTTCCTGCTGACAGTGAACTGTTCACAGCTACATGAGTAGGGCATATCCTTGGGATCTGATTTATTCAACCCTGAGAGTACCTCCAGCTTTTCAGTTGAGACAAGCCAAAATTCTGTTCTGAGTGGCCATACATGTAGTAATATCCACCAGTCAAGCTCAGCACAAGTTCTGAATCATGTGTTTAGTTTGTGATGTTGGCGTAAATTCTTTTCATCTGTTTCTGTCTCATTTTGATGCAAAGAGCTAGATACTTTGTGTATTCTGTTCATTTTTGTGTCTTGTTTTTAATCTGAATATTTGGCCTTATTCTGACCCCTGTTGGGGAGTGGAGTTCAGTTTGTGAGCCTGTGTTATGTATTCTGGCAGTACGAGTCTCAGTAGGATTTGCTATGATGCTTTGACAGGGGGTGAATCTGTCCAGAGAACTCAGCGGCTCCCAGAGGGCGCTGTTGAAAGCGTACATGTCACTGACCGTCAACAGGTTATATTTAGCGGAGGTGAGTATGGTCATTCCAACCGTGTCATAGTCGAGTCAGTTGCAGGTTCATTAACAAGTCCAGTCACACTTCCCCTTCATAAGACCAGTCACAAGTAACTGGTGAGTAGCGACCCAAAAATACCCTTTTCTCTTAATCCATTTGTGAGTTTACGTGAAAAAGAACATAACTGAATTTGCAAGGACTTGAAATAGACTCAACTGCAACTCCACCTTGTGGGTACTCAAAATATATTGAATTCTTGAAAGGAACCAGGAAATAGAAATATTTTTTATAAATTTTACTAAAACACCCTTGAAATTGCATCTTTGGGTTTCAATTAACCTGATTTAAAATTTTTGTTTTGCAGTTTTAACCCATATTTTGATGTTTTTGATTTATGCTAATGCATATTTGTATATTCATGAACAGAACTATGATGTCATCCAAGGCATCTCATTGTCACACTGATTTGTGCACAGAAAAATTTTAGATTTTTTTAACCACTGCCATGACAGATTTTATTTTTTGTGGCAGTTTACTGCTGTGTAAGTATATGGCAATAATCCAGCAAAAATCCTTTTCACAGAAATGTTCCCAGATAGCAAATTTGGGATTCACAATTTGAACATGAATACATGCAACCTGAACCATGTCTTCCTGGATTTACAACAAAGCAAAAGCGCCCTCACTTGTCCAGAAATGCTTGGTCAAGTTTTAATGTTTGAAAAAGTGCACCGTTCTGTTCACGTAACTCAAGATGTCAAACAGTCTTCACACCGGGAAGAAGAGTACAGTTCCTTGAAGTAAACGGCAGTTAACTTACACGCATATGCAGCTTGGATCAGGCTCATGACAGTTTTACCAACCCTGTATGGAAGGCAGTTAATATTTGATTCGTTGTGTCATATTCATTTTGGCTAGCTTTACGTCACCTGGCGGGACAAGCTGACTGCGGAGGAGATTACCAAAGTGCGGTATGGTTCCCCTTACTCATGGCCCCTGAACAAGATCCTACCCTGGCTCAAGCAGCGGGAAGTAGAGACGTACCTGCAGGCCCAGGGTTGGTACGACAAGACAATCAACCAGGTGAGATCATGGAACCAAACCAAGTGTAAGGGGTCCTTCAAATGCTAGTTAGGTTTGTCTGACATTGCATCTAAGATTTTGCCTGGATGGAGAAATTGCAGGTGCCTCCGTGGATCAATCTCATTGATAGTGGGGTGAATCGAAGATGACTGCAGTAGAACTGTCAAAACATGGAGTAAAAACCTCTGATTCTTCAGCACAGAGCAGTAGAGTGGAAAGAGATTATTTCTTGGTGTCACTGCAACACTGACTACCACAGGCTAAGCTTTTAAGTCTTGAGAACTGGTCTTCATAGCAAATTCGGTTATTTGAAAAAAATAAACTGTGTAGCAAAAGCATGATACCAGCCAGGCTGTCGTACAATGCCTGTGGCTTGTCACTGGCCCCCAGCTGATTTCTGCTGCACAAGAAAATTTGGGTAGCGGTATTTTTGGCTGTGAAATTAAGCCTTGGTTATGGGAAGAATAACGTTTCTGGACAGCCTGCTTTTCAATCTTTCCTTGGTAGAGCTGCCTGTCACAATTTGGAATGTGTTGCATATTTTACCAGTTCTGATTAAAAGCCTAATACAAAACGAAGCAGTGTGGTTGATAACATGTACTCTCTGTTTTACTAGAATTCTGTTTTTCTTGCTTACTGTCTTGGTTGTGCACTCATCTCAACCTGGGTTTTCCTTTGCTTCAGGTGTACACAGAGGTAGCCCTGTGCTGTAAAGCCCTGTCAGACAAGCTGGAGGATCAGTATTACTTCTTTATGGATCGGTGAGCAATCCCAGAAATCCATGACACTGGGTGTCTCCTGTTGAAATACCAGGAAAGCATTTGATGGGGCTGCTGTTTGATTGGCCAAAACTTTTGTATTCATTATTAGCACTCACAATGAACAGCGCCCTCCTTTTGTCTCTACCCTACTTCGAACAGGGAAAACGGTCTCTTTGTCTCCGGCACTTTTTTGGGTTCATTGTGAGCGATGTGCATTGTATCTGAGCTGGCCATCTCTGATATAACTTTGTAAGAAGTTGGCCGGCCAACCGTGTCGTGCACATGTATGGGAAATGACTTCGGTCATCTGCCAGTGGCTTTCATACATTGGCAGATCCAAATCTCAAAAACAATATTGCCCCCCCCCAGAAAAAAGGGTTCTGGATCTGCTCTTACCTTTGTGGGGAAAAATCAGTTAATTTTATTTGTCCTGTTTTCCTTCAGCCCAACAGAACTTGATGCACTGGTCTTTGCCCACCTGCACAACTTGCTCAACACCGAGCTGACCAGCGCCAAGTTGGCCGACATCGTCAGAAAGCACGACAACCTGATGCAATTCTGCGAGCGGATCCGCGAGCGTTACTTCCCAGACGGGGGAAACGAAGCGGACAGTTGAGGAGATCTGTACACGATGCCCAGGGGTAGCGTGTGGGTGTTGACTATCCAGACAGCTGGGTGACTTGGTGGGCAGGGGAACAGTTTCAGTCAAATTGGCAGCCATAATGGCATGGCGGCTTCCGTGGCCAGATGTTAGTGTAACAGTCGCAACAGCAAAGATATCACCAAGTGCTTTTGCAGCTAATGGTGTGGGTGCATGTATCCCTCGCACGTTTACAGTGGTCAACACCATTGCGTCCTGTGGTTACCCTGTGAATTGACCAACCAAGTATGTCCGAGGGACAGTAAAACTCTCAAGGAGGCATGGAATGCATATGGACTGCAGCTTTTGTATAGCTTTTTTTTTTTCATTTCAAGGGGGCGCAGAGACAGCTTTTGGGGGGGTGTCACTTGACATCTGTGCCCCTTCCATACTTACGGAACTTATGACACTGTTGTAAAAGCCAGTAATCGTACAGTTTGCATGCATTGAAACTCGTGTGAGCAGAGTATCCATATGGCGACCGTCCACCTTTGCGTTGCCTGTCCCAGGACCTTGAATAGCACATGAAGATTAAATGCCATGTCGCTGGTCCGCATGTTTACAAAGAAATCCTGTCATTTATGTCCCATTTGTGTCTGTGTTTGTATGTAATGCCCTCCTTATCATGAGTTCCTTTAAATTCCCTCCCTCCCCCCACCGAAAAGAGTTCTGAATCGATTCAGGTGTTGGGTATTAAGACAATTGGTCGTTTTCTTTTTTAAAAGCAAGGAGAGTACCAAGTTTCCACCTGTGTTTTTGTCGGAGTGACATGGGCATGTTTTCCAACCGTTCTTGCTCCATCGTGACATGAATGCAAAGTAGATGAAATGACTTCATGAAAAGTTGGTACACGTTGCATTGCAACTGAAATTCATTAGGCTGATACGACAAAATCGATATTTTGAATAAGGTACTTAGTTTCCTCAAAGATAGTCTCTGTTACAGCTGCGTTTGCTTTATTTTTTAGAAATGGGCCTGTCGTTCTAGTTCTTTTCCATGGTCTGGCCTCAAGTCTTCTCACCCCTTGCTGGAGGCCTCATCAGGCTTATCATTTTGGATACAAAATAATGTATTTTTTTTTAATAATTACTCCGGCAATCCGTATTCTTTCATTCTGCCTGTCATTAAAATATTCTCCCAATTATCCTATATATTTTCGATTTCCTTAAATTTTCTTCACGCTCTGCAGTTTCTTTGAAAATTCCTCAGGAAATTTCCTTAAAAAGTAGAAGCAGTGGTTTAGCTTGGCGGAACAGAGATGCGCTCCACACGCAAAGTCTTGCAATCGAATTCGCAGCGTGGAAATTGCCGTGTCGTTTCAAAGCACTCGGGAAAAGGTATACAGAGTGCAGACATGGTTGATAGGCAAGCTGGACAAAATCATCGTTGCTCGAGATGTGCCTATATTTCCACTGGCCGATGATTATTTATTCAAGCAAAGTCAATTGAATCACCAAATCAAACAGTAACGGGTCCAGATGGCCGTCGATGGGGGCCATCCGGGCTCTCCCGCCGCCCTGATTTTCGATTATTTATGTGTATCTTGAGGGAGACGCATATTCTTTTGCCCCAGCTGTTTACTGAACTTAAAAAAACAGAAATTCTCCTATAAGTGGCTCGCATATATTCAGGCACCCCTCCAACTGGAGCGTTTAACACGCCTTTCAAAAGTTCCAGAAACCCCTTGATCCGCTCTAGCGCCACTGAATATTAACATCTTGCTTAGCATAGTTTCAAGTTGATGAACATGGTGCGTTTAGAGAAATCTCAACTAATCCGTAAGTTTACCTGTGTTGAAAAATTATGAAACTATGATTATGTCTGTTATATCACACTTCATATTTGTCAGCAATACTTTCTTCTTCGTAGCCTATGTGGCTCACCGTTCACTCTAGTAAGAAATTGTGTCCAACACTATGGCTGCACGTGTTAACTTGAGGTTCCTTTGCTTACCGTCCTGTTCTATGCCCCGACTTCGACAAATACCCGGTACCGATCATGATCCGGTCCTCCCCTCGCTTCCAAATAACTTGCGCCGTGTGTCGTAGCCCAGCAACGGGGCATCGGGGGAACTCCACGCTTGTGTTGTTGTAATTGATAAGTTTAAAATGATCTGATGGCGTGATTGTGTAAGAGCACCGTTAGTTAACGTTAAGTTCAACCTTACGAGTCCCTGCCCTCATTAATTTTATTTAAAAAAAACTTCAAGGTGGGGTGTGCATTGAGGGGCCGTATAGGGGAACCGGGTACCCCGTTGAGTCAACGAAATACGGGCGTGCGCAATAGCATGTTAGATACCCATTCCAAAATATATCGTAAAAAGCTTTAACGCAATGCCCCTAACCTAACACAAAAGTAACATGGCTGTGAAATTATTGCAGAATGAGAGTCCATAAGTAAACATTAATTAACAATTGTTGAAATCCATAATGTATAAGTTTTACTTTCAAAATTCTCGATTTTAGTTTTTTTCACTGTATACTTGAGTGGTTACTGATTACCGTGCCCCATCATTCCTTGCAGGTTCCTGAAATGAACGGTCGGCGTTCCACACGTTGACCCGTATTTCTCAGAATGGTCAACAGCAAGATGTCATGTAGGCCTATCCAGTGTCCATGCAAATTAAGAGCCTATATTCTGTTTCTCTTTCGAAAGCTGTCTAGTATTTTTTGGAATCCAATTAGCAACGTTCGGTGTACATACATGACCACGTTAACATTTTATGTAAACCTATAGACGGCGCGCGATAATCGTCCGCAGGCTTTCTGCTGAAAAAGAAAGATTTAGGCCCCTTTTGTACCTTTTCCGCACTTACCTCGCCGCATCCGCAAGTTTTCTTAAGAGTTGACTTTTAAATCAAGGAATTAATGTACCATTTAATGTTAATATTTAAAATCTACACAGGCCTAGTCTGTTTAAATTGAGAAAGTTTGGGTTGTTTTAATTCCTTGTTTTTTTGGTAATTTTTTGACATGTAGTTCATAATCATGTTTGTGATTACTAATGTTTCATGTCTTTGTGCAACCCAGGGCTCCCAGTGAGAACATTCCACAGACATCTGGTGGAACTGTCCTGTTAAAAGTAACACGAAATAAAGTAGGCCTGTCCTCGCTCTGAGACTTATCTGGCGACCTGCAGTAGGATAAGAATTACTGCAGGGCCATCCTGTGCGCCAACAAGTGGTACGCCCGCGTACATTCCTCTTTGATCAAAATTTCGCCTGGAACAGAAGCACCCCCTCATCGGTTGAAAAGAGCCATGCACTAAGTAGGGAGTGTGACCGTAACGCGTGTATTTCCCAGTCGTTTGTGAACCTTGCGGCGAAGTGCAGTTCCGGCCAAAGGGGCCTCCGTTACTAAGAAAATTGCGCCCTCTCTCGGTCCAGCTCAGGGCTCATTAGAAGCCATTACTGTGGTGGCACCGTACGTCTGGAAAATTTCATTCAGATTTTGAAAACATGTTAGGTTTTGAAAAAAATTGGTGACAAAGCGCAGAATAATACGATGAGTATTATTACCCAAATTATTATTATTAAATTATTACCCAATCGACTTTTATCTAGCAGTCTCTTAAAACTTCTGTAATTTAATCCAAACGGGGGAAATCTCTCTTTCACCGCAGGAAAACTAAATCCTGGCCAGGCGCCTACATTAATCCCAAGACGCTTTTCATTTGGGAACACAATTATTTCTTAAGAGTGTTTTTTCATCCAAGAACAAACAAGGAATTGATGAGCACATTCTGGAAAACATTGACGGTTTCTGAAAGAGATAATGCCGGCGACGATTTGATGAATAGCTTCACCTCCCATGGGGCCATAGTCATTGTCACCGCAGCCACAAATAGTATATATAGCATGAAGCGTACCTGTTCTGAAGCAATTGCAAAGTGCAATTAAAGCGATGCATGATGATAATTAGTGTATCTTTGGCCAGAAAGCTTTCCGTAATAACATTTCACCATAATTGTGAAGTCGCGAAAAACAAGCACACGATGACGAAATCCACCGGCATGAGGCTTTTCACTAAATCTTTGCGGCGTCGACGTATATGTTACTTACAGAGTCCCTGTTTCTCTTGTCAGTCGGTAAATGACGCTCAGGCTGCAACGATTTAACATGCATTTTTGTTACACCATGAGAAACGTTCTTTAGGAAGACTAACCGATGACAGACAGACAATACTTCAAGCCCCAACTGAATTATGGTATTTCCCTTTTTGGATATACCATTAAAATGAAGAGCATTTCTTAATTTGTCGTGCATATTTCTTTTTTAATAGCAGTGCATTCAACGCAACTTGTGTGCTGACTCCGTACAGAGAGGGTTTACAAGGCGTCCAACTTTAACCGTGCAGAGTTTTAAAATTCTACAATTTCCAAAAAAGAGTGAAAGCTACTCCAAATGATTGAAATTTCCACTCTTCTGGGAGCTTTGTAACGGACAACGTGTTATGTCCTTTATTGGCTCCTCAATCTTTTGGAATTTATCACGAGCGACCCACTCTTTCGGAGAGGAAGTTTTTCAATCTTTTGCCTATAGAGAGAACAGGAATTTCCAACCTCAGCGGCGTAGTCCGGGGGGTCACACTCCCCCCATAAAAATTGCCGCCCCAGTCTTCTCCAACGGAAATCAAAGAAAAAAATCGTCCCTACTGTATCATCCTATGGAATTCCATATCTGCCGTCGTCCGTCGTCCGTTTTCCGTTCCCTTTTGCTTTTTGTTGTGTCCCAATTCTGCCATTTACCAGTTCCAAACATGTCATTTTCCGTCGCCCGTCGTTCGTCGTGCGTCGTCCATCAAATGGGTTGCGTAGGGCCTGCAAAAGCCGAGGTTTAACATATGACAATGTGATGATTCCATTCACTTTTAAGGATCTTTTCCTAATAGGCAAGTACAAATCCCACCTGCAAAGCATATATTAGTCCCATAATTGATACCAATAATGCTAGACTACCCCTGCCCCTTGACCAGAAAACATCGCCTCTCTGAGAATTCAACCAAGTATTGGGGAAAAACATTTTCAGCAAAAATGTTCCGGCCAACTTATCCGCAGTCTTATTCTAATTTGCATACTGTAAAAATGTGCCAACTTGTTTTCATCAAATTCCAGAAAGAAATCTGTCAACCGATACAGATATTCCATTTTGTCCTCTCAATTTCACCTTGAAATCCAGAAATATTAGACGTGCTGTGGATAACAAACTTTTTATTAAATGTATTGTTAGGGGGCAATTACCACTTGGTTTAAGTTTCAGAAAATGTGATGTGTTGGTTTTTGTGGATGTGTATGCCATGGTGGATAGACCAATGAGAACAGGTTGTCCAGCACATCAGCATTATTTATGGGGCTAACAAGTAACGTTACTGTTTAAAAGACTTCTGTGAGCCAACCTGCGACTCAAGTCATGTCTAATTTGGAGTATACAGCAGATTTCATCATAGGTATACCCGCCCTCAAAATAATGTTGAATCAGTTCGTCTATTATGAAAACTATTAAGGAATCAAACATTGTAAATAATTTATTATTTACATTCAGTTCTGTGGGATATCGTGCGGGGACAGACAGAAATATTACATAGACTATAGACCTAAAGTCAGGCTGTTAACGAGTCAAGTTACGTCTAGAGTAACTAAGTTATCGATGTAACAAAAATGGTATTATTTCATATACACGTCACTTTACCGATGTCAGTCTTTAAAAAGAAAGGATATTATTTTTTCTTTCAAGTGGAGTTCGGCGCAACCGCAAAAAACGAATACATCTTCTAGTTCTACTGCTAAAATGACAGTCACGCACGATGGATCGCTCGAACAAGTACATGGACATGTGAAACGATCAAGGGTCAAAGTTAAAAATACCACTGCGCAATCAAGACAAAAAAACCAAAACAAAACCGAAAACGTGTTGTCTGTAATGTGGACTTTCTCCTACAGGTTTAAAGGTAAGAGTCAGCGAAGTCTGTCTCAGCTGCATCGTCGGAGAGGCTTGGAGATGTGGAGTCATCCTTGAGTCCGGCACCAGTTCCATTCAGGACAAAAGATGGCGAGATTTATTTGGCAACGATGTCTATTTGGTGGGAACTAAACAGCGGGTGCACACTGGTTTTACGAAAGGTTGGAGTTTCGACGGCCCTCTTACTGCATGGACTGTGGAAGGCCATAACCCTGTCATCAAAATCTGACTGAAGGAAAAACGTCTCAGACACAAAACAGGACAGAGGGGCACCCCCAACATGTCCAATTCCAATACACACTTTAGCCTATTGTCACTTTACACACCCCTAGATGTCTGAAAAGAATTCCTGAGATACCAGTACAACAACGACCAACACATGGGGTGGGGGGTCCTCTCTGTCCCATAGTTTGCATCAAATGTGCGTGTGACTTGCTGCCGTAATCCATGCAACGTAATAGTGCGCATGTGTAATGCGCTCGGAATTGACTGACGTATAACAAAATCTCAGGACTCTAAAAGAGTTGGGTTACTTTGGCCCACCTCACAGCTGGGGGGGGGGGAATTAGGCAGTTTTCGCCCCAAAGAACTCAATTGTGCCACACTTGATTTTTGAAAACTCGGTTTGCGTGTTAAGATGCTTCTACTCATCATTACAAATGTAAAGTTTGAAATCCATCAAATTTATGGTTTTGTTGTGACGCGGGTCAAAGTTGACGTTCAAGTTTACATGAGTGTCAGGCAATATTCTGGTAAATACATATACTGTAAAATGATTTGATGACATTGTGCTAAAGTGGTTTGCCTGCAATAAACTGCAATGACAGATCCACACCATTTGTCAAGGTTGAACTTTTTAAACTGCCGTAGAATTTCGCGCAACCAGCATGCCTATTCATGTCTGTGTGTGAGTAAAGAGGGGCTGCATGGAGCGCCCTCACAGAGGACATGTTTGTCGTTTAGATTTAATAACAATGAAGGCGCCAAAGGTTTACTCGAGCCTATCCTGGAGGAAGAAAGAAATGCTCTCTGACGTGACGTCATACGCAGGGGGGTCTACAGGACTGGTAACTGGTTCGAGGCACGAACAACGTCTATTATCAAAGGACTGAATAATTCGTAACCTTCAGCGCAGACAGGGCATAATGCAGTGTCAAGTGATGCATATTATCCATGCATGCTTCATCGATTCACAAGGTGCCCAACCACGTGTGACTGGTGAACACAGGCCATAACCAAACTACTCGACTGCGGCTTGAAATTATACACAATTCTTTTTGCAGTGGCTGAAGCCACAGCCATTAGACTCGTGCGTAATTTGAAGCCACAGCCAGGTAATTCAGACACGGACACCTATCAGTCTAGTCTAGCCAAACTACTCATTGGGGTTCAGCCTACAAATAAATCAATCCAACATGGCGTACCTTACCGAGACGAGGGTAACAACACGCTCTCTTCTAGTTGTTGTTTTCTCTGTCCTTGCCGGAATGTTGCTGCACAATTTCGTCATTTGTAAGTCGAGTATTTCCTTCATAAGAGGAACGACTGGACAGCAGCCGGTGAGGTGCCGAACGTCAGCGGGCGGTGAGGGTCTAACGGGGAGGGCATACGAGCTCAGAAAAGTCCGGACATTCGAAGGGAGTCGAGCACTACCTTCGGCCGCCTCCTGCCGACCGTTCAGCCCCAATGCCGGCCGCAAGTGTGATCGGTGGATAGTGGTGACAACAATCTACAAACCAACGCCAATTCTCCCTAAGATCAGTTCTCTGAAGGGGTGGTGTATGGTTGTGGTAGCCGACAAAAAAGGACCGCAGTCCATGAACATTCCTAATGTCGACTACCTGGATGTCGTCCAGCAGGAAAGTTGCGGCTATAAGTTATGCCGGGTGGTTCCCTGGAACCACTTCGGCCGGAAGAACATCGGTTACCTCTACGCCATCGAACACGGCGCTAAGTTGATTTACGACACCGACGACGACAATGCACCGCTGTTCCCCGAGGTACCCGCGTTTGACAATGTTGGTTATGCCAGGTACGTAACCGCAGGGGGCGCGGTGTGGAACCCTTACCCGACGTTTGGGCAAAACACCAAGGTGTGGCCCAGGGGATTTCCTCTCAGTCGCATCAAGGACCAATCCACCAAGATAGCAGCTGAATCAGGCAAAGCGTTGCCACAGCAAGTCGGTGTCGTTCAATTCCTGGCGCAGCATGACCCGGACGTGGACGCCATCTACCGCTTGACCAGCGAGCTCCCGTTCGACTTCAACCCCACGCCCCGGCGGCTGGTCGTACCCAAGAGGATGTTCTCTCCGTACAACGCCCAGGCCACTTTGCACGCGCACGACGCTTTCTGGGGCATGCTGCTGCCCGTCACTGTCCACAGCCGGGTGACTGACATCTGGCGGAGCTACTTCACCCAGCGGCTCTTGTGGGACGTCAATCTGCACCTTGCGTTTCACTCCCCGTTCGTGAGGCAGGAACGCAACCAGCACAACTACATGGCCGATTTTGACGGCGAAATGGACCTATATTACAAAACCGAGAGCCTCATCAAGTTCTTGCAGGATTGGAAGCCCCGAGACTCGTCCCCGTCCCTACAGCAGAGACTGTTGGACTTGACAATCGAACTATACGAGTACGACTTCATTGGCGCAGAGGACGTTGCTATGACAAAGGCTTGGATTGAAGACCTGCAGTGTCTTGACTACATCTTCCCCCTCAAAACACAGTGACCTGGACACCTGAAATGACTTGGACATCCGAAATTGTAAGTTTAGATTGGAAAGAGTGATGCATTGACCCAAAGTGTAAAGAGCTTGGGGGATGCCAAACAAATTCAAAACACCTTCCCGTGTGACTCAACTTAGATTTTATTGAGGGGAAAGCGCTTAAAAGTTTCAGCTTGCTGTCTGCGGCTGTTTTCAGCCCCTGAACGGTTGGATGCTTTGCAGCGGCGTATCTAGCTTTTGGTGTATTCGTGTGTGTATGTGAGTTTGTTTCTGCATTCAATTGGGGACCTTGAACAATAGAGGACAATAAGGTCCCCGATTGACAGAGGGTCCCCGATTGACAACTGTGTACAAAACATATGGGTGGTCCTGTAAAAAAGTTAAAGTACAAACAAAAGAGGAACAATAGGGGGTCCCCAGTTGCAGGCAAATACACACTTGTGTGTGTGTGTGTGGGGGGGATTCAAAGTGAATCCTGCTTCAGGTTCACTCAAAGTGATGTTGTGAGATAACAAATCAAAAGCCTTCCCCACGGTCCCGACATCCTTACTTTCATTTGCAGGTGTTGTTTCCGTAGGGTTTTGGTGCTAGTATTTGATAAATAAATATAAAGAATACTTTCTTTCCTACTCACCTATGAAATATTTTTTGTAAAAAAAAATTCCGCCAGGGGGCAAGGTGGCCCTCTGCCCGCCCACCCGCTGGATACGCCACTGGCACTTTGCTGTTTTTTTTTTTTGCAGCCATAAATTACTCGTTTATTATAATGGTATACTGTGAAGTCCTTTAACTGTATTCTTTTCTAAAGAGGTGAAGAGCTAAAATATTTGTGTGTTAGCTATTTTAACGTAGCTACGTGTTTTAACGTGTATAAACCATATGTCTAGATCCCAAATAAGGAAACCGATTACGGTACCTACTCTGGAATTGATAAGCCCATAATACCTTAAATTTGTATGCGGTTCAACTGATTTTTTTCAAATTTTGGGAGTGCGTAATTAACTACGTCGCTGACAAGCATGACCAACTTTTCCTCACAAAATATTTAAGAACTGAATTACGCAGCAAAACATTTGCGGTGAGCAGATCCTCAATAGAGACACTGAGGAGTGTAAACATAGGACCGACATAAAATGTAGCTCAACAGGTCACTGTTTGACCCCGGCCCCGTGTGCATGTGTTGGTGAAAAAGAGCTGTCGAATTCTAAAGTAACAGGTTTTATCATATTTGTTTTAGACAGGAAGCATTTTGATTATCCTGCTCGTATTGTATAATTTTTTTTTCAACAAAGGTGAGTGTTAAAAGGTACCTTTATACACCAATGGTCACAACTCAAAGACGAGACAGAAGAATAATCGTCTGTAATGCTGTACAGTAACTTTTGCACTGAGTTTCTTGCTGCAGTTTTCTTGCCGAGAAGCTAGTTGTTGTAAGAAAATTTCACACTTGCGAAATGTGGCGAATTCGAATGCAGGGATGGGGGGGGGGCTAGGGTGGGGTTTGGGGCAAGGGGAAGTCCTTGGCGAGCTGCCAAGCAAATGAGTTCCTATATAATACCGATTTCCGTTCACCCGCATGATATTAAGTTTGCCTGCGGCATATGTGTAATAATAATGTTGTTATTGTTCTAGTAGTTTATCAGAACCGGGACCTTGTGCAGATTATTGTCTGAAAGTATTTTTTACTATACAACGAAAAGATTGATTTCCCCAAAATGTTAACGTTTGTACATGTAGTTGTATTGTACATGTTCACATGTATTAAATACGTGTACTGTACATAATTAGACGGTACCGGGTATTCACACAGGTGGTCAAACCCACCACACCTTGGATGAGGGCTTGGTGGGGTAAGATGAGCAAAGGTATGGGTAGGATTGGGGATGATGGGTTTGTGGCTGGACAGGGTGGAGATTCGACGGCATGGGTGGGGATATGGTGGGATGGGTATGTAGGGAGATGTGGAAATTTTGTTATTGTTGACGGTTGGGGATTAGTTGGATATGTGGAGCTATACTGGGGTGAATGGGGTTGGGTGGTGGTAGTTGAAGGATTATTCATTGTCTCGAAGGTTTGTATTATTTGCGTTCCGAATTTACCTTAGATTTGATAAAATATCTAAAGATTTGATGCATTTCAAATAGCCATAAATTGTGAAAGTTGCAAGGAAAAATTGCATTCTGATCACAAAATGTGTCGTAAAAGACGGAGTCATAGTTTTATGCATAATACACAATGCATAGTTGATTTGCACCTTTGCTTATAACTGTAGCAGCGAGCCATGGCGGCTTTGCTCTCTAGTTAGAGCACCTGCAGAAAAAATAGTACTTCCACCTTTTGCGGGAGGGGTTTTCTGTTTACCGATGGCAGTCGGTTTTGGAAAGAAACATCGCTTTCTCTCTTGACCCTACGGACCTAGAAACTCCACTGTGAATTTTACGGTTGTTTTGTTGTAGTTACACGTATCTGGAAAATAATTCTTGATCTTTGCCATTTGGATGCGTGGGCGTTCAAGACCGAGACTTTCGTTTACATAAAGTCAGAATCCTTTTTGTCAAAGGCCCACGCGAAGATTATTTTGCTCAACTTTCCTCACCTCTTAAATGTATTTAAGGTATTTAACATTCCCGTATGGTTAATAACATGCCCGGGTACTGATGACGTCACAGTTTGTTCACAATGAGCACTTTCCTATGAAGCCAGTAGAACCTTTAAAGGAAAGCATATAACATTATGCACGTTCACAACGTGTGGCGTCATCAGTACGGAGGTACGTTGCGTTGATCAGTACCCTTTTTGAACTTTTAAACTTCTGCACGCTTTGCTCAGACAAATTATGATGCTGTTGCTATGACGTCATTCCAGCAGGACACTTTATAATGAGGGATTTCTGCTCGCACAGTAAACCCCAAATGTGCTGACTGACACTTTTTTTTGGCAATGTTGTTTACTGGCCTTATGTCATGAACTGACACAACACATGGTCTGAGAAAAAAGTCAAGGATAGCAAAATATCCGACATTGTGGCCAATTTTGATGCTGAAAATAACTGGCTTATTGATGTTTCGTCCCAAGATGGTTTCAAGTTTTGTTCACGAACATGCAAATTTTAATTGGCTTAAAAACAAATATGCCTTTTACATTGCACGCACAAAAAGCTGACGAAGGTGCATTTACAAGGGTTATTTCAACAGACGTTTCGTCGTGTATTGCGATTCATTTGAACTGAACTGTTTGACAGCATATTCAATTTGATGCTTGGTTTGAATTCGAAGGGATCAATTTCTTTGTTAAAACGAATGTGAATTTTGCATTACTTTACTTATGTGAAGAGCGCCGCCCCGTGTCACCACCAAAAATGACGGTGGTGCCTCCTGCACAGCACAACGTTCTATTAACCAGTCCAAAATGGACGACCCACCAATCAGATAGCGAGAATTCGAGTGACGCATAAGATCGTATGTACTGGATCGACCCGGAATGGACGGGATAGCCTAATAGATTCATGTCACTGTGTCAAAATCACGGAGTCACACATTCCTCACTTCATTGTGTGTGCGACAAATTTAATTTCATACAACTTCCTACAACTTTTACGGTCTGTCTTGACAATGTGAGCATTATTATGCACATTTTGTACAATTCACACAATACAGGCCAACCAACTTACATAAATACAACAAGGCTGGATTGGTGTCTTAGGTGTTGCCATTACATATCCACACAAGTATGGGAGTAAATCCCGGGGGGAGGGGGAATGGTGGTATACCGGCATACCCCCGCTACAGTGGAGAATGGGCTATTGAATCACCCCCCACTTTTTGTGGTGATTAAAAAAAATGAAGCAGATATTGAAGAATTGTTCAGACTTCCCAACGACAAAAATGCATTCAATGTCGCTAAAACAAAGGAAAACCAATTTTAAAAGCCATTAATATGCCGTGCAGATGTAAGATTCCGCATGAATTGATACGTATTACAGATGTACATCAATATCATGAACATCGACCTCTGTACAGAGTCGTATGGTGTCATCGCCCCACCACGCTTTTCAAATTTTCATGGCCAGGCAGTTCCTCCTCCCTTTCCCCGTCCCCGACCCCCCCCCCAATTTCCGGCACAAATTTACGCCATTGCACACAAATTAATCAAACGGTAGTGAAAACCCCTTTTCAGATGAACTTAAAATTTGTCAAAGACGTTGGGTGAATAATAAAAATGTATAAAAATAAATATGGTTGTAATTCTTACACTGTTTACCCTTTTTTCGGACAGACAAGAAAGACAGCAAAATACGACGATAAAAAGCTTTCTTTAATACGGGCGATTCACAAAAGTGCGCCTCCAAGAGTTCGCACAGCGTTGACCAATCACAGTGCGCAATATCTGTCGACCCTTTCCAAACGCGCATTAGATCGACAGATTTCGCGCATTGTGATTGATCAAATCGTTACAAACTCTTGGGGTCGCAGTATTGTGAATTATCCGTATGCTGCATGGGCTAGGATGCCCAGTGGCCACAGAAGGTGCCAACAAACACCTTACACACTAATTCCTTGATAAAAGCGGCTCGCCGTGGGCTTAGGGGGTATGGGAACCCTGTGCCTGACACCTTGCGTTAGCCGATTTGCTCCAACAGATTTGTTATGACCAGATTGACCGTACTTCAAACCCTCCATCTGCCATGTTTGCTTGATATTTGTTTGTTTAGTTGGTGATTAAACCTTAAAACACACCTCTCTGACTTTCATAGGAGGTCAGTGCTGAAATATGCACATTCCTTCTCAAATCTTCGGAAATTATTTATAATCTATGTAGGCCACATAGGCTATCCTAGAGAATAATCCGAAATCCGGATCAGTTAATTCGCCACTGTGGCTCTGTCTTCAGACATTTACTTGCTATAGGTTGAAGGGCCATAGCTATTGAAACGTCAGTTTTGGTACAAGAAAATGAAGCAATCTTTTACTGATTAAGGGTAATGAAACCAGCGTGCCAGACAGCCTACACCGCTTATATGTTTATTTTCCTATCACTGAATTTACTGTTGGTGACAAATCGTTCACCTATTGGAATCAAGAGCTCTGTAAACCTTTTGAAGTCAAAGGCTTATAGAATCAAAGACTTGTCAAAGTGCAACGGAAAATGAACCCCTCACTGCAATGTTGAATGTGGCTGCTGTGAAACAGAAGCTGGAACAATAAGAAAGTTAAACACTTCCTTAAAAAGATGATTCGGACACAAATATAATAGTAAGCACCTTTAAAAGTTAACGCAGTGACTATTACTTTATCGTACATGAATGACATTAAACAATAGTACGACACTTGCACAAATATAACGTCAACAATTGTGGTGTCGTTGGTTTTTGGGGGGGGTTTATTACGGGTAGTTGGTACTTTGTTTCTCAAGACATTTTGAATATATTGAAAATAGAGTGGGGGAAAAATACTGCTCACGGTGTAGGTAACATCGAACCATAGAACAGAAAAATTGTCATATATGTCCTGACATTTTATATTTGACAACTTTAAGCTAAGCTTCTGAGCCGCAGTTCGTACAGATGGCAAAGAATTCTTACTGGGACGATTTTGAGGGACCAGCCTTTTCTTTATTCGCGCAGTAATAAACAAATGAAAAATTCAGAGGATAATATTTCAATTGACAGTTTACTACGTATGCTACATCCGCAGAGCACGTGGGTATGAGATACCACCGAAACGCCAACTTCCTACGAGTGGACCGAGTTCAGCTGAGCCGAAGTAAGGCTGCAATTTTTTTCAGTGCTCCGGAGTTGATAGAGTTACTGCGCCCTCGTGCGACGTAAATGGTGGCGGAACTGTGGGAGCCGAGAGACTGAGAGATAAAAAGAGCGGGAAAAACGATTGCATGGCAACTCAGCAACAACAGCACTTCGGATAAGGAGACCCATCTTCCTCTTTCGAAATTATCCTGGCTAGAACGTTTCAGTCTCTTTAAAAATACTCTCTTCCACTCTTGGAAGCATTCCGCCGCTGTTGCACTGTAAACGTACCACAATCTTTGTCCTACACAATGACTGTTCAAGCTGTTCAACCTATTTTTCTTTTCCTAAATTTTCGCCTACTTTGGAAAAGGACATATGATGAAACGTGAGATGCCACACTGTGCGTAACCATAATGTACTTTCAGCAGGTTTTCGTCTACTGATGATACGATCTGCGAGAAAGTTTTCACAAAACAAAATTCAGTTTCTATACCTCAGGAAGACCGAGGCCAAATTCTTTCAGGAACTACATCTAGTTCATTTTGAGCACCCTATACATCGACAAAAATGAGTTGATAGAGCTTGCATTTTTAAGTAGCTCTTTTGTAGGAATAGTAGATTTAAAGGCTATATTCTCAAGATTTACATTTTCAACTTGGCAGAATTCTCGCAGATCTCGACATTAAAAAAGACTTCAGGGTCACATTTGTTGCCAGTTTTCACCACCCGGCATCCGTCAGTTACTTTCGGCGGACTCTGAGCTGTGGCTCCTGTTATTTCGAAGATTGCCTCTGTTCCTGGACGCAAAGGCTGTCAGGGAGCGCAGATCCTCCGGCTGGATGGAGTGCCTCCGGTCCAGTCTAAGGCTCCTACAAGGACTGGACGGTCCTGAACGGATGGCTGGATCCCGAATGCACCCAATGTCTGGAAGGGGCACGCTGGGGTTGACCTTGAGAGGAGGCAGCCTCCCGGGTCTGGTGTGGGCCAGCTCGTCGTCTAGGACGAACGGCGCTGAGCCTCTCCTCTGCGCAAAGCACTGCCGGCGATGTATCGCAATTAGACTGGCCCGTCCGTCGGGGGGAGTTCTGGCACCCTCCCGCGGCAGGCTGCTGCCTTCCAGACCTTCCGCGCCGTTTGAACACTCCCCCTCTCCCAATAACGCGGTCTCGTCCTCGGTGTGCTCCTCCAGCAAGTTACACTGGCTACCATGCACTTTGGTTGGGCAGCTGGTGGCTGGGAGCGACGGGGGTTGCGGCTGGTTGGACGGCTCCGACGGGAGTGTGATCGAGTGGACAGTTTGGCTCTTTCGGAGTGGCGGTGGCATGCCGGGGAGTGAGCGACGTCGGTTTGCAAGAATTGCAGACATAGGCAAGATGTTGGGAGGTATCTCAGTGCGCTCCTCCAGAGGATTTGAATTGGTTGCCGCGAGCTGCTGCTTTGCTGTCAGAGGATGAACGAACTCTGCAGATTTCAGGCCTTGCAGGGTAGTGGGAGTGAAGGCCTCAGCGCTCTGCCGGCGAAGCAGCGGTCTCCGCGGCTGCTGTTGGTGCGGTGGACTGGGTGTTTGATCTCGGAGGTCCTGGAACTGGAGATGAAGGTCCCCGAGACTCTTGATGGACGACAGCGATGGTGAACTGCCCCTGGACACGAATCGCTCGTGTCTGGGGGAGAAGGCCGGTCTATCATCGGTCGGGGAGGCAGAGTCCACCCTTCGAAACTGGCGGTGATTGTACACGACAGGCGTGGAGGCCTGGCTTGCAGGTGGCTCCTTTGGGGTTAGGTGTCGGGGCGATTGTGTTCGGGAAGATACGCCTTCCTCGGCATCAGAACCCTCAAGGGAGGCCGCGCGTTCCAGGCTGGGAACACGAAGCGCAATTGGGACCTTGTCAGGGGCGGGGGCATTCTGACCATCCCTGACTTCCATCAATACGGGTTTCGTCGCCGTTCGCCCATAGGAAATGTCTGATGGAGTTATGCACTGAAAAAACGGTGGGCTCTGCGGTAAGGTTGGGGGGACGTCGAGATACTGCTTGGTCTCTGGTTCGCTGGACGGAAGGCTCTTATTGGTGGTGATAATGATAACCTCTTTCCCCTGAGCTTTGCAAGCATCGACCAGTAACCGTAGAACACCGGGTTCCCCCGCATTGACGGCATAAACTAGGGCCGAGGAACCTTTTTTATCCACAATCCGGACGTCGGAATCGCCTTTCAGCAGGGCAGAGACCACCTCGGTCCCCGCACGCTCTAAGCAGGCGTACATCAAGGCAGTCCTCCCGTGCCTGTCCTGGGCATTGGGGTTCGATTTGTTCTCGAGAAGGAACTTAACAATCTTGGCCTTGGCGCTGCTCTGCGTGTCTTTGTAGTTGCTCAGGCAGGCCACCATCAGGGCCGTGTGGCCCTCGTCGTTGGTCTTGTTGACGTCCGTGCCGCCCTCGATCAGGAGTCGCATTAGGCGCAGTCTGCCCAACCAGGCTGCTTTCAACAAGGCGTTGCCGTCGGTTTGAATCAGCGCCGTCTCGCCCAGCACGCGTTCGGGCTTCGAAGTCATTTTGGCGGCCGGCGCTGCAGGCACGACGGATATTGAAAAGTTCTTCATGAGCTGGTTGATTTACTACCCGGAACGGAAAAAAGTCAGTTGCTCCCCACCTACCACTGGTGCCCCGTTGTCCAGTGTGGTCCATGGACTGACTCACAGCGAGGCACGCGGTCCATAGCAACCTAAAGATGGTGGCTCGCTACCAAGTGCTACCTTGGTGGTGATCATGGAGATTTCCCTATTGTGTAAATACTGACAATTACAGCGCGAAGAGCAGGTGCATATGACACAGATTAACGATTGAAAAGCGAGGCACTATCAGCTCGATTTACTCAGCCACACAGTGTAGTCCGAAGTCAGCCAATTGACGCCGGCCACAGAAAGACTCACAGATTTCTCTTCCCAAGGTTCCTACAGCTGTGGATAGGTACTTACAGTTGATTAAAGTTGGGAAGGTTGCATAACACGCTTCCACACGTTACCGCCTAGTCCTCCTAATTGAAGTGGTAAGAGCAAGTAATTTCGCGTGGACAATCGCGATTTCAATAAGTATACAGTCTAGCAATCGTGTGACAATTTGTTTTACAAGATGAATCTGATGACAGAAATCACTCCTCGTACGAAAGTACGACCGATATCTCAAAAGTCCCTGTCCACGTGGATACCATGTAGGTCGGATTCATCTTTGCACTCCCTTACCCACGTGCGAGTCCGATATCGTTCACCTCCACCGTTATCTAATCTAGCTCCGCAAACAAGGCAAGCACGCACTATTTCTCCGTTGCTCCATTTCAAACATATCCGAGACAGCGGGGAAACTGTGCACGGAACAGAAAAGAAAGACCCGTGCACTTCAGTCCGATCATGGTGAGTCTCGAAATTATAACAGTTCGGCGAAAATGGCAGGAGGGACGGAGGGGGGGGCAATTGTCTGCTCCAGTGAATTTCGCCAGGTGGAACCGGCGCGCCGTTGTCCCGCCAATGCTCTAAGCAATGCCTGCCCTCCCCAACACCGCCAGCCAGTGCTCTGTAATGACGTCCGCTCCACCGTCGAGCTTCAACTGTATTCGCCGTGTACTCGTCACGTGGTCGATGATCATACTGTTCACAGCGCTTCGTTCAGACTGCGCGTGCTTTCTTCACCCCCACGCTGACGTCACGATGACGACATGGCACCGTAGTTTCCTGCCCATTTTGGTTGTTGTGATCGTCATGCCTTTGGCAAAACAAAAGAAATAACATACAGTTAATTTTGCAGCATTCTGTACATAGCAACTCGGTGTGCCCTCAAGGAGGAAATTACCTTTACCAAATAATAAAAAGAAAAAAAAAATAGCAGACTTGAGTGTGTTTCACGGCCGTTGTTCCGTAAACAAGTTAACAACGTTAGCAGTCAGCAGGCACATCGATGACGATGAAGAGATACAGACTGAAACCGTGCTGCATGAAGTTTCCGCCTGAAATGTCACAGGTAAACCACATTAAAGTCACGAAAATCGTACCCATAAAGATACGAAGCTTTGACAGTTTTTAAAAAGGTCTTGTCGAGCCAGATCCTCTCATCTTTTTCTGAACAAGTTTTTTTATGAAATAAATTTAACAATATAATTTTAATGCCGATTTGTCAATACTTAGCAGTATAATTTGTTCATTAGTCTGCCCTCAATGCAATACATGGATTACTATGTTCCATTTGCAATTGGTCATTGGTGTGCATTTATAGTGGTTTTTGTGAAGTACATGTATTCAAATCTGTTGTTGTTAATGGCAAATATGTGTGTTTTTTAGGAATGTGGAATGTTTGCCCATTTAGCCTTTTAATTGAGTTTGTATAGAAGGACTGCAATTGTAATGTGTTGGTTATTTTTTCATCAGTGAACCCCGTTTTGATTTTTTTCAACTAATGTAACTATTGTAATTTTCACCGTAATTTGGCCTTTGACCACGAGAGGGAAAACTAAATGAACAATAACTACAAGAACAACAATCCGCTTTGAAAATGCAAACGTTCAGTGGCAATTAAAGTTGAGCAGCCATTCGACAAAGTTGCCAAAAATAGTAGTACGAAAGCTTGAATATCAGAAATCATAACTCGCTATGAATAAGAGACCACCCTCAAATTCGTACTTTCAAAAACATTCTGAACAGTTTTGACGGGCATTTTCGAGAGAGATTGAGTGTATCTTATCCCGATATATAGGAGTAGAATGTTGTTTGACCAAGCAGCATAATATTTAACCCATGTACTGTCATGTGTCATGATTACTCGCGTTTGTACATAGGTGTAGTTTTTCCTGCTTCTCCGTTGCTCCTGGCAACGCAAGCACGTCTGGGAACCAATCCCTGTATGACCGGCCATCAGACATGGAAAACAAACACAGCGGGCTTTGTCCTATACTCATTATCAACATACACAGAAGAAAAAACCCACACCCTCGTGTAGATATACCTTGTCTTATCACGTAAGCTAGAAAATGGAAATCTACGGCTAATGCACTTTAATTAGGCATTTCCGTCTTTTTTTGTTTTAGTTTTACAAACGCTCACAGCCACCAAGTCAACATGACCATCACGCACGCACTCTTTTGCTGCCCTCCTCTTTTCTTCCCTCCCCCGGAAAAAAATGATTGAACGTCAAAATG
This sequence comes from Acanthaster planci, assembly GCF_054643075.1. Lineage (NCBI taxonomy): Eukaryota > Metazoa > Echinodermata > Asteroidea > Valvatida > Acanthasteridae > Acanthaster > Acanthaster planci. Next base: position 2,824,392 of record NC_141784.1, on the reverse strand, counting down.
ACTTGGTTCTAAGACGCGGGAAACCAAAGTCCATCTCTCACTCCCTCGTCGTCTGCACTTCTTCGGGGCACTTTATCACGAATACTGGTCAAACATTATCCAAACGGCTATGCTAACGACGATCCTGCGCAAACCTCCTCAATTTTTCTTTCACTTTCCCCCACCTCTTGCAGAGGTAGGAAGTTAACTCATGCTGGTGCCCGTGGCACAAGCATGTCGTCGGCCCGTCAGTATTCACCTGGAGTGAACACGGCCTGGGGACACGGGTACCAGCCGACCCTTACAAGAGCCAAGCGAATGCGTGGGCCAGTGGTAAACTGTCTTTATTCGGAGAGGCAGTCGAAACAGACCGGACATGCTTTCTAATGAGCACTGACAAGAGAGTAATTTTAGGAGACTGTCTCTTTATCTTTAAACATTATAAACGAGACCAGTGGAGTCGGAGATGGGGCGATGGTTGAGAGGTGTAAATTAGAACCGAGCGGGGGTACCGACTCCTAGGCCTTCATAATCACTCGCGTCAGGATTTTGTTGCATCGAAATAAATCAGTTGTTGCTACGAAAGCCTCGGCAACTTAGTAGTGCGTCATTCAATTGCTACATTTTAGTTAGAGTTATGACTGTTGGGCGTGACAGAATGACGTTCAGGCGTCGTTCATTTTCTCTTGTCAACAGTTTTCCACGGAGGAGCCTTCGATATTTAAGGGAGGTTTTACGCAAATCACTACACCACATGATAACGACCTTTGTCAAATGGAACAAAAATATCCATTCTAGAAGATTGATTGTCCTTCATTAAGGTTCAGTCCTCGTATGATTCTGTCGCTACTTAGCAACCGCCGTTCTCGTTGACGCCATGTTGTGAGATTATCATCGGATTACAGTTTTAATTTTAACTATTGTGTATCTTACTACTGTACTTGTGCCAAGAATAACACCGATGTTGGGAGAGGGTGTTGCCAACGCTGCCAATGTTCCATCCAATGCTATGAATAATGCAATCAAGGACTAGTTCCTGGAATCAGTCTCGCGAAGCATGTGAGCACAAAAACTAGTTGTCTAGCAAAAGTAAGGAGGGGTATTTCCAAAACGCTGGCTAAGCTTCACTGTCGGTGAGATCGTGTCCAAATAACTTAGTTGCGGCTTGAAAATCGCATGCGACTATGATCGTGGCTGCCGTCACACCCCATAGACTTGTGTATAATGTCAAGCCGCAGCCAAGAAATTTGGACACGGCCTTACTGGGAGGCGGTCTAATAGCGCATCGTATAAATAAAATTAAAAATACAAACATGTACACAAGCAGTATAAGCTCTCGGCTTCAGCATTCTTTCCCCTGTTTTTTTGGACTTACCTAGAAATTTTCTGGAGTGGATCGTGTTCTTTGTACTGAAATATAGTGGGGCAATTCTGCTTTGAGAAGCTCCAGTTTCTGCCAAATACACTTAGAACCCGCCCGGCCTAGAGTGTCTGTGGAATTTCGCTGGAAGCAATACCAGAGAAAATTCGCAAAAAAAAAAAGTCATTTGCATAGCAGCATACAAACACGCACGCTGCCGTATCGTCCGGTCATATCCACAGACGATATCCGCATAGCAAATTAGGAACGAATGTGCTGTACTTCATCGGCGAGATCCAGCGATGCTGTTTTCCCCGCCGGTCGTCGGTTTTCGTTCAGTGCACAACAGGACCGTGCACAAACCTGAGAGGGGGAAACTGGAGACGAGTATTAATTTGTCGTCGTCAGCATATGCGCGGCTTGAGTATTTGTGGGGTAGCAGGTAGCTGCCTGCATCCCTTGACAAGCAGTACCGTTCTGTCAACAAAGGGCTGACGCTTCTGTGGATTTTATAATGTGTATGACATCGTTATTAGCAACTCCCATACACCTATTCTACCCGAGGCAGGTCATGCACTCACTTGGAACTTGGTTTTTGACTTTTGTCTAGACATTCTCGACTCCATTGCTCCCGCGTTCAAAGCAAGTAAAACCCGTACGTAGTGAGCAGCCAATACTGGACAGAATTGGGCCATCAGAGAGCACCAATTATATCGTTTAATGCATTACATAAAGAGGGAATGATTTATGATTGCTCGAGCGATCCCATTTTGCCTCTCGGCAATTTCCCCCCAGAGAAATTTGGCCGGACTGTATCAACACACCTGTTATGGTTAGATCAGGTAACAAACGACACGGAACTTGAAGACAATGGTCATGCTATGTCGACGGCTGTTCCACATTCCCCCAAATTAATAGCTCCTTAGAGAATTTTTTTTCTGTGAAACCCATATAACTGCGTCTCTATCTTCCATCCAAATCAAGTTTGGATTTTTACTTTGCCATGTCAAGACATTCTAGTGCCTTCTCTGTTCTTTGATAATGTAATGTTACATGTTTGTGAGCAAGCGTGTGATGTCCTTTCAGGATAACTCAATGCTACCGTTATTTCAACAGAAAAAGAAATTGCCCGAGGGATGATATTTTACTGTGTCAAGTTTTCTTTTCTTTGTCTAAGAGCTGTTGTTTCAGTAATACTGGGCTACAAAGCAAAGTTTTCTCCAAAATGTTTTCAATGAATAAATATCGGAGCCCTCAATCTGCACAGGAAATCCAAGCTTACAACGAACAAGATATCACGGCAAAATAGTGCCCCAAATTGACAACAAAAGCATTGCCAATGTATTTAAAAGCTAGTCTGGTTCCCAGACCGAAAAATACCGAACAGTTTGAGAGATCTTCAGGTTCATGGACGTCATATAAAAGTCTTGAGTCGCAAAGCTCTTGCATTGACTGAAAACATCGATGACCATCTTACCGTTCCGAATACAAACGTGATCTCGTGTCATCGTGTATTTATATTGTTGCCATGAATGATTTGGTTGACAATAGCGAGCAAGCCTTCGCATTACTATTGGGCCCGTTTGTTTCGCGCGCGCGGGTTCGGATCGCGGCGATCTGATCCCGGTGATCGGCGGTTCATTGACACCAGAACCCGCCTAATGGATAGTGTAAACCAGGCTCGCCATATGCAGCAAGGTATGAGACGGAGAGAACCCCCCCCTGCTTTGTGTTGGTCATTATCTCGCAGGAATCTGGGGAATTCCTTTCAGACATCTTGGGGGGGATGTGTTAAGTAACAATAGTCTGGAATGTGTATAGGGATTGGACATGTTGGGGGGGGTACCCCTCGGTCTCATTTCTTGCTGGGTATAAGGATCGCGATCCAGTTCCGTGTGAAACGTTGAGGTCCTTCTGTATTGGGTACGGTAAGATGCTTGATGACCGATGGCTTCAATGACTCATGTGGCCTGATGAATGGCATTGCGAGTCCAAACATTTTTACACGACGTCGGTACTTAGGTCCGGTAGCCCTCAAGGTCACGTGACAAAGAGGGAGTTGTTTCCGAACATTTCCGACAGAGGCCTAAAGTTTTCAAACTAATGTTCCAGATTTTGTGGGTGCTGTCGTGAATGTCTGCAAATCTATTGGGCGAGTGTTGTTCTTTGCAGACAACCCACATGCATTACGATTTCCCCAGAATCCTTAGTTTGCGCTTCTTGCTTTTTTCGCACATTGATCCAATATTGTTTAAAAACATAACGAACGTGCCCTCAGAGCCACGGTTTACAGCCGTTATTCAAGTCGGGTTCCTCCAAAGCATGTTGTGTAAAAAACACCTACCTGTCTCACATGTTATTGACAGGGTTTTGAACCAACCTATACCTAAAAGTGCACTCTCAGTAAATTATTCAAGAAGGGGACACTTCATTTTCATGCAGTCAAGAGGAGACATTTCAAAAATATGTTTCCATGTGCTTTCCCGCCGTAGACTCTTTTATGCACAATCTTGCATGGGGCAAACTCCAGCTCAATATCACAGTTGTCTGTGCGATATATTTGCTTCGGCCTAAAGTTTTGGAGCACGATTAAAATGTCAACTGTTATAATTAAAGAGGGGTGTCAGTAATCTCGTACAATGATGTTTACACAAAAACTTCTGAAATCCTTGCTGAAGTTCTCTCCAGATAATTTCATGCACCGCTGAGGGTCGGCACAAATTTTACACTTGTTTATGTGTAACATGGGTTTCCAATTTGCCAACACAGGCATGTACATGCGTAAAGGTGAAGTTTTAGTGAAGCAACAAGTTGGAGGGATCATTTCTAATATGTCAATGGATTCTTTGGTAAATGGAGCACTTTTGAAATAATTATTTTATTGCGAATTTACAAATTCTGGAACTGATAGGTGATGTCATGGCAACAAGCTGTTCAGTTTTTCATTACTTATCCTTATTTTTTAAAGTAAAATAATGTTTCAAACAGACGACTTCTTCGGGGTCATAAAAGTCTACTCAAAATCAGGCAACGGTCGTCGGGACCTGTCTTTTTCTCGCATCTTGCCTGCCTAGCAACGGAAATTAAAAATCTTGAAAACCCACTTGCACTTGTCAGCTTGCGTGGAGCGAACGTGAATTACTAATCATCGTTTGCAAAACAGTTATTACCGACTTGATGAGCTTACTGACCACAAAATGCAGACTAATATTGGATTTTTACATTATGATGATTTATATTCTGGTTTGTAAAGTGGAACTTGTTACTGTCAGTGGCATGTGAATCCTCAAAAACAGTGATGGATGGAGTATGTATGTGATGAACGCTTGAAAGTTGCGAAGTTGCCAGTGTTGACAGTTCCCAGAGGCTGATATCAAAATTACTGCATGTTTACGAAGAGGATGAAACATGTGGCAACTTAAGAACCCTGCCGAATAATTGCTCGTTCCTCCATGCAGGTGTATGTCAGACCAACAAGTACACAATCTTCAGAGCTCCCCTAACATGGTCGCGTATGTAGCCCAGAATGTTTTGAAAGACACCCCAATACCATCTTTTACTTGGTGTTCCTACATGTTTGTTTGAAGCAAGTTATGGCAATAATGAGATACCAAGACATATGGCCCATCGGACGAGATAAAAAGCAATGAATGATCGAGGTTAACGGCAATGCAGTTCTTTTTTTAGCGGAACTTTCTTGTCGGCTCAGATCAATCACTCAGAGCAACAGAATAGATTCATAAGGACAACACTAACTTCAAAAGAGCCGTCATTTACTTCCTGAAAGCTGAGGCAAGCTCCGCCCCCTCCTGTCAAATCTAGGCCTTACAATCGATAAATTCAACTTAAACTTGACATAGAGCCTGAAAGCAAAAGGTCACGCAGTGAGCTCCCGGAACCCTTGCGCGGTCTGCCTAAGGGGGTTTTCCATTGGGTCGTCCTATCACGTTCGATAAATGTTGGAAAAAGAATTCCTTACTGAAACCACTCCATGAAACATTCCTGTTGGAATTTTACCTTTGTCTTCCTCAAGTAATATTTTGGAAAAGTCACTGGGAGATGGGTAAAAAACGAATTTTATTAATGACCTTTCACGTCCGGCGGTGTTGTACCTTGGTCTTCTTGTTTTCACTCGCCGTGCTTTCTTGAAAATGAAATTGTACAACCTTGCAAAGATTTGCCTACCTGCAGTCGATGGGTTCCAGATTTCGTTGAGTTGACATCGCGCAGTTGTTGTTGGCAAAGGTTAGATAAAATATTAGAATCTTTTGTAAAAGTAGAATATTGCTTTATGTTTATTACCCCCTTATACATTACCAAAGTGTGTAAAATATTTTGATCTGTTTTATTTCTGCTTTTACCCACAGGCTACCGTGAAATTTGAAATCGTAAATGCATTGCACTCTTCTTCATGAATTTTAGATTTATCGGAAGTGATGGGTCAATTTTGGCAGGATATTTCTCTTTTAGATCAGGTAATTTTTCAGTTTCTATAAATTGATATATACTGGCAAATATTTTTCAAAGCCCTTTTTCTAAGTTGGATTTTTTTAAAGAAGAAACTGAACGAAAAATATTACAAATTCTAAATTCTTTGCACGTTATTTTTCCTATCCGAGGGTTCCAGAAGTGCGCCATCAGGGGTCAACTTTCAGGCTCTATTGTAGGTCAACGCATTGGTGACTGAAATACATCTTTGATGTTTTAGACCGATCAGACAAAACGGTTTATGATCATGGCCATAAGTTATCACGCCCACTTTTCCTAAAGCGCGTTCACCGTATGATAAAAGAAATATGTCACGGCACCCGTACTGACGATTATGTTGCACAGGCATGACAGGTTCAAATATGATGATATAAGTCTCAAAATATTAAATGGACATCATTTTACAAACTGACTCATGAAAGCTCGACAAGGAGAAGTGTGTCTGACAGGGCCGGTGATAGAGGGGAATACACGAGGGACAGGTTCTACCTCATGCCCTTTGTAGGGTAGCAGTGTATCCACGTAACCGGGGGGGGGGTTGAAAGCGTCAGCGTTATAAGGAACGGTACTTCATATTAACTTGCTTTTTTGGGGGGGAGAAGTGAGTGCTCTTTTAAGACTGAATATAAATTTGGGAGTTGCTTTTAGGCAAATTATCATTTTCCCCTCGGACCTATAAAGACCTGAACACACCAATGTTGTAGGGTTAATAGGAGCGCGCTCTCGTGAATCTCTCTTCATTTGATGATTTGTTCTGCTACTTGAAAGCTAAACAAGAAATTCAAATTTATCTCAAATTGACTGATCATCGCCCAGATAGAACGTGATTCGTTGATCTAACCAAACGAAGGTGGTGACATTGCAGTGTGTTTGGTCGGGGTATTTCTAAGTAAATGAAGATTCCTTGCCATGGTCAATGGAACGTGCCAACAATCAATCAAACACAAGTCAACATATTTTCAAAGGGTTTGAGATCAATGAAATTAAGTTTCAAAACGGCAACGCAGTCATGGCATTGGCCGAGTTTGGAAAAACGTGTCGGAGTTGTTATTCATGGCCTAATTTTTTCGACCATTGAAACAAAGCCATAAAAATTGACAATAAATTGTTCCTTTTTTCTCTTTTTTTCTAACGCAGTGTCCATGGTGAGCTTGGTTGCGATAATCTGCGACTAAACAATGCACTCCCTCGCCCGCTTTTGTTGCCTTGGTTACGATGGACGACGAGCGCGGACTTGTCGAAGTGCGATGATATTGAGGCAGTAAGTCGTGGAACCCATGGCGTCTAGGGACGAGCGGACTCTTGTAGACATGCAGGGGACTCGTTAAACCATGCATTCTATTTGCAGGGAGAAGTTCCCCCGTTTGAGGTGGCTGACAATTCGTGGCATAGCCAGGCTGAAATCAGCGGTTGCTGCAGAGTGTCGCTAACTCGTCCTGATCGTTGATTTGACAATTTTGATCCAAGGATCATCCCTTTTGGAAAAGGTCCAAATCTGGCAAATTAGACCCCCTCGGTAACCAAGGCATCGCTACTGTGACTTCGAACTCGAGACCAAGGTCTAGAATAATTGGACATTATTCCTCACTGAAATATGGCCTGGCGGACACTACTCGTCCAGGAGATCACTTGGCAGTTACTCAAGCGGTGTTCTTTCCAACGAAACCAAGGAGAGGACAGTGGTAGAAGACAAACACTGGGCGACGTAGAGCTCCATATCCCTAGCCCGCGTCCTTCCATCGTGATGATTCAATATTTTTGACTGGTCCAGCCCGATTCTACGTGCCCGTTTTAGTGTATAATGATTGACGAGTGCCATTTTAAAGCTATTTCTTAGCGAAAAACTATCCACGCTTTCCCGAAAAAGAAGCAAAATAATTACTCATCATAAATCTGCAGATGAAGAATAGGCCATCTGTGTAGAGGAGATCACAGACTTGTTGAGGAGTCTAATGAGGCGGGGGAGGGACGGCTTCTAAGGCCAAAGTGCCGATTTCAGGCAACCTTGCCACAAACCAGATGAAATTAGCTAAAATGAAATTGGCTTCAACCTTCTCAGGAAAGGCCGCTCGTCGTTGGCAATATCAGTCTCGCGAGGTCGCCCTGGCTTGCGCTGCAGCGGTGAAGGCCGAACGTGATGCCGTTATCGAATGTATGATAAGTTCACCGGTACCGACATTAACAAGAACCTCGTAATCAGTTCCTTCGTTTTAAAAGTGTCCCATGTTTAGAAAAGCATCGACGTGACATTAAGCACGCAGGAAATGCCAGTGTCTGCCAAGGCAAACTCCACACCTTTTTTCAACTAAACGCAAACTGATTATCTTTTCGGGATGACGAATCTAGTCCTGTCAATTTTGGGATCCCTAGTACAGCATGATTTTTTCGGAGGTGTAACCCAAAGGGAAAGCACTGTCATAGCAATGGGTGAAAGACCCCTTTCCCCCCAAATTTACATTGAATGCATCCGAGTCAAAGAATATGCAAAGGAAGCCTCAGTCGGTTCTGTTCTGTAGACTGGCCATCTAGGTCACCTGGGGCCAATTTCATAGAGCTGCTTAAGCAAAAATTTGCTTAAGCGTGAAAAAACCTTGCTTGACAAATCAGGTTACCAGCCAAAACTTCTCGTGACGTGTGATGTATATTATTTTGGAATGCTATTTACTTGTCTTTTGGATATAGCATGACAATCACATAGAGTTTGAGCTGGTAACCTTTGTTTATTAAGCAAGGTTTTTTCGTACTTAAGCAAATTCTGTGCTTAAGCAGCTCCATGAAATTGACCCCTGAGCTTACACCCAGCGATTGTTTCCTTTGGGGACATTTGAAGAGCATTGTTTTTTCAAGTCCTCCACATGATTCCGTTGCCTAGTTACGGACCCATACAGCGAAGTCAACGTCTAGCAATGTAGCAGTCGTGAGTCTGTGCAAAACATGCACCGCTATTGTGAAAACTGTAGATGGTTTAGACATGTAGAAGGTGTCGCTGAGTGAAAAGGTAAATTTTAAGCCTCTTTTATGAATATTAAAGAATGAATGTTATTTTGAGTTACCTATCCAGAGCCACAATGCGTAAAAAAGCTCAGATAGGCATCGGCCCAATTTGGAAAAAGGATAATTTTACTTAGTGATTTAAAAACCAATGGTGCTCACTCGTCGTAATTGCAGAGATGCTAGTTGGGGTATCAATGGAAAGCTCATAAACTACTTTTCCAGATGAAACCCTACATTGAGTGTTTCGCTTTATAACTTTAATGTACCAATCCATTACAGAGAGGTATATTGCATTTTTAAAATCAAAACAAATCAAACAGAAGTTCAATGACGAAATGGTGTTAACAAAGTTGGCTCTGACCTGAAACTAAACACGGGGACGAGCAACATGGTCTTTGGAACATTTTGCTACAGGACAGAAACAATTCGAAATGTTCCACTGCGTCGTGAAATCTGTCCTCTTCAATAGTCACAGGCCAAGATCTCGGCCCATGCTTCGTTCCTTTCACAGCTAGCGCCCCAGCATTTTACTGAAAGATTTATTAAAATATACATTTCTGCTCGCAAAATGTATATAATTCCCAGAGCCTTTTCTTTTTTCCCACCAAGTTCCTTGGCTATGTCCGCTGGAGAGATGAAATATCAAACGCTTCCAAAGACCGACCCTGGGTTGTTGTTTTTTTTCTACCCTGGGTTATTGTTGCCCCTGTCGAACACAGTCGAGAAGCCTGAATGAGGCGGGGAAGGAAGACATTCATCGGCAACGAGCAAGTGTCCCCTTGTAAATGACGACGTTCTTTGAACTGAAGGTATTAATTTCACTGGGAGTGCGAAAGGCGACACGGAATTGGCACAGCGCGGGGAGAGCGCCATGGCGAGAAGGCGGCTCGATTCACCGCCAGCACTTCAGTGTTCAAGAGGGTATGGCTATGTTTAGAAGCAGGCCCTGCACCCAAGCCCGCAGAGCTGTCAGGACTGTCATTTTAAATTACATTAAAAGTGTTACCTTTTAATAAATTGACTGGACAAAGCCAGCTTGTCTTCACAAAGACCACTCTTTCTTACAGCATAAGTCTCCCTTGAAGTGGTTTATCCAGGTTTTGAGTCGGGGTGGGGGGATTGTGGATTTTCCTTTTGTTCTGAAACAATTTCCGAATTTGCTTTTACCTGTAAGAGAACACCCCACCGGCCGATGCTAGTACGGTGTCTGAAGAATTGGCATTTTCAACTCTTAGAAAAATATTTAAACTTGTCCTCGGGGGACAAGTTGCCCTCTGCTCCCGTTCGCATGCCACAGTTGCTGGAACGCACAAAAAAATGAGAAAGACTGTACTGAGGCATATTCCGCGCTCCTCCATCACAATTCCAATCTCTTTATTCAAGCGATTCGAATATATGAGATCCTGACCTCTATTCGAGCTTGAGAAGATAAAGACGCCCATGCGTGAGGCATGCGCATCATGATTTTGTGCTCAATTTTTCCCTTCACAGTTTGAACGTGAGAATAAAACTGTACTTAAGCCCGACCGCAGTAGTAAAAAAATACTAGGCTTAAATTCAACATATGTGTCGTTACGTATAAAAAAAAAAAACAGTTTCGAGGCAACAGAAATGACGGAAGATGTGGCTTCTTCGAGTCACAGAGGGCCAGTCAGCTTGTTGTAGCCTGTTCACGCATGCAGGTGTTCCAGACGATGTTCCCCCCTGACGCTTGGTTCAGCAGAATGAATGCTCGCGCCTACTGTCGGGTAGAACGACAGGGACCTGGACTGTTTGCCTCAATGTGACGATCAGTCTACATTAACGGTTATAACTTCAGTTTATAATATTGAATGTACATAGTACAAATATTTCAGGAATTGGCCTTATTTGAAAGTCAGCCACATTGAATCGAAAGAGATGTTCACCTTTTATTTTGGGAACTGAAGATAATAATGAAAGCAATGGAATGAAACTTAATTACAAATTAACGTCATTTGTGGTGATGAATAATTGAATTTTAGATCTAAATGTTTCAAGCCACATTTAAAAAAAGAATGTTTTGTAGGCATGGAACCCAATAAAGTCTGGTCCCATGACATTTAACAGATTACAATGAATGAGATTCTGGGAACATGATCAAAAATGGCTTTCCGGTGAATAAGGTCTATACAAACATTGTTGGGTTTCTTTTGCTTATGTGCCGTAGAGGATAATGTGGCCACGAGATTACAACACACGACACGCCAGCAGTTGTGGCTTCTTATGGACCCTTATAGTTGGTACTCGGTAATCATTCTTTTAACATGAGAAGAAGCCATTGAAAAAACGTGGAGGGCAACCCCTTTAGTCTGGTCGCCGAATTAGGGCCTATACTATACCTGTAATATGTAACGGCAAAATAACTTCGCGGGGCTTCTGCATACAAAAATGATTTCCCAGCAAAAGCTGACATAGTTCTTGGGCTTTGGAGTGCTCTTGTGCTCGAATCGGTCAATACAGACTTTCTCTCTCGGCAGTGCGACCTTTTTATGACTGTTTTTCTAAAACCTTTTTCGATCTGGGTCGCATGTAAATCATTAACACGAAGTGCGCATTGCATATACTTGCGCGGCCTCGATTCTGTAGTCGACAAAACTTTTAGCCCATGCAGTAACATTGGAAAGCTGTTAAGCCAAAGGATTTAGAGCCTATTCCCTGAAACTGGATCTTGTCTCGGTTTCTAAAAGTTGTTCGCAATGCAAAAACAAAAAACGCTACACCTGTAAACCGTTCAATAAACCATACAGATAAAGCTATGAGAAAGTGACCGGGCGAGGCCCTGTGATCTTCCGAGTATACTGAACGTCTATACCTAAACAGCCATGCACCCCATCCCACGTCAACGGGTCCTCCTGTGTCTGATCAGGGGCCCCAGTCAGAGCTTAAGGCCGTGACTTGGCTACGGCTTGAAAAAATTACCCCGAGTCCATGATAATGGTTACACCCGTAGAGTTTTGTGTAACTTCAAGCTGCGGTCAAGTAATTCGTACACAGTTTAAGTTGCCGTGGATCCCGCCTAAAGTCCCGATGCAAGCAACATCAGCAACTATTCATGTCCACTGAAACATTTTAAAAAAAAGCTGCGGTCGGGTGTAGAGTACACCCCTCCCCATTGATGCTAACCTAGAACGAAAAGCAGCGAACAGACAGCACCATTTACGAGACAAAACGCTGTCGTGTCGTGTGGTCAATAAAGCGAGAGCAGTGTATGATGGGAGGCGGGGGCCACGCGCTGTTTGCTAAGTTTATCCTGTTGTCATACTGATGTGACAAAGATCGACAGCGTACGCTATAATTGTGCCGCATAGGGCTAGGAAGCTAACCACAACCAGCCCTCTCTGTAAAATCAAGACGTTGCTGTCAGAGTAGGGGACGGAGCGTCGCTTCTCTACTGGCAAAAATAACCACAAAAATCCATCCCCGTCACCGGAAATTTGCAAAATGTGCGATCCGAGACCTCGGTCTATATCTGAACGAGATGTACGTCATAGAGGAATTCTTTCTTTCTAATAGGATCGACAGCCTGCCGCACGATAATGCACGAGGGTGACGATAACAATAGTCTCGACGGGAATACAGACATAATTATAAGTATTTAGCCTGAGGGTGCATGGCCTTTGTCGTGTGTTAGGGCACATCCAACGACAAATTCGTCATTGAAGAGGAATCAACGTTCTGTTTGGTGACTAGTGACGTTTGGTTTGACTTTGGCGGAATTCAACACATGGATGACGTAGCTCCTTAAGACGTCTCAAAATTGTCGGAGGGTCAAGAGGCGAACAGCACGGAAAGGGAATCAAAACAGATTGGGACATGGGCTTAATAAACCTAACTGTTAGGCCTATTGAAACAACCAACCCATGCGCTGCTCATAAGAGACCTCTAGCACCTAAAAGGCAAACAAACGAATACAACCTCACAGATGAGGAAAGCGTGACGAAATTCGTCAATATTGATACATGTACGTACATGTATTCAACTTTTAGTAATATTTCGAATGACGTCACAGAGTCGCGTTGGCGTTTCTCTTTTCACGACGAGTAGGCTATGAGCCGACTTAGCCTTATATAGGTGGGCGTTCTTGCCTCATTCATACCAAGCCTCTGTTAACCGTCTTCTTGACACCGCTATTTTTTTTTACTCCTATCTAGGTATATCTCCGTTAATGACAACTAATGACAATCTCCAGCCGGCTCAGGCGTTTACCCGCTTGAGCTTGTGCAAGGGGGCCCAGCACTTTCTACAGGTTCTAGTTTAAGCAAAAAGAAGCAAAAGCGGAAATCTTCACGGGTGAAATGGTGACAGAAGAGACCGGCCGGCTGGAGTCAGAGGTCGGGGGGAGGGGGTAAATTCTTTATTTGGCTGAGGACCAGGTGTGATAACAATGCCTGCAGGTGTTAAGCCTGCCGTTCGCACGGACCTGCGTAAAATCATATGCATATGAAGCAAGATATGGGACAAAGAGCACCCCCTTTGTGTCGGTCATTGTTTGATCGGAACCTCAGGAATTCTTTTCAGACATGGGGGGGGGGTCGTTAGGTAACAATATTCTAGAGAGTGTATAGGGATTGGACATGTGTCGGGGTACCCCTCCGTCCCGTATCTCCGTGGGTATATAAAAGTTTGCAGGTGCGTATACACAAACCTGTTGTGCCAAGTAATTATTCGCGGCCTGTTAGGGAAAATGCACAAACCAAAGTTTGTTATATTATTTGCAACGGCGTCCGAGGAGCGTCTCAGACTCGCTATCGTCATTGCCCACAATCGGTGGCATTTTATACCAATGGCTATTAGCCTTTTGGCTGCATGGCGGACACATTAGAAGGGCGCCTTATGGTTTGGGGAAAATCCCTTGTGTTAGCTCCAAATTTTCCTCACGGTTCAAATAGCGCCCTCCTATTGTGTTTGCCACGCTTCAAAAAGCTAATAAATAATATCGGGCTCTGCGCCCAATCGTTTAAGAGTTACCGGCAGGCTCGATAATACAAAGGTTTGTTTGTCCGAAGGTTCAAGAATACAGTCTGAATTTAGAATATGCTTTATTAAGTTTCTAAAGTCCAATTTCACCAAAAGGGGCATAAGTTCGAAAATTCTTCAATCCTTAAAATAACTCAAGGTTCAAAAGTCCGAGGTTGGCCTTGACTTCCCTTAAATCTTTAATGCTTTATTTTCGGACACTTGTCGATTCGGAATAGCGAACCTTATGTGAAGGTACTGCGCGTGCTCAGAACTATGCAGCATGCTCAGAACTGGTAACCATTATATTTGTCGCCATCAAGCGTCTCAAAGTCTCCCATTTGGATTATCGATTCTTAGGACTTCTGAACAAATGGATTATCGAACCTAGCTTGGGCCTAACGAACCTTCGAACAGTTGAAACTTCAGACCATTGAGCGGTAACCTGAGTATCAAGACTGTACAACTGTTCAACTTTGTGGTATGAAGGAATGACTATGGTACATCCCGAACACTCGCTGCTGACATCGCGCCATTTGAAAATTAAAACACAGCTCTGTCATTATCCCATAATCTCACCGAAAAAAGTGCACAACTCTCTCACATCGAGTGCGCGCGCACAAATTCCGCGGCCCAGTTACAGATCGATGGAACAAGTCAATCAACAGCGCCAAAACATCTTCCCATGCACCGGATTGGCCGTTAAGCCCCCCCCCGCAACATTCAGTCAATTCTAACCTTTAGCTTGCTGCGCAGATCAATCAAGCACAAACTAGATTTTGTCCTCATCTACCTCAGTTTAAGCTTGTCATGCATTCTCTCGCAACACATGCATCCATTAACCTACCTGAAACTCGGCCATTAGCGGAACTAATCATGTCCCGGCATAGACAGAGGCAGATCCTAATTTCCAAGACCATAAAATTTTGTACTCCATTTATTAAGCGCGCTGTGGGCATGGATCTACCTAGACAGAAGTGTCTTGCATGCAAGCGAGCGACGAGTAGTATTTAATGCGTTGGTTCCCCGTAAGGTTTTTCGCGACGACACTCGGCTATACTCTGATTTCATTTCAATCTGCTGGGAAAATATGAATTCAATGATCCGTAGACCGGGCGAGTTGTAACCGTCCTCTTATCTACTCTCGACCGGTGGAATACAGGAGAAAGAAAATCAGATAACGACGAACTGGGACGCTTGCCGCGCCTCAGTGTTGGCCACACCGTGCCATAATGAACCTCTGAACAAGCGGAAGGTTCGACTCTCACGCATGGAGGAGCGTGTGTTTGATTAAGGTTTCAATGGGAGTAGTATACACCATTTTATTTATTAAACACTGATACAGGCAAAAGTTTACATATTGGTGGAGTGTCTATGTGCTAAATGTGTTTAAAAAAATCACACTACCGCAAACCAATAAAAGTCATGTTTAAAAGCATGTGTTCACGTTGGAACGGCTAATTAACATCTGTTTAAATGAACTGTGAATGCACTATAAATAGCTCGTCTGCCTAAAGACGCGTATCCAGCCGGGGATGGCCAAGTAGGCGGGGCACCCCCTTCATTGTGCAATAACATTCATTAATGTATTTGGTTGTCACTAGCCACTCCGGCTATATTGTTATAAATTCTGTCTACAGAGACAAAAAGACAAAGGCAAAGATAGGCAAAAGACCAAGAGAAAGACAACAAACAAACTTAAGGCAAAGAAAAATGAAACAAGTCAAGCAAAGCCACAGAGGTAAGAGAAAAGGGCAATATAAGGAACACAGAAAATTTGCCTTATCAAATTTGCCTTAAAACATATGTGCTTACCGTGTCTATAAGGCACCCTACATATGGGGTTTTCTGGTCCCACAAAATGTCATCCAATTTTTTCCCTGTAATAGAAATAGAGAATCAGGATTTAGGGAAAATTGTGCACGTCTTAGGCCCATACGCACCCATGCTTTTTTCCAGCAATTATTTTACCTACCCAGCCCTTTAAATAACAGCCCTTTCAGTTACGCGAGTGCAGTGTTTTACTGATCAACAAATGAAAATCAAGGAAGGTAGTCTTCAGTACAGGAGCATTGTACCCTGTTTCTCACTTTTTCGGGGGGGGGGTTAACTTGCCTCAAACAGGCAAGTTTTCTTAGTTCATTACATCGGTAAGACCACTCATTTCCTGATATCTGATGTGAGTGCATCGCTTCTTTATCTACAACGATTTCATGGTTGATAAACGCTTTCTTCGGCCATCTTGGGCCAGGTTTTTCTCGACCGTGCAAATTTGGTGACGATAGGCAAAATTACTCGGCCTGTTGACCTCGAATTTATCTAGACGAATCCGTGCGTGTCTCAGACCGCGGAATTAATCGAATTACCTGCCGGTCGGTGGCGGACAAGTTTCGCTCGAAAGACTACATTGAGAATGCAATTTCAGAGATTGCTTGGCCATATCTTATTTGTTTCCTGTATTTTTCAGCCCGTATGTTGTCACGGTGACTGAAAAACGGCAGAGCAGTGTGAGACTTCAAACTTGAGTCCTCACATTTTCATAATAATTTCTAAAAGGCTGATAATCATGGTCCGGATTTGAATTGATGAACCTAATAGAGTATTTGTTTTGTTTTTATTATTGTTCTATAAACCCACGGACCCTCTGAAATTCTTTATTGTGTCACTCGGCGAAGATGCCAACGTTTCTTCCTTTTACTCGACATTAAAATTGGCGACATCAAAGGAATTACTTTTAGTTTTAATTTGTCCGGGAGGATACGAATTGTGTGACATCTGCACAGGATGCAATAAGCGGATGCTCCTCACATACCATCGAAACGAGTGTCGTGACGTGTCAGTCGCAATGCAGCAAATTCAGGATCTTGTGTGGCTGTGCGCACTGGTTATGGTTTGGGACAGCCTCTCAGGTCTCGGGCGGAACCGCAGTATAGAAACTGTTTTTTGTTGTTGAGAAAACTGGGGACGTCTGTGCTTCAGTGTGTCCCCACAACGATGGGGGAGGGGTTGGTTGGGTTGCGTTTAGTCATGACTTGGGAAAGAATGATTTGGTTGCTCTGGTGAAACTTTGGTTCGGTCTGGGTTAATCAAGCTGCCTATTCCCGATGATGGAGGTACTTCTACGGGCATGTTCAATTAACCCAAGTTACGACGATGTGAATCCTTAAGCGTTAATAGGGCGGATCTGTGATCTGTTTTCATTGGCTATATATGCTCTATCCACTCAATAAAAAGCAAGGGATTTTCCCGGTTTCCACAGATGGCGCAATGATGCCAGTATACTACTGGAAAAGAAGCCAGCGTATATACATTTATGAGATAAAAAAGACGTTAAAGTTGGGTGGAGAAGCGAACGCTTGTCGTGGAAGCGCAGTGGGTTGGGTCAGGGGGTGCCCCTTGAGACTGAGTCATTTGGAATAATTGGACATTCGAATATTCAACCCTCCATTCGACTGAATATTTGAGTATGCGGTCGTACCAAATCCTCAGAAAAGCGGAAGCCAATTTGTGTGTTGTGGTGAAACTCATTTCGTTTCAGGCCCCCTATACTTACCTCTGACCACCTCACATCTGGAGAGGGGCGGCTTTCTCTCCTAGGCACTCATTATCATATAATTGAGAAGTTTTATTCAACCCAATCTAAGGTTTGGTTTTGTTTGAAATTCATGACCACTTGCGTGTCGGCACGAGTCACGACCCGGGTGCACTGGGCGCATCAATTTTGGCTGACCTGTTTCGGCAAAACAGGTGCTGCGTGAAAACGACATGTCCGATTAAAAAAAAAAAACAAAAAAACAAAAAAAAAACAAAACCACAATGATTGCAGGACATTACTTTCGAAGGTTCGGCGCGTGGAAAATGATTACACTGCGATGATATAGGAGAAACTGTGGGCTGGGTTTGGGTGGATAGCGCCCTTCACATTTAGGATTATAAGATGAGGGTGGGAGCCCAACTGATGTTCTGTCCCAATTGGTGATTTATTCCCTTGGTCCCAGTGAGATCTAACATCGATATCAAAAAGTGCCACAAAGTTTAAAGAAAACTGATGTCTGGCCTTATTGTTGAACATAACTGCGTTTAAACATTTTGTAACCAAACAATTGAAGTTGTCACGCTTTTAGCAGTTTTTTAAAGTGTATCTTAACTCTAACAAAACAGAGGAAACAGCTTCTCTTGCTATTGACAAGTGAAGAACACCATGGCATTTATTGTCCGCATACATGGTGTAGTATCCAGTGGAGTAACAAGAGTAAAATCTCTGGGGGGGGCAGCTGGGGTGCATGCATTTTTTTAAGGGGCCACCACAAAAAAAGCTGTACTTGCATTTTAACAGAAATTATTCACAGATTTCAAAGGGGGGGGGGGGGCACGGACATCCGTGGTGACACCGCTGGGGTGATCTTATCCAACCGCAACCTTTTCGAATCAAGAGGAAAAGCGCCCTCTTGTTTTGAGGATTCTGTATCTGACATTATGCAGACGATCGGATGACAGCTAAACGCGGAATAACTAATTTGAAGGTTCATGGTGCCAGTGAGTGAAGGCCCAAACAGCTTGTGCTTTGTGTCAACAGAAAATAATCGTGTTGTCGAAATACGTATTCGTGACAGTCACTGGAAGGGGACTGCAACCGAATAGCTCATTAATTAAAAAGTTTCTGTTATTTCAAAGGAAAGCGGGAATCAGGTGAAGTTCTAGAACTTCCAACGTGGGGCCTCTCAGCCCTGGTCGTTGACACCTCTACAGCTAACTGCCTTCTTGTGTATTAGTAGAGGGTATTTTGAGAGAGTGTTTTGGCTTTTCTGTTATCACAGGGTAACCAGATTGGTTCCCTTGGGTTGCCTAATAGGCTTAAATCACCTGAGACGAAAGGTTTTCCACCCGTCTCCTACTCTGTCTCAGAGAACTCGGACATCAAACAAGCTTGGCCTCAAGTGACTATCACAATAAGGGACAGTTTTGTCATTTGGTGTTGGATGAAAAATAAGTTGTGATTCATTACAGCATAATCTGCAGCATCTTGTTAACCTCCAGTCGAGTCGTTCATACGATTTCCTGGTCAGTAATTGATATCAGAACATGACATGCATCGCAGCATGATGTGCAAACACGTACATTGTATTTTTTTCAATCAAAGTGCGTGCTTATTGGGCTATAATTACAACTTCATTTTCGAAAAGGTAACCACTGACGAAAACAGCTGGAGGCAAGGTGAAACACTTCAAGAAAAGAAAAATCACCGTGTGCGTGGTTTGGGGATGACTGTATATATCCAGTCTTCTGAAAACGAGCAAAACACTGTTTCAAGCTTCTTCATTATGACGTTACTGTTACATAATTCGTTGCCGTTCTTGCAGTTTGCTACTTGTTTCTTGACGCTTTTCCTTGCAAAATGAATATTCAGGGTAGAGGATTTTTTTCTAGTCATAAGAGCGCACATTGACATACCCCCATTTTCTCTCAGGCTCACTGGTGATCCTGTACATTATGAACCATTATTTACTTCACGTTTAATCCCTGTAGCAGTAACATTCTTTGAGCACGTTTAACTTATAATTGAATAAATGAAGTTAACAAGCAATGAGGTTTGTAATTAAGACACTGCAAGTGGAAAGGGTTGCCACTGCAAAAGAAATGAAGTTGGAAAGTACGCGCGGTAATGATAAAAACCGCCAACCTTACGGCAGCAATTCATATAACACCGCTTCCTGCTAACACGTATCAACCTACACCAACCTTGACCTTCCAAGTTTGCAACCAATTTCTGAAAATCCTGGATTCTCTCCTTATTCACACCGTCTATGTTCCATGCACTGCTTCAACACACTATTCTCAGGTGACCGGCACTGACATTTTCTTCGTTGTCTCTGGAGTCTTTGTGGGGAGAATCAACAGGCCCGATGTACGGTATTTGTCCGGAAGACACACACCGTGTCAAGAAACGTGTTTAAATAGCGTCGCCGGCAGAGGGCGTTTGTTTGCTTGAGGGGGCGCAAATACTGATCAAACAAAGTGCGACATTTAATCGGCCGAATTCTGGCTTCTGATATCCTGTCGAGGGCAGTCACTCTACATTTGTTCGCAAATTGCAAAAAAATTAAAAATAAATAAAAAAACAATAATAATAACTGTTGTATGCATGTAAGCTGAACAAGTTGATTAGTTGACCAAGGCTTCGTCGTGGTTTTCTATTATTGTGAGACAATTCCATAAGTCAACCATATCACCTCTCTGCCAACCGTCACAAAAAGATCGATTGTAACTGGTCGCTCAAGTCAGTTGAAGTTTTCTTAATAACTCAACGATTCAATAACGTGCCAAAACACTAAATCTGTGCAGACAGAAGGGGCAGATGTGTGAATAAGTACGTTTAAAAATAAAGCAACTTCTCAATCTCTTGGATACGGCTGGAAATGCATCTGCATCATTTTTAGCCGAAGCTAAGTAGTTCAGACTTAACCTATCCTTAAAAAATGTCAGAATTCACTCATACTTCATGTGACAGACAGCAAGTGGGCTCTAAGGCGATAGATTGAAAAATGACTCGTTGGAGTCCTGCTCAAACACAGCCGGAGCCCTACTACCAGAACGGTTTCACAGCTCGCTTTTAATCACGTCCGTGCGCTGTAACATGTACGCATGCTGTCATTATGTTTGCTCAAGGCATTCGGAGCAATCGTTCAACCCGCCTCTTTCTGCGTGGTTGTGGTTTGACCATGGTTTGACAGTCTTGCTTGGTAAGTCTGATGCGCAAAGCACAGGCCAAAATATTTGCTGGACACAACTGGCGTAATTTAGGCACAGTAATACGGCGCCCTTTTTGACTCTTTGGCAGGAAATAACATGTAAATGAATCTAGCCCTAACATTTGACATTTGTGGACGTGGGAATAACATATGGAGGTTGAAATTGGGAGATTTAATACCATTTTATGAACCTTGTTTGGCTATTTCGAGAGCGTTCAAGAAAATCTCGACAAAGTGGCAAACGGTGTTCTCTGGTGATCGGATGATTCCCCGTCCAGGAAAGCACACAGGAAATCCCCACAGTCTCAACGGAATACATGTATGCCTTTTCGTTGTTTGTGAGACATTTTTAGGCCTGCCCTTCAGGCAGACGATCTCATAAACTCCCTTGAGGTCAGAGATTTATCTGAGCTGCAAGTGACGGGGCTTAGTTTTGAATCTCCAAACACTGACAGCGGGCACTTGGTTTGTACTTGAATATGGATGTATGTACATAAGAAAGAGCTGTGTTGTAACCACTGAGTCAAGTCTGTATCCACTCGAAATAGGTTGAAGAGACTTCTCCCCTATCTGGTAAAAACGTGGTAAATTAACAACGAAGCTGCTTTGCATTTTAAGAGTTTGACATTTTGGCTTGACCATGTTATCTTAAAACCATTTAACGTAAATAAGCATGGTTAATTCTCAAACGGCTGTTTTCTTTCTATTTTTGATGACTGTGTTTGTTTCACCTTTACTGCAGCCTGCAAGATACTGTTCCTGACACCCCCGCCATCCTGAGATAAATCGTGTTGAAACTCGGTATGCATGTTATCGTTAAAAGTACTGAAAGTGGTTTCATCGCAATCTGAAGGAGCACAGCACCTTGCTGTTATGTCTGCGTTTCCATGGAGCGTGGACCTGCGTGGTCGATGGGGGAAGTTGACATTTTTGGCCCATGGGCGTTCCAAAGGAAACGAATTTATTGCGGGGTGTGCCCAACTTTCATGAAATAAAATGACTAGCATAAAAAGCATGAGTGAAAATGTCGTGAGAGTTAACTTTTAAGAGTACGTTGCAAACGGACCGTGATGTACGAGACGGATTTAGGGTTTATATTACATATTATAAAAGAAAGCTGTTAAGTTGATATTTTAAATTAAATAACTTAAACAATAACCACGACGAGCTTGACTGTGTATAAAAGATAAGCTACCGATGATGCCAGTGATAACGATCGTGACAACTACGACAACGCCTTCTTGATGAGAACCCGTGCTTCATAGGAATCGTGCATGACATCACCTTAACATCACCCTTCTCCAACAATCTTGACAAACATCCAAGTCTCACTCCAACTCTTGGCATTCAATCTGACTCTTCCGCTACCTCTCCTAAGTTCGTCTATGCCTGAAATGAGGGGATCGTGTTTCCAAGCAAATGCATACTTCCACCAAAAGTGTTCCCCTCTCGATGTTATTTTACCAATCAGGCAGAAACAGGTAGCACTATAACTCATCCAGCTTAATGTCACCGCCTGTAAGTCGATGCGGCTTTGTCGGTGCTATTGCTTCCGTCGTGACACGCCACTCGAATATTACGCAAACGATTTGAGCGAATTATATGAACTCCATATTTATTAATTGAATTCGTTCTATTGCGCTGTCTTTAGTTTAGTAAAACAATATTGGCAGATACAGCACACAATACTCTGGTCGGTAAAGTGGGGTACACTATTTCTCCAGTGGAATTCCAGAACGGTGGAGCACCATATAGGAAACTTTTTTCAAAAAAAAGGTAGATCTAGTGATTCGTCTACGCGTCTTGCCTGAATAGGGCCACTTTCATGCACGCATGGAGCTGAACACAGCAAATACTTTTATTTAGCGATGCAGGTTACCGGCCAAATGTTCAAGTGATGCATACGGCTTCTCACTGGTGCTCACCGAGATCTTTCTTTGCAAATAAATGTACAAATCAGTCATTCTACAAAGCAGTTACATGAAAAGGAGTTACGCGTACACCTCCAAGAAATTCCCTTTACGCCGGGCCCCCAGAAGTCTCCCAAGTGTCTGCACGCTCACGCACCGAAAGAAAATGTAGAATCGATTCGTGGGATCGTGAGACGCAGGTGCCGACCGTGAGATCCCGGCAAGTCGAGTCGCGCCCGGCCGGGGACGTTAAGCTTCGTCGCTTAATAGTTGGAGATGACCGCGATTCCAAGCAATAAATGGCGTCTCTTCTCCCCTTGCGATGTGCGCGGGATTGTGTTCGTTATCCAAGTTGAACTGCAGGGCGAATGGTCCTTTTTCACGAATAACATTCTCAGTGAGGAGAACCCAGTTTTTGGGTGCCATGAAAGCGATAAATCAAAGGAAAAGAAATCACTTAATAAAAAAGAACAACGCGCGCGTTAGAAAAGAAAACAAGTTGTTCATCTTTTGAGGGCTTTTGTACCTGAACGACTTCATCACATGACGTAACACTTATTACGAGTCTCACACCGGTATAGGAAAAATCGAAAGATTAGAACTGAAACTCAATTTGAAACGGGCACGCAGTGAGAGAATTTTAACAAAAGAAACTCTTCCCTGTAGGCAATACTTCAATCTTTTTAAAGGAATACATGTATGTTGGCTTTTGTAGAGAGCCTGTGATTGTAAGCTGCGTGTTTGTTAGGATTTCCAATCGCCACGGATATCTGATTCCCTTTCCTGGCCTTCTTGTCGCCATTGAGTCTCTCTTTTTTTGCTGAAAAGCAGTCCCTCAACACGGGAGAGGCACTATCACCTTTCCAGCGTAATCAAAGAATCGCTTCTGTTCTATGTCTTGGCTTCCCGACGAGGAGAAGTCTATAAAATATAGCAGTACTCTGGTGATAATGGAAACGCTTAACGAGAGTTTGTAAAAAAAAACCTGGAAAAAATAAAACCAGAATGTTATGGGAATGTTTCATTTGCATGCTTTTTTGTGCATCTAAATATTCGAGTTATTTTGAGTTCCGGTGAGGGAACAAAAGTCAGGCATATTGCCAGTTTCCTATTGTGCCTGGTTTTTTTTTTTAAATAGAATCCATTTGTTTTCAAAAGAAACGACACTCATTCAGTGATCACATTTGTTTCAGTTTGTGAATTTTTTTGTTTTCGATATTATGAATGAAACAGAACCACACGGGCGTGCTGTATTCGGAAACAAAAATGCTCACTTAAACAGAGCCTTTTCAGCAGGATGGCTGTTGATTCTTACATGTCAATGATTGTCGAAAGCACATAGTCAAAAACGTAATGAATCGTAGAATGGGATCGTATTCATGTCGAATCAAGTGAGGAACGTTTTTACGAGAAAAAAATAAAAACGACCGTAAAATTCACATAAACTGTTAAGTAGCCCGTACAATTTAAAACTACCATGACCTACCGTAAATTTGCGGAAGCATGCTGGGCTGCGAGGTTATTTCTCAACAAATTTACGGCATGTATTACTTTTTGCAGAGCAGTGACTTTGAAAATCTCAGCTAATTTTGAATTGAAATTACCTGGTTTTAAACAAGGCAGGGAGTATAATTGTCCCTTGATAGATGGAGTGTGTTTCTTTTCCTTAACCTGCCGGCAGTGTTGTTATTGGGAGTGAGAGAACAGATGCACCCTCACGACTATAGCGGCCGGTGCTCCTAAAGTGCAAATGACAGGTTGCAATTAAGCAGTCGGTGTGCGGCTGACCTCTCATTCGTTACGCGTGACACTGCGGTGGATCTAAAGATGGATGTGTCAAAGGTAGACATGTGTGGCCGGGGGGCATCACTCTTTTAAAATATGAAATTTGTTATCGCTAATGTGGGTAGCCACCTTGAATGTGACTCAAAATGGCCAACGTTTCTCTTCCTAATTCAAGCATTTTCTGAGTTCAACACGCACAATGGTCCTTCCTGGAATTCTATTAGCAAATCAAGCACATGTACGCCTGAAAGCTCTTGATGAAATTTCCTATGGGGATATGAATAATGACACCGTGCTATAAAATTGGACGCCCAAATGACACAATGACTCATGCCGTTCGAAATTTCTGCAGGTAAAACGCCTATACGGTCTCAATCTATTTCACGGTATAAAACGCCGTGGCCATGGGGGGGGGGGACGCCGGATGCCAGGTGAATCGCTTTTACCTGTTAGACAAACTGACAACCAAGCCACGATGATTTCCCCAATTTTATGCCAACTCAGGCCATTTACCCAACAGTTGCAGAAAATGTCAATCTCAAAGCTGCTTTTTAAAACCAGCGTTTTTAATGTTGCCCCCACATGAAGTGATTTACCTTGTGAGTTGTATTTGGGGAAAAAAATTGGCCAGTGTTTGAAAAACCAGTTAAAAGTCACGTCTAATTAGACCATTCATTTTGAATATGTAACTCAGTACATCGTAATCAGGAATAAGTCGCTGAGGCCGTTTTACATAATGGCAGAGTAAAGTGGGGATGTGGGTAAATGTTTAAAACATCAATGTGGCGGTTTCTGTATATTTTGGAAGTGCATGTATGAAAAGTTACCATCAGCACACTTGTAATCTGTACCATTTGTAAGCTGAAGAAATTCTCTTTTTGACTATGCACATATCTCAAAAAGTCAATTTCCGACTTATTCCTGATTTCGATGTGCTGGGTCACATAATGTCCGTTTGATTTTTTTTTGGGGGGGGGTTGAAGCCTTTCATTTTGTTCGTTTGTTGAAGGAAACATAAGCCCTGGGCACTTACATGGAGTAGCGTTGGAATCATTTGAACAGGAGCTAGGAAGTATGAGATGGATGGTGTGTGCGTATAAACAAATATAGTGAATGTTTACGGGTGAACTGGCCAGAATAATTTCACGAGGTGTCAGATGGAGTGGAGCATTATTACTTCCGAACGCCTGAATACACCCTAAATCAAACCTAGCCTAAATGAGTATTTGCGTCACCGCCAAGTTCGGTATATAAACAATGAACGTTTATGAGCGCAATGGTAAGAATAATTTCATGAGGTGACAGATAAAATTCTCTATTCCACGAGGCAGAGCAGATTGGAAAACATTTCATCTGTCGTCTGATGGTCGGAATTTGTCCTAGCCCGAACAAAAACACAATACGTATGGGGAATCTATTTCATTATGTTTACATGAAATCTTTGGAAATCTTTGGGATAGGGCTCTACAGCCTTGGGTTATGCGTCAGAAGTCAATTCTAAGAATAATGTGATTTGGCTGTTTGTGTGGGTGCATGCGTGCGATTGCATCTATGGAAGGGTAGGTGTTAAATATGCATTTTTGGGGTGTCGAGTATTTTCAACCTGATGCATATTGTCACTACTGGTTGAGTTGTGAGTCCGTCGCACGTTGCAGTTTGGTCGTTTTTTAGGTGACTTCTATTGTTATTGTGTGGCTTCGTCTTATGGTCGATGCTGTTACCATAGAGGGCGTTATTTTTTATGTGGATAGAGCAGTGTACTGCTGTTGTCGTGACTACAGTGCAGGAACCGTTGTAACTGTTGTGGGTCTTGGCAGGAATTAAAGTCTTTTTCAAGCTGTGATCAAACATTTTCGAACTATGAGATTAACGAGAATAAGAATCACATTCTGGCTGAGTAACCTCCGCCTGGAACTACGCGTCAGATCGCCGAGGTTCATACGTGTCGATTATGACCGCCTCGGGGAGTTAGTTCCTTGCGTGTACGTATCGAACGAATTTCGGTGCGAGAACGAAGAGATTTTCTTTCCCCCAATGATAAATCCTGAGTGTGTCCTTGCATAGTGTAGAGGAGCATATAGGAGCGACGGCTATTTGCAACTGACACACACTACGTATTTCTAAGGGGAGACTTACACTATGGAGTTTGTGGGTTATTGAATCCAAGAATAAAGCAAGACGAGATAGAACACTCCTCGGTCAAAATGGTGCTCATGCTTAGAATTCGGTTGACCGACATTTGAAATTGTCTGACGAAATTAAACACTTTAAGTGCTCGAATCAATTCACTGGACGAACTCAAAAAGACACATTTGTGAAGTGGAATGAAACAATCCTGTTAAAATAGCCGGGGAAACCTATTGTAACAGGTGTCCGGATTCTTATATTGCGTTATTTCCATTCCCGACAACGGAATTGAAGGAGTTAGAAACATTATCACCCGATCGGCCATGGACAGGCGGCATTTTCGTGTCCACTGTCAGAGCTCAATACTGATCCTTTATATCACTAAATAATCCTGGGCAAAACTGTTATCCCGGTTTTTTCATTTCATGTTTTGTCTTTACCGTTTCCATATCGATAAATTTAAGCACACGTTTTAATCCTTGGTCTGAAATACGTGTAATACACTTGTATTAGACACAGTTTTGCCTTGAAGTAAATTACACACGATAGAACCTGAAGGACATGGATTACCATACGGGGAAGCTGTTCAACGATTTTTACAACATGTTTAGTCAAGTCAATTAGCGATCATTAATGAAAATTTAGACACAATGAGAGACTTGTATTCATAATCTGACCTGGTCTACCTAACTAAATTGTCAGCTTTCGGAATAGCCACAAGGAACTCATTTTCGATCTTGTCCCCTGAATCAGTTCTATACGTTGTGAACTGTCAATATAGTATCAGACTATTCAAAGATTGGCTTGAATTCCAAACCTTACTGTCATTTTTTTTCAAAATCTGGCATAAAAGACTCAGATATAACTAATCCTGAACTTGAAATTATTCACCAGGGCAGACGGGTCCTAATTTATCACGAAATTTCATTTTTGGTAGTTTTGTAATTGCTACCCATACACATGTTCCAAAAATGAAGAGTTGACTTCACCCTCAATTTCAATATGGCCGACCCGTGAATAAAGTCTGTTGGGCGTTTACAATTAGATGCATCGCTAGAATAGCCCAGTGAGTCTTATGGGACTGTGGACAGGATTTCGCCTGCGTCCACGCATGGTATTCTTGCTTTCGTCGGCAGTTCAATGAAACACGAAAAACCCGACCCTTGCTCTCAATGGTCAGTAAATATTCATGGCTGCAAGAAAAAAATGGCTTCGCGTGGTTTTGGAAGTAACAAGGCTCAAATTGTCACATCATTCCAAAGGCTGAAATTATGCACAGTTGTATATTAACTTCTTTTTTAACCAAGGTTCATTTGCAAACGTCTTTAACGGATGTACGAGGTTGATGTTGGAAGACAGATAAACCGCTAGAACGCTAAGTGCTTGTTTCACTGAGCCGTGACAAGTATTACAAGCTACACAGTATTAATGGGCACAGTGTCACACAAGAATCGAGCCATTTTACCCCCGACCTGACAATGATGGCCTGCTTATGGTACAAGCGGCTGGATCGATGCAAGTTTGCCGTGAAATAAGTGGAGAGAACAATAATGGGTGGCAAGTCAAACCATGGAGTTTAGGTGCTATAGCTTGGAGGGTAACATTAAGGAAAATCGACGAAAAAGTGGTGATTCTTGACGTTTTTAGTCGTTGCTCTGACTTAAACCACGCCCCTCCCCATACAATTAGTGTCTGTAGAACAAACAGTGCTTGCTGATGCTCTAGGCTGAGAGATGATTCGATCCATTGCATTGGTTATGGCTATGGCTATGTACTTCCGGCTAGCTATATTACGGCCCAAGCCTTTAATCATGCACTCTGCAGCTTTTTCATTAAATGCACGATGCATGCGTATCAAGTCACACACAGGAACTTGCAGTCGGCACCATCAGTGGATCGGCGTACAGAAAGCCTCCATTACTTCACATGTCAAAATGTATGTGTTACCTGCGGAAATATGCCACATCGATTCAAGTTATCAAATTCTGTCAATGTGACTGTGCGGAGTTGGAGACTTTTTACACCATACCACTAGCTAGCTAGCGGCTAATTTGGGAACCATTCACGGAATCTTCAAACAAAGGCCAAAATTATGTGCTTACTCACCGAAATCCCTCGGTCACCACAGGAAATTATTTTGTTTGGAAAATACATGCAATTGGAATGTCATCTGGGAAGTATTGAGAGGTAAGTTTCTACACGATTCATTGGAAAGGTTGAACTGGAAGTAAATTTTGGCTAAATGAAAAATGATTACAAAGAAGTGATGAAAAAATATACGTTAGAATTAACGTATGAATATAAAGAAGTAAAAACTACGAAACAAAGATAAAATAAAATATCATGGAAGGAGTAGGCATAAATATGAACGAGACACATTAAAACATAAGTGTAATAAAATTAAGGAGTGTTTGACTTCAAATGAAAAATCCAAGACCCCCCCGTAGAACGTGTAAAACGGTGTACTTCATCTTCAATAGCGTTAGTCGTTGTGCTTGAAGTTGTACTAATTCAGTGCCATAACTTTTATTTCTGTGTCTATCAAGTCAATGTTGATCTTGATTTTTAAATAGATTTTTAAAAGAATAATTGACACTTTTCTGGATGTCGCGAGAGTGGTTCAACATGGAATAACATAGCCGTCGTGTCCTCACAGACGAATCCAACGAAGTTTCCCTGGATATTTTCGATGGTCTTCTTGAACGGTAGATGGAGAACATTTTGCTCGATTTTGAGCTGAGTGACTGTCACGGAACAGTGACTCTGTGCATTAATTTTCACAAAGCTCATTGACATTGGCGGGAGCCACTGTAAATGACATAGCGTTTCCATGATCACCGGATCGTCTGATCTGTATCGTAGTGATGAGAGTTCAGTGCGAAACATCTGTGGGAGTTTTCTGCTCAAGACAGTTTGAATTCGTTCCGTCATTTGTCATAATCAGACAAGAAGACGCCTATTATTCCAACGTACTAATGAATCAGAAGTTGGTATGGTATATTCCTTATGACGTTTGTAGCACGGGGTTGATTTAGTGTGCGCTGTCATGTTGTATTTAGCGGCAGGATCGACAGGGGGCCGTGTACACATATTATACATGTAGACATTACAGTTTGATGCAATAGTTGGAAACAGTTTTGTTTTAATAGACGTATTTTTTTCTGTTCGTTATATTGTCACGAGAGCGCCTTATGGTGGTGATTAGAAGTCAAAATCAGGCAAAGTGAAACTAAAATAGTGGCCCGGCCACAAGTCAAGCGCATTACAGGTGCGTAGTCAGGGTTTATCAGCTATCCGCCCTTAGCAGAAACACCCCCCTGATCAGTTGGACAGAGCTATGTTCGATGGGAGTGTTCATTTTGTTGGTAGCGATGAGACGGCATGCGTTAATTCGTAGTCGTTCGTGAACCAGTGATGCGCAGTAAATACCCAAGTAACACCTGTTGCTATGAAAATTGCGCCCTCTCCTGGTCCAGCTCCGAGCCAATAGTTGCAAGGTGGAATTGTTGTCCCGTTTAGGTGATATTGTACACATGGGGCCACTTAGACACTAAGTAATATTACTGTCTATTTGGGGTCTGTGCTATTAACACCGTATCCAATGCTTTACACCTGTTGATACCGTTCAATTTTGCACACAGGATCTTCGCCTCATTTCATTCTGTCATTCTATACCCCAGCTGTGCCACTGGCTTAACTGATTGTAGGCTTTCTCTCAAATGTCGTCATGACACTAATTGCATTCTCCCAAACGGAGGCAATGGCGTGCAAATCGAAACACCGTCGGGCGAAACTTACAACCCGATAGGCCTACTTGTGCTTTGTGTATACTTGACACCTCTCAGCCACACATCTGACAATGTAAGGACATATCGCCATGACAGGACTGAACGGCTTACGGTGTGAGTTTCGCGAATTTCTCCTGCTGTTTTAAAGCAAGCCCCACGTGTTATACAACGGCACACGACTTGCTTGGAGGGACATGACATTCTTTTTTCGGTTTCGAGTTTTAATAATTCATTTTTCGTCGATGTCATTTTGCCCCCAAATTCATTTTCTTACATTATAGGCCCTACTCGTGTGCATCACGGTACTCGAACGTGGAATGGACCATTTGTCATTAATTGTGCAAGTTCCCTGTATAAACCGACACAACTGTCCCAATCGTCACACTGCTGCTTCTTTGTAACGAACTCGATGAAGTTTTCGCTCTTTGCCTGCTGTATATACCCAGGACATTTCTTGGTCTCACAAACTCGATTCCAAGGTAGCCGTGCCACGAGTTGAATTGCACCTTCCAAGCTACCAATAAAGACGCAGGTTACACGCATACGTTTCGTGCGTCTTTGACCGATGGGCATTCGCATCTCGCCACAAAAACACGTGCCACTCAGTTAAGAACGAAGCACGATTTGGAGCAATATTTTGGTCGGTTATTTTTCGGATAGCTGCAGAATGGTCCACGCGCCTTTCATATAGTTATTGTAATGTTACCCATAGTTGCCTTTTTAGTTTACTCGTGAAGATCCGCCAAGTTCTACAAGTAGTTCACGTTATCCTAAACGAAGCACCTTCAAACGACCAAAAGAATCAGCAGATACAAGTAAATTCTTGACAAAATTGCTTAAAACTGCGCGCTCTGACTGATTGTAATATTCAATTCGATAAATTATTCAAGCCTTGAATTGTAATCGACATTATGACACGTCACCGAAATGATTAATGCCCGTTCAGTCGTCTGTTATTTGCTTTCATCTTCACCTCTTCGCTGCACAGGGTTTCATCCTTCACTGATAATAAAATGTTGTGTGTCCCCCATAAAAACAAAGACTGCCTTTCTATGGGTCATTTTGTTTGGTCCATTCAGTATCCGTAACCATTAAGTTATACCGCTTTTCACGCCTGTACCATTTCAATGAACGCTCCCCTCAACCTACTACACAAAACGTACTACACAGACAGACTCGAGGCGCACTGCACGAAAACCCGTCTGTGGAGAGCAGCCTCTAGGCACGCCTGGAACACGAATTTTGTTTTTAACCTCAGTGATGATCACAGGCTTTTTCGTCAGCTTGGAACAAAACGTGTCATCTTGTAAACAAACCCAAGAAGAAGAAGAAGAGATGAGGGAGACTGAATTAAATCTTCCAGCAATGAGCAGGTCATTTATTTCGTTCACTGTTGTAGATGTAGTGACGTATACAGTTATATCTCAGTTCCTGCACGTACTAGTTGACTAATTCATATGTAACAAATGAGTGTAGTGTGTCCTTTTTTTTAAAAATCAAGCAATTAACTTAGGAGTCTGCTGAGTATTGTAACTGCATTACCGGATGAAAAAACAAAACAAAACTAAAAACACAATGCAACATTTTCTGATCTTCAAAATATTCGAAGGATTCCCCCCCACTCATAGCATTTACCTTTTATTTTCTAGAAACAAAGAGAGAAAACAGTTTGATCAATTCGTGACGTACTCAGCTATTCGAGCGTGAAAACCAAAACGATCCAATAATGGATTTTCAACCGAAAAGGAAGATCCTATGACTGTTGTAATTAACACTTTGCAGTCTCGCTTATTCTGAAAACCTTTCGTGTGTTTCCATTTATAGAATGAAAGATGTTTTTTTGCCTGTTGCATATCTGTAAAGATTCTTCATCAGGCTCAAAATGGAAATGGTGTTTTGACCACGAATGATGCTCCTCAGCAACATCTTAAAGACAATGATACCATACCAATGCCATGGTATCATTGTCTTTAAGATGCATAAATGCCATGGTATCATTGTCTTTAAGATGCATAAATGCCATGGTATCATTGTCTTTAGGATGCATAAATGCCATGGTATCATTGTCTTTAAGATGCATAAATGCCATGGTATCATTGTCTTTAAGATGCATAAATGCCATGGTATCATTGTCTTTAAGATGCATAAATGCCATGGCATCATTGTCTTTAAGATGCATAAATGCCATGGTATCATTGTCTTTAAGATGCATAAATGCCATGGTATCATTGTCTTTAGGATGCATAAATGCCATGGTATCATTGTCTTTAAGATGCATAAATGCCATGGTATCATTGTCTTTAGGATGCATAAATGCCATGGTATCATTGTCTTTAGGATGCATAAATGCCATGGTATCACTGTCTTTAGGATGCATAAATGCCATGGTGTCATTGTCTTTAAGATGCATAAATGCCATGGTATCATTGTCTTTAGGATGCATAAATGCCATGGTATCATTGTCTTTAGGATGCATAAATGCCATGGTATCATTGTCTTTAAGATGCATAAATGCCATGGTATCATTGTCTTTAAGATGCATAAATGCCATGGTATCACTGTCTTTAGGATGCATAAATGCCATGGTATCATTGTCTTTAAGATGCATAAATGCCATGGTATCATTGTCTTTAAGATGCATAAATGCCATGGCATCATTGTCTTTAAGATGCATAAATGCCATGGTATCATTGTCTTTAAGATGCATAAATGCCATGGTATCATTGTCTTTAAGATGCATAAATGCCATGGTATCATTGTCTTTAAGATGCATAAATGCCATGGTATCATTGTCTTTAAGATGCATAAATGCCATGGTATCATTGTCTTTAAGATGCATAAATGCCATGGTATCATTGTCTTTAGGATGCATAAATGCCATGGTATCATTGTCTTTAAGATGCATAAATGCCATGGTATCATTGTCTTTAGGATGCATAAATGCCATGGTATCATTGTCTTTAAGATGCATAAATGCCATGGTATCATTGTCTTTAGAATGTGGACCGACATATGCTTTGTTCGGTTTCCCTCTTACGCCTTCCCTGCAATTTTGATTAGAGCAGACAATCTCTCCCGTTGAAGACCCTGAGCTGTCTTGATTTTCATGCAATGTTTTCCAACCATTTTTCCTCGAGGGAGTGGGTATGGGAAAGAGATCTGAGTATCTGAGTCCCCGAATTTTGCAAAATAAGACTTTTTGTTTAACTGTAATGAAATCGCATCCTTTAGTCACTCAAAAGGCAAAACTCAAGCGGAAAAAATTTAATTTCCTTTAAAAAAAAGCTAAGAAAATTTAAAAATCGATAAACGGCCTTTCGCCTTTAGTTTACGAACAGACTTCGGACGTACACTGTATAGAGTTTATGGCGATTTTCAGTCGATAACACACACCATTCTGAGACGGAATTACATCTTCACATTCATCCGATTCAGCCAATTTGTTGAGTCAGACGTTCCTTCCCATAAGTTATGAGATAAATTGAGCAATTTCTAATGTTCCTAAATTCGTCAGCCCATCACCAGCGTACACAGTCGTCCTAGTTCATAATGTCGCTTGCAGCCATAAGGTTCTATCACTCATGCGTGCACTGTGATGGCTCTCGTCGTTCGATCGACTGTCCACACAACATACGTACTCTCTTATGCATGTTCCTATGCGCGTAAACCCCAAAGAGAGACATGGCATTTCCTTCAAGCTATCTGATTTATAAATTTTCTTTGATTTTCAACTGTGATCGTAAAGTGGCGTAGATGTCACAAGGACAAGAGCCGATTGGATTTGTCAGTGTACAACTCCAATCGCGGCTTATTTTTATATTTACCAGCGTATAGAATTAATCAAAAGGATATGGTCTGCATTACTCCTCTGGCAACGAAATGGCGCCAGTCTATGAAGGTAAATAAACTTCTATTGCATAAAGATATATCATTTATTGACTATAAAGTCCAATGAATAATTAAAACTGAGATTTGCTCCGTAGAATGGTGAACACGTTCTACAAAGTACACACACGGGCGTCCAATTTGATGTCGTAGATTTTGCAGTTGTCAGATGAAACATCTGTCTGTAATCCGTAATATGACGTGGTTATTATTTCGAGCTTTTTTTTCTAAGGATCATTCGAAAAGCGTATTGTTCCTTTAAGACACAGGTAAGCTTCGGTGGGTCGTCACTAAACCGCTGGGCACCGTGAAAATTGGCCGCGGAGGCGGACACTAATTGCTGTCGCCTGGACAGCCATGACATGCATATGGAACGCGGTAACCGTACAAATCCGCCGCACGCTCGACGCCACAAACCCTGAAGGTACACTCAATATTTCCGGGTGACGCGAATGCGACAGCTGATAGCACACATGGTACGATGTCGGTGAAAAAAATAAGGAAGAGACTTGGAAGGAATTGGAAGCTTTATTCATTTTGCTCTTTTTATGAAGGTCAATACGGCGGTGATTGCTAGCTGATAATGCAACAATACAGTTCTTCACCGACTCTAAAAAGATTAGGGAAGGAACAGGGTAGTAAACAAACAAATCACGTGGTGCAGATATACACGATCGATTCGGATTTGCGATTTTGCATATGTTTAGTCCGGATTTTCTTACGACACGGGTAAACTATTTCAGTGTTCAGGGTTGGAAGGGTTTGGGGGTATTTTACATAAATTTGCATTACCATTCGTGTTTTGTCCCTTTTTCGTTATAGAATAAATTGTAAGCTTTAGATATTACGTTGAATTAGCGTGCCCAAGGTTGAACCACGGGAAAGCATGTTCCGTTGAACTCCTACACGTTACTACGTGCTCCTAGCTTACTACAAAGAGAAGACATTGAATTTTTAAAGCTGACTTACCCACACGATACACGTTGCTGGTAACGAAGCTTGTTACATACCCTCCTGCGTAGTTGGACAATGGTATATCTGGATAAAGACAGTGACCGTATAACTGACCAGTCTGAAGAGATGTCCGTATGTGGAAATCCCAAATGGAACAAGTAAGCACTTACAGGGAACGCAATGATGGCGTTATGACATTATGCTCGGGCTTACTGAACGCACTTTGGTATTTAGGCACCAGTATGCAAGAATTACCGGCCACTGTTTCCAAAAATCGGCCGGGCAAATTCGCTGACTGCCAGCCGCTAGCGAGTCGATGATGACTGCACTGTGCGGTTGCCATCCGTCATTGTCCAGTGCCGGCCACCCACTGCTGCAATTTGAATC
The DNA here is from genome assembly GCF_054643075.1 of Acanthaster planci. Lineage (NCBI taxonomy): Eukaryota > Metazoa > Echinodermata > Asteroidea > Valvatida > Acanthasteridae > Acanthaster > Acanthaster planci. The sequence goes on along the minus strand of NC_141784.1, from coordinate 2,789,009 downwards.
AGTAGGTTCGCAAACGTCTCTGAAAGCGTCCTTTCCTCGTCGGGAGACGAACCCATTCTCAGCCTGCTGACTCTCTCGACTCAATTTCCCCCTCGTTCATTAGACCGCACAATATTTCGGTTCTGGCCGATGAATTTGACCTTTAGCACCGGGGAGTTGCCCCTGGCAACCGCATCCTCGTTTTCTGCGTGCCGTTGATGAGAGGCCGCCCATACTCTGTCTCGTCTATCACCAGCGTGCGTGTTTTTTCTCTGTAATGTGAATGTAAACACAGCTAACACAGCGGTTAAACAAAAACGCTCTGTAGCACCGTCACTACAGAACTAATGCACTTAATGGGGAGAAGTCGAATTGGTAGGTAGAGTGTTAATGGACAGGCTGCACACTGGAGCAGGCGGATCATTGTGCGAATCATTAAAACGATGTGGGCAATTCTGAATTCAGTTATGAAGATTGCTGGGAAAGGTAGAGTCATGTGCTGTGACGTCAAAAGAGAGAAACATAATCTTTGTCTCTAAAAATGAAGAAATATCAGGCAGTGTCAGAATGAATCCCGTGAGCTTAACTGCAATGCCACAAAACAATTATTGATGATAGGAGTTGAACGAAGTTACTGTAACCTAAAATTGTTTTGATGTTTCATTTGGGTTGGCAGCAAGTTGGTAAAACTGAACAACATCGAAGCTTATAGGCAGATGGTATTTTGACTTCACGTCCAAAATTATCATCATCTACACGTCAGGTTGGCTTGAAAAATAAAATCCAACAACTTCAGTGCGCGTCGGCCTCTTGCCTTTAATTATTCATTATTTTGTTTTTCCATGATGTGAGCTTACTATGACTGAAGGAGCAGGTGGAGACGCGTGGGTGTCAAAGTGTGTCACTTCACCATATGCAGCAAGGTATGAGACGGAGAGAAACCCCCCTGCTTTGTGTTGATCATTGTCTGGCAGGAATCTGGGGAATTCCTTTCAGACATCTTGGGGGGATGTGTTAAGTAACAATAGTCTGGAATGTGTATAGGGATTGGACATGTTGGGGGGTACCCCTTGGTCTCATTTCTTGCTGGGTATACACTTCATTCCCTTGCCCTTTGTTCCATCTTCCTACCCCCCCCAACTAATCATTTCATATGAAAGTGTGATTTGATCCAGCCATCATTGCAGACAAGGATTCCAGATACTTTCTCAAATACCCCACGCATGAGCAGAAAATCGTGGGGGACGATGCATCGAAGTGGATCCATTTCGGACGAGATAAGTGTTATAGCCGAGAAAGATGGAGTGAGCAATCGATTTGAAGTCTGGAGTAAATGTTTCTTTTTCTCCTGTCTCCTGGGAAACACCTCGCCACGTGAAAGTAAAACCTTATCTCGTTGCTCATCTTCTATTCCATGCAGTACGCGTTGTGTGCCGGAAGCCGAAGTGCGAGAACAAAATTCGAGTTTGTGTCTCTGAATAAAAACACCCAGAAAATTTATCTGACAAGTTAGATTTGTTGTTCTTCATAAAACCGACGGTTGAGTTGAGCTGAGATGGATGGCCTTATGGTTCTAATGCGTTTTATAAGTTCCACTCCATACTTCCTTATATTTACTTGGGCTGCAGTTCGCGGCCATCTCTGGAAGCCTTCTTCTGAAAACAATCAGAAGGAAGTTCAAGTCCTTGGGGTAATCATGATCTGCAGGGCCCAACGAGCCAGTTCAGTGTTCCAACAGGCGGCGCACGGCCAAACTCAGTCGCGCGGTTTGCTCGTGGGGGCTCTTGTCTTTGGGAAAACCCATGCCTCATTTCATGTACTGCGCGATGAGCACAGAAATATGCTATGCATAGATCATATTTCCTCAGCAAAAGTACCTTGCCAGGGAGAATATTGCAGTGTACAAGTCACTGCTTTCGGGTTGCTTTCTTGCGGATAAAAGGTCACTACAACTTAATAGTTATCTTCAAAATACACCTTTGTGTCTCCAGTTAACTCCTTTTCAATTTTGGTTTCACTGTTATGAAGGATATTAAGCCGTTTTGGTTTTCATGCTAATAAGATTTCCATGTTCATGAGCAAAACTGTGATGCCATCCCGGGAAGCGGGAAAAATCTCAATGTATTACTGGTTTTTACACAGAAACCTGCAAGAATTTTGCTTAACTTGTCTTTCCTTTGCTGATTCATTGTTGTATGAGTACATAGCACTAAGCAAGTAAGCAAGCAAATAACCCTCTCCCAGAAATGTTTCCCGTGAGTAAATTCTGGGTTCATACTTTCAATGGAAAACCTTTGAACTGATCCATGTCTTCCCTGGATGGCATGACAGCAACAGCGCCATCAGTTTTCCATGCAGGAAAGCATGAACAATTTTGAATGCCAATATATAAACTAGTGCATTTTGCAATGTATCCAACCCAACAGGAATGTCAAATAGTTCTCATGATAAGAGAGCATACAATTGCAGAAAAAAGGGTAAAAGAAAACCGTATTGCTGCTACTCTTCAAATGTGGTCAGCGGTATTGAGCAGAGCCACAAAATTGGGCCCATCACCCGTGTATTTTGCGCGAACGCATCATGCGCAATTTCTGTGGGCCTTTGATATACGGACCAAACGAGTCTCAGTTTAGGCCTTCATTATCATAGTTATTATCATTTGATGTCCCTTAAATTGAGCTGGATTCTCTAAAGCGGGGAGCCTAAGTGAAGACGCACCAAGCCGAACGGAGACAAACCTGACGTTTGATATGTTCCGGAAGTGTTTGGAAAGGCATTTTTCTTCAGGGCAATCACATTTCGGCGATCATTGCTAAAGTGCTGATAAAAATGTCATTTGAAAAACGACCAACCCACACTGGCTTTTGTTTCTTTTTAGCGTACAACATTGGTTTCGAAAACGTCCTTAATTTAAAGAGCGGCAACAAAAGTTGGAACATTCAATTCCAGGATTTGTGACAACTGTGCAAGGTTGCCCGTGAAGATCAGTTGGCCTGATAGTTCCCATCGATTTCCAATGAACTGATCCTCCTCGGAGCATTAATAATTCACCACCTATGTCCCGCGTTGTGAGTGGACACGGCACTGGTGATCGGGAGAGTTGAGGTTCTTTGGTCCATTGTTGCCGGCAAACGGCAGTGCATGATTGTGATGCCGCTGGGCAATAGCCACTGTGTCTTCAACACCAAACACCACTGAAGGTCTAGAGATGGCTGCGCGTATCAACTTAGTTGTGGCGGTGCTGTTAGTGCTCGCTTGGATTCTCCGTGCAAAATGTCAGGTAAAATGTTAAAACCAAGTCGTGTAGTAAACTTGTTTGAGGTTGGGAAGATAATATAAGCAAATGTCTCATTGCCAATTTTGCTTGGCAAAATTCTCAACATGCACAGGGAGGACTTTTATGATGATGTTGTTACAAATCTGCACTGGGTCTCTTTCATGTCAAGAGAAAGACGCTGTTTAAAACGATCGGTTCATTCTTCAGGTTAACGCGAAAGCAAAGCGAATCTGAACGACACAATTCGTTTGCAACGAACCTTGCCCATGTTTAAATCTGTTCAGTTTTAGCGAACTCGAAGTAAAGCAGCTTTACCTGATGAATGCATTAGACTTCGACGCAGCTAAGTCGAATATACCTAGTAGGTTGCTTACAGCTCAACATACGTACAAGCGATTGTCCTCTGACTGAAGATTATTATTAAAGAACTTCCAACCCTGTATCGTTCATTCAGCTGCCATTTTAGAGCTGACTTTCTAATAATAGTTAAAGAATATTACAAATATAATTAAATGGAGGAAATCCATATGCTTTTAAATACCGTACAAAGTCGTTCTACTGAGAGCAGTGTGCACTCTCACGGCAGGACTGTTATCACTCAAAAGCACCTCAAAAACTGTGGCGTAAATTTAGCACGTGTATTCTTCACCATTATCCAACAAAGGTTTTACAGGGAATCGCGAAACTTGGTCCACCTGGGCCCAATTATGTAGCTTATGATCCTGAAATAATGCCCCTGAAATCGCAGCATCTGGGTCTATACGCACGGGCAACATTAGGCTATATCTCATGCAGTCCAATGATCTGCAAAGAACGGAATCTATAGGTTGCGACGCAGTGACCCTTTGCGTCATTCATTGCACTGGCAGTGGTCACTTGACAGTTAATAACAAACATCCTTGCGCCGAATATTCCCGGAGCACGCAATTAATTATTGCTTTCTTGGTTTTTGATCTTGTAGTGTGTTGGTCCGAAGGGGGCGCCGGGGCCACAGGGCCCAAAGGGTTCTGTCGGTGATTCGACCGACAGTGCCTGGCAGAACGTGGCACCTGTCCGTAATTGGCGACAGTGTACCTGGGAATATGGTGACGGGAAAGATAATGGCGTCCTTTATGTAAGTATTGACAATTGCATTTTTTGTTCAAAAGCCTGATTTCCTTTTCGACATAAAGAGACGCAGACGGTATCGTTGAATAATGTTCAAGGATACGCCACAACGACGGAAACATGAACGGATCATATTCAGCTTTGTCGACCGTCTGCATCAAGCAGCCAGAATAGGCCTAGACAAACACGCAAGCTAGCATGACGGCCAAAAACAAACAAAAAACCAAACGAAACAAAAACAAAACAAAACGATGTCCCTCTCGCATGTGTACCACATTTCTGGGCCATTTTTCCCCTGCATGCCTAAAAGTGTAAAACCCCATACCAAAAGAGCTCTCGGTGAACGAAGTGAATCTGTGTTGGAAATTGGGAGGGGGGAGGGGGCGACATCGTATACACCCAAATCAGTGTTGGCGTACTAGTACTCGAACTCGAGTACAACTCGAGTACCAGTAAGTACTTGGCCCGTACTCGATCGTAAGTACTCGAAAAGGAATTGGAATTTTTTTTTAATACTAAACTTTGACTACAAATTTCACACGGTGTAAACTACACGTCTCAAGTCACGCAGTGTTTTTATCGTTTCTACATCGAGTATTCGTGAATGGTGTTGGCACGTGGCAGCGCTCGCAGTATCGTTAGTGTACATTAATTAATGCAAAGTTCCATTACGGCGTCACAATAAACTCGGATGTACTCGATTTTTTAAGACTCGTACTCTGCCCGTACTCGGACTCTGATAAACTTGAACTTGGATTTTTGGCCCAGGACTTGATTAAAAAGTACTCGGACTCGGACGGTACTCGGCACTGTGTGTACTCAGAAAACTCGGTACTCGAATTTTGGTACTCAACTTTATCACTGCACTATATAGGGGCGATGTTCATGATAAAGATGTATATCTGTAATGTGTATATATCAAAATCAGGCAGAATCTTACAACAGAATGGTATATTTATTGCTTTAGAAATTGCTTTCCCTTTCAGTCGTTAGGAAATTCTGGAAATTCTTCGCAATGCACTTTAATTTTTGGGCTCATCACAAAAAGTGTGTGTGTGTGGGGGGTGATGATTCAGTAGCCCATCCCCCCTAAAAAGTGTGGGGGATATATACTCCCATCTCCCAAGGAGTTACGCCCATGAGCATATCAAATAGTTGGGCTTCAATAAGTGGCGTTGCTACCTTATGAAAAGGCTCTTCACAATAAGCTGAAACAAAAAAAATGTTTGGAAGGTTTCGGACCCCGTTTTGTTTCAATTTTTTGGGGGGGTTGGTATCACTTCAAGCACTGGTTTTTGCGACTGTCTGCGTCCTCACATCTCGCGTGTTCTTCGCGATCGTTATAGCCATGCAAATAGGCTTTACTGATACCTGATGTGATCTCAGAAACATTCATCCGATTCTGACGAGGTATTTTGCAATCATACTTATGTGCATTCCACTTCGGTCTGAGAATTAGTGCATTTTCTCTCGGCAGTGTGTTGAACTTTTAGATTTTTTTATCGGCATCTTGTGCTGGGAATGATTGCCTATTTTGCTAGTAGCTTTTACTCATTAAGATTTAACAACTTGGTGTCAACGTATCAGAGACAGCATTCCAAGAGCTCCTAATGTTCCTCAGCGTAAGAATTCAGTCCGGATGTTTTGTACATTTTTTTGAGGTTCGGGATTTGTAGCTTTCGCTTTGACCAAGGCAAAGTTGGTTTTTCACGAAAGTCAATTTGCGCGTTGGAGGAGGGCGCTTTTTATTTTTGCAAGGACGATGTGAAGTGGCGGACCGTACTCGGTGCGCACTATCTGAAATCTGTGTCAACGTAATGTGCTGCAGAGTGGACAAACGAGAAACTTGTCGACACATATTGTCCAGTCTGATAAAATAATGTTTATCTATAATCTGCGTAATTATTAATTGGCTGGGGAGAGCAAGCAATCGAGCATTTTACTGGGGGAAGTCAACGCCATTGGCGGACCGGAGGGAGGATGGCAACGGCGCCAAGGCCTCCTCCCAATAAGGAGTGTTTGAGGGGGGGTTGAAAAGTAATTAATCACCTCTGAGGAAGACCATAAAGAAATTACATAAAGAAATGTTACACAATGAAATTTCTAAATTCTTAACCCAAAACACCCCCTCCTCAATAATACAGTTCTGGGTCCACTCTTGCAAAAATAGTATCGGCCATCCTTGTATTAAATGGCGCAGAGGGAAACAGAGTTGCAGACTGAAAGAAGGTTTGAGATTTTTTCAACAAACGGGACTCCGATAAAAAAATTGAGACGGAATAACAGGTAAACTTTCGAGCAGGCAAATAAACCCCTCACCGCCCGCTTGCATCTGGGGGGGGGGAGCTAGTCATGACTTACCTGAACGGTGCACGTGAAACCAGATTTTAACAGGTTTCTCCATACGTTTTTCATTTGTTTTCACCAGACTTGTCAGTTCGAGAAGAAATTCGACAGTACCTCGCTGTTCATGGCCTACGGTGGTGTGACTCGCATCACCAACTGCCACGGCTGTTGTGGTCGCTGGTACTTCACCATCAATGGTGCCGAATGTAGCAACCCACAGAATATAGATGGGACGGTATACATGGCGCACTTTTCCGGAGCCGATCTCCACCGTCATCGGACGGTACAAGGCAAGTGTCTGAGTGCTCGGTATCGACTCTTTGAAATTCCACTGAGGTGTATTGCCTATAAAATTAAACAGTGTGATCTATGTCTTTAAGTGCATGGGCGTAAATCCGGGGGATAGGGTATAAATCCCCCCCAACTTTTCGCTGGAGGTGGGTGGGGTGGGCTTTTTGGTGAGCAAAGGAGTAAAGCGGATTGCGAAGAATTGTTTGGATTTCCCAACGACTAAATGTATTCAATATCACTCGGAGAGGAAAAACAACTTTTAAAAAGCCATAAATATGCCACTCTGATGTAAGACTGTGCATGAATGTAATACATATTGCTGATGTACATCTGTATCATGAACCACGCCCCCTATATAGTGTCATAATTATGATGTTGCTCCCCTTTGAATTTCCATGGCTGAGCAAGTCAACCCCCCCACAAATCCCCACCCCCAATTTGCAGCAGGAATTTCCTCTACTAGTCATGTATGACATGGCCCACGCATAATGTTCACTTTATCGCACGGGTGGGACGTTCCCGAAGGAACCTACAAGTTTTCATTTACAAGATTTCCTTTAAGTACATTCAGTGCAACAGCTGTTCCGTAGATGAGATTCTTATCATATAATCGATACCCCTGTTCCACACTCGCAGTTTTGTGAATCAATTCTTTGCTTAATCCCAAACACTACAGGATACTGTAATGGTATCAGTGCCGGCTGGATTGACGTCACAATCAACGTGGGCAACTGTAACGGTTACGGCAACTATGATCTCTACTCGGGATGGAACAGTGTGTCTCGGGTAGTAGTGGAAGAGGTACCTGCCTCACCCTATGGCTAACTTGAGACGGTGGGGAGTAGTCTGGTGGTACCACGGGTGGAGCTACATACCTTGATATTCTTAATCGATTCTAATTTTTTTTGACCGAAAAAAGTAGTTATTGCAAATTATGCAGGTAGCTAGACTCTATAGACTCTATAAACGAACGTTTCTGAGGCAAGGTATAACATCTCCTTATCTGATTTTGTGCGCTTAACTGAAGATGTTGGCACCGCTGCAACTGTTTGTTATTACATGTACATACTCAGAGACGTGTGGTTTGTTGCATTCTCAGTTAGTTCGTTGGGCAGTGTGATTTCAATATGTACGATTGAGCCATACAGCCTTAACAAAGTTCACACTTATGAGCATGAACCATGTCCAACCTGTTGTTCCTTTTTGTGAATTTTGCGATATCGATATAAAGTTTATTTATGTGTAAATATGAAGAGATTTTCGTTACTTTTAACTACTTGCTCGTTTATTAATCAGTAGATGTGCAGATGTAATTCTTTTTATTGGTTGAAACTGATGCCAAAGATCGTGACGTCACAGCGTTGTGCTAAGGTGTGAATAAAATCTGGCAAGACATCCGACGCTGAGGTGCTCAGTGAGAACGTGTGTGCCTAAGAGCAACGGAGGAAGAGTGAAAACGGTTTAATTATTTAAAATGCAGCATTTTTCACGAGCAAGACAGCTGATCTGAATGGGTAAATAGCCTGCAGTATGGGGTTTGATGCTCGGTAGCTCTCGATGAATGGAGGGGATTTCAGCTTTTCTTTGCACTGTAACTCTGGGTGGGGGGCGGACTTGCCCTCTAGCAGATGTTCATGTCCCGGTTCCCAGTTCTAGATCTTGAAATGAACCATCACAACACACACAGGCTCCAGGGTCATTTGATTTTGGTAGCTCCTTGAAAAAACAAGTGTGCACCGCCAATGACCACCAGCAGTTTTACCCCAGTTAATCTTCCAGTTTGCAATATAAAATTATGAAGTTCTTATAGAGGATTTTCAGTCACATGATTTTTGATGGTCAGCGTTCAATTTACACAGATGTGCACAGAAACGCATGCGCCATCGAAGTCATTCTGGCGCACGTGAAATTTCCAATAAAAATATACAGATTCGAAAATGCACGCGCCTCCATGGGCATGGGCATTCCTGAAATGCCTTTGTCCGTCATGTTACGTCACGTGAAAAACTTCTATAACCTTACTGTCAAGACTGTCAAGCCATATTGGGTTTACTTTAGTCTGCCCAGAAAACAAACTGACACAGAAGAGTCCTTGGTCCGACATAACACTTATTCCAAAATATAATCGATAATACGATGCGATCAGCAGACTTTTTTCCACGGTTGAACTCTTCCATGATATCGACCAAGACATTTTTCATTGTGCGTTTTCTTGCTCTCGGAACAACACGTTTTGTCTCCCGATGAGCGTACAAAAAGCTTGCTTGACTACTGAGTCAACAAAATCGGAGTCTTGGTATAAGTCTTCGAGCCTTGCAGACATATCGAAGGGTCAGGCCAGACGCCCAAGTCGCCTGCTTTGCAGCGTACTTTTTTTTCAAGACGACTGAATATCGACACTGGGCTGTCACTCCCTCTAGGAGCATATCTCCCTACCAATGGCCACGGCAGGGTCGGCAGCCCTCCTCGGACTACTGCTTTTCTTGGCTGTTGCTTTGGACTTGCCCTCCGCAAACTCTTGGGGATCGGTAAGAGGCTCTGTTGTGACTCGGTGTATCAGGGACCGATCTACGAATTTTGCGAATTTGCTTGGGCGGGGATTTTGGAATAAGGGGTGTTATGTATAGTTATCGTCGTTGGTAAAACCATTTCATCTCTGTTTGTCCTTAACCACACATGTGAAGTGAGACCTCCACGTGCAATTATACACCCCCAAAAAACAAACCCCCGACTGTGCGATGTTAATATCGACAGTGTAAACATCACCGAGTTAAAAAGGATTGATGAAGATGTTGCTTTCATTGAGGAGACTGTGAACAATTCATTAGCACAATGCAATGGGACACTGGTTCAAAAACAAACTACATGTACACGTAGTTATGGGAAAGGAGAAGTTGAAAGCCTATTAAAGTATTTCACCCCCGAATTGTTAAAAGAGATGCTGATTTGATTAGGTGCAGCTATAAACAAAGACTGATCGAGGATATTCTTTCCCTCTTCGCCCTCTTCCAGTTTATGCACATGAAAGCTTCTTTACACTGTCTTTCCCAACAGACCTGCGACCAGGGTTCCCCGGGCCCACCCGGCCCTCCTGGCCCGCCAGGATCGAGCGGTGAGTCCGGAGCCCCGGAATTCTTGGACTACAACAACTGGAGACAATGTGCCTGGCACTCTGCCAACGGCAACGATTATGATGGCAACATTTACGTAAGTACGGCCCTTAACGCTTCTGTCCCTCTGAGGAGTTTTCCAAGGAAGTGAAACAATTGTCCCTACATGTCGGTGATCATACACAAACTTAGCAGAAATACGGCATCGTCCTCAAATAAACGAGGCCTCCTCAAGTCCATTTGTGGGCCTCAAAAAATGGTTATCACCACATTCGTTACAGAAAAGCGTTCTGTCACGACTTGTTAACTTCCACGTTTTCGGAAAAAATTAAGCGCTTACTGGGCTGTAGACTGAGGTAGAAAACGTTTACTTTAATGTTTTTGGCGTAAATACCACTGCGGCGTCCAGACCGCCCTGTGAATCCAAACTGGTGCTCCATACTGTTCGATACGTTTCATTTTTACGGGCAGCAATTTCGGTGACAATGGAAGAGATTTCCGAAGTTTGTGTGACGGCACACTCACGGGCCCTTTTCTCTCGTTTGCGCACCGTTTAAGCTTATGTACCTGTGTTCAAAATGTTGTGAACAACAGAAAAGGACCGAATGTTTACTGCCCTACTCGACGCAGACAGCCGGCAGAGTTTGCACATGTTCCCACACGGACTCGTCCGTGTTCACTTTGACTATTTCCCCGACCAGCTAAGTTGTTACACACTTTTTGCACACGGACACACACGACTGGTCCGGGGTCGACGTGTGCATGGGCCTAATCGGTCAGTTATCAGCACGAAAGTGCCATAATATTGCACAATAAGTTGATCCTGTCTGAAATCTCCAATAATATTGCACAGTAAGTTGATCCTGTCTGAAATCTCCAACTCTGAATTCCTGTTTTGAAACGATCTTTCACAACCACGAAGAAGAATGGAAAGGTGAACACCTGAAGATGAACTCACGGGCCGATCCCGCCAAACGTGACTCAATCAAAACTCACAGTACAGAGATCAAAGGAATGTTCATAACCTTGAATTGTTTTCCCCAAATGTTTAAATTTTTCTGATAGACATGCACCATTCAGAAGCGCTATTCCAACAGCGCTCTCTACGTCGCTTATGGTGGTAATCTTCGATTGTATGGCTGCGACGGATGCTGTAAGAGATGGTACTTTACGTTCAACAACAACGAGTGCTCACCGGTACCAATAGATGGCGTTGTATACCAACACAACACCTACCACATGAACCTGCATAGGCACCGTAACATCGAAGGTAAACACGGCCGTTTGTGCTTCCCTTCTGTACAATATGAGCATTTCTCTTTGCCAAATAAGGTTTAAGCAGAGTTGTAATGACTAACTAATTTTTGTGACTCGAGTCGTGTCGGGTCATTGTAACGTAATGACTTGAGTCGAGCCATTAGGCAAAAAATTCGAGTCGAGTCCAGTGTTGAGCTCGAGTCAATTCGAGTCATCAAAATTTGAACACAATACGATAAACAAAACAAAAGACGCAAGTTAAATTTTGAATTTGCCTGTGGGTTTCTCTACCTGTGGTCACACCACATTTACCTTGGATGATAATAACACATGACATAAACATGGTAAACCGGCGCTGTAAGCCATTGCATTATTGATTCACAATGTAGCTTTTAGTTTTGGGACTTACTGAGTCTTATAAAATTTCACTTGAGTCGAGTCGTCTGATGAGGGACTCAAGTCAAGTGAAGTCATTTTCTCGCAGTCACTCGAGTCAGGTCGGGTCATTTACCCGTCTGGACTCGAGTCGAGTTGCTAAAAATTGTGACTCGAGTCCGACGAGTCATTGACTCGAGTCATTACAACTCTGGGTTTAAATCAGTTATTATTCGTTGAATCACATGGACTGTGGAAAGTGTGGTTCTGTGGGTAGGATGTGGGACCCACGGTCAGAGAGCAAGGGGAGTTTATGTTGTTATGAGCAAACCCCTTCTCCCCTATACTAGCTTCCCTCCAGTCAAAGAAATACACCTGGGGGGGATTAGCAGGGGAGTAACCTCAGGGGATCTGACATTCAAAGGGAACTGAATATACCCTCAGCTGTAACATGCCAAGGAAAGCGGCGACAAACCCCATCAGCCTTATTATCATCACCTTAAGCTTGACAATCAGACACGATGAGAAATTCTGTTTCCTCTTTTCCTTTAATACGAAAGGTGAGCGAACAGGTTTATGACAAACGAACAGGTGTCCGTATATTCAATGGCAGGCACTCCCCCCTGTTGTATGGATTGGTCGATTCTTGGAGAGCATTGTAGGACCCATCATCACCTTAATTTCTCTATATGGAGTAGATTCGTCTCATATGCATTGCAAAGACATATACTATTAGGAATCTGGGCCTGGGTGTACCCTGAACGTGACGGTGTGGGTTTACTTGTCAAGTTTTGATTGAAGCGCGCACAGGTACTTTCGAAATAAAATTTTTATCAAAGAATTTACTTACCGTAATGAATGTCGCGAACACCTGACTCCTATCACACTTATCTTTCCCTTGATAAAACAATTTTATATTTCTGCGTGCGTGTTGAACCAATGTTCGTGAACATTCCTAGGCCTGCAAATAATTACTGAACGATTTATCATTTTTAAAAAATTTGTTGCTCGTTAATAGGTTACTGTCACACGCTGGGTGCAGGGCAGATTGACGTTCGTTTTGCGGTAGGTGATTGCCACGGTCATGGGAACGCTGACGCGTACACGGGATGGAACAGCGCCTCACGTATCATCGTGAAGGAGATACCGGCCTCACCTTACGGTTACTAGACTGACGGAACCTAAGCTCACCTCACAGTTTGATGAACGATGCTCCGTGTGTCGTCAGTGTGTGGCGATCTAAGCTATTACCCGGACGGGACGGTTGTGGGTTTCCTTGGACATTTTCTCAGCAGAGCTGCTTCGTGTGGAGATGCAGTACTTAGGTCGACCTTTAATGGGTGATAATTCAATCAATCTTCAGCCTTGTTCGCACTTTACACGAATCACCTTATTGGATCGAAAGCGATTGCAAAACAGGCGGGACATGGATAGATTTCACATCGGCCTCGTCTTTTTCAGAATGCATACAAAGTACTTTAATTAAGGCAGGCGAGAATTTTTCAACCTAAAGCCTCATCTACATAAAACTCGCCTTGTCTTACGTCATCATTGGGCGTGGGGAATGCTGGGAATAAACACACCACTTTTGACGGATCTCTCATCGCTGCAAATACACAGAGTTTTTAAATTACATGAACCATCAAGCAGTTAACATGCTGACATATTTAGAAATACCATATCAACAAACACTTATGACATCCAAATTATAACGACTTGACCACACCTTGAAAGTAAAATTTAGCAATGCGTGATGCCACCCTGAAAGGAAGATATGGACTTCCTTAAAGTACAAGTTCGGTGCGGGCGATGTGATGAATGATGGACAAGACGTTGGGGGCGGTGTTGTTGCTTGGCCATCTCACATCATGATGCTGACATTTGTCATTATGATTTCTTCTAAATCAAGATGTCGACATTCTGCAATTAAGATGTTATCATTCCTTAAAAAGTTTGTTGATGTCGGCATCTTAAGTTTAGGATACCAAATAATGCATGTTTGAAATACAAGTACTTACAAAGTCGCTATAACATTTTAAGGATACTAAAAACCCCAACAGCCCTAAGTAGCAGATTTCTCATATCCAGCTACAAATATTCATTGACAAATACCCATAATTCTCATGCTTGCTTTTGGCCCCATGCAGAGACATTAATGTTTTGTTCGGAAAAGCGACCTTTAGAAACGCAATATGGCGTTGATACTGTTAATTTCGTTCTTTTGCCTCGGATAAGTAATCTCTTCTCCCAGGTTTGAGTTACCTAATGTTTGTTAGGTTCGATTTATATTCATGCTGGATGCAAGCATCCAAAAATAAATTGCGACCTCATATGATTTGTATAATGCACGAATAAACTGAATCACTAGGTCAGTAAAAGTCTTAAGGTAAAGAAGTCGAACTTCGTTAATAAGAAAACCACTAATACAAGATTCTGCTTATGACAAGGAAATTGTGGGGTCCCAATCCTTTGTTTTTCATTCTTTTAATTCCTAATAATACAAGGTTCCTGTTATAACATGGTGATTTCCCAAGTCCGAAGGACTTCTCATTAACGAGATTCGACTGTACGTTCCTTTCCCACTTCTTTACTACATGTGTATACCATCAAAGACTGTCAGACTGAAGCGTAAAATAAATCAAACAAATCAATGAAACTTAAAACGACATAAAATTGTGTAACTGCGACATCGGTTGGGTGCCATTTCAGCCATGGCCAAATACAGCCCTAATCGTAATCGCCAATGATCGATATTCAAATTGTCATCTTCATGCCCCCTTTTTAGAGGTCTATCGATTACAGTAGAAAGAATGTTACCATATACCGCCGCGTTGAAAAATCGATGAAGATGTACCCGGAGATGCGTTTATGCACCCCTCGATAACACGGAGTGGTGCTCAGTCACAACAGGTTACAAATAAGTCGATTTTCATATCGGCGCAAAACATTTCCGGATCATTTCGTGAGTACTTACTTAATACTTTGGTTTACCGGCTTAGTGTAAGGGAAATGTCTGCACCTGTCTTCCTGGCTCCTCTGTTGTTCTGTACCGTTGCTCTCCTCGGTCTTCCCAGCGTTGATACATGGGGCGCGGTAAGTTTCATGTTGATATATAGTTGTCGTTTTTTCCCCTGTATAAATAATTCACAGGGGAAAAAATGACATAGGCCTAGATGCACATTGCTCACTTTTATATGTTACACAGGTCTATGTGGCTTGCTTACGTGTCTGAGGTTTCCTGCATCTCATGCTCAGACCTCGTGAGCTCACATCCACCAAGCTAGGCCTATGTTGCCAAGTCTTGAAGGAAATTCCAAGCGTCAACACTTTAAAACCACTTCACAACCATCTTTCTTAAGCATTCTTTTATGAATGAGGAAAAATGAACAACCATTTTTCAGAGAAAAAAAATCTTCTTGTTGCCTTCGAATCGAAACCCCCATAACCCGCTGCCAGTAAAATACATAATTTTATGTATGCAAATTTTGGATTTTGTAGAAATATTTTCACGAGATCCGTCCCACACCCACAACACTGATGATCCAAACGTATCGTGCATCTCTTCTAAACACACCAGCACAAACTCAAAAAATGCATTGCAGTGGTATCAGAATAAATGTACGGGAAAGAATAAGCCGCCTATCCTCTTATCCACATTGAGCAGAAGCATCCAGTTATATTGGTTGAAAAGAGCCGTGCTGGCGGAAAGGGCTCATGTTGTTGGAAGTTATGCGACCACAACGCATGCACTTCATAGTCGTTCGTGAACCAGGGAAGAACAGTTCCCACCGTAACAGCCTCTGTTGGTAGGAAAATTGCGCCCTCTCTTGGCCCTGCTCGGAGCCCATAGAGCGATTTAGAAACGAGGGGATTCGGATTAGACATTGGTTTCACTTGTCTCAGCCATTATAAAGCGGTGTTCGAAACTGGAACCAGCAAAATCGCAGTCTAAGCCGAATCCACTCGTTTCGAAAACGCTCTAAACATCTCTTTGCAGTAGCATTAAAAAATATTATGGTTCTTTTCATCACAAATTTTTGAAATTTCCTTTGTTGCACTTATGTACTGCTCGTATTTTTGTTCACTTATGAGATTGACCGCATAGGCCTACTGCTTGTTTTTACGAATACCCGTCAATCATCAGGCCCCCCCCCCACATTTTTTTGGTCCTACATTTGATAGTAACCCCCTTCACGTTCCACAGACCTGCGACCAAGGTTCCCCGGGCCCGCCCGGCCCTCCTGGCCCACCAGGATCGAGCGGTGATTCTGGAGCCCCGGAATTCTTGGACTACAACAACTGGAGACAATGTGCCTGGCGCTCTGCCAACGGCAACGATTATGATGGCAACATTTACGTAAGTTGTCTCCACTTTAAGACGTGGAATTATGACCCAGTGTCATGTGTAAAGCTAAGGTGCGCATTAAGCTTTGGAATATTATATAATAAAGTTCCTTGTTTATTTTCTTTTCATTTTTTCACTTGGCTTGATAGACGTGTACCATTCAAAAGCGCTATTCCAACAGCGCTCTCTACGTCGCTTATGGTGGTAATCTTCGATTGTATGGCTGTGACGGATGCTGTAAGAGATGGTACTTTACGTTCAACAACAACGAGTGCTCACCGGTACCAATAGATGGCGTTGTATACCAACACAACACCTACCACATGAACCTGCATAGGCACCGTAACATCGAAGGCAAGTTTCTTCTTGTCATAACTTCGGAGTAACTGGATTACTTAAGCTGCGTCCGAATCATTTGGTTGCGGCTTGAAATTGCACACGACTCAATGGGAACCGGCTACGTCTACTACCATAGACTCGTGTGTAATTTCTAGCCGCCTCAGCCCAGGAATAGGTTAACAAGTGTATTTTACAGAATGGGGTGTGGCGGAGGCCTGTTGAAATAACGAATTGACATTGTTTTTCAGGTTACTGTCACACGCTGGGTGCAGGGCAGATTGACGTTCGTTTTGCGGTGGGCGACTGCAACGGGTACGGGAACGCTGACGCTTATACGGGATGGAACAGCGCCTCACGTATCATCATAAAGGAGATACCGGCCTCACCTTACGGATACTAGATGACAGGAGGCTCATTGCACAAGTAAAAAAATGACCTCAGACAACATTTCTATTCAGACCGAATAGTCAGTGTGAGTTAGTCATTGCATACCTTTTCTACCCGAGTAACTGCATGTATATAGATTATACTTTCACATAATGTAAGAAGTATACTTATCGGAATCACCCCGGTGTTACATTTGATTTGACTGCATAATACCTCATGTGTCTTTGTGTATTTCGTGTATAGTACTGGTTAAACCTCATTGTCAGAATTACAGAACACAAGAAAAATACTCTATGCAATGGCACATAAGATTCAAGCCATTCAGTACACGTAGGCTTAGAATGGTCTAGTGTCTCATGTTTTGCATAGTATAGGGGGTTCAGACCTCAGCTAGGCTACTTGGGGCTACAGTGTTTTGGGCAGTTATGTTTTAGATGTAGTGACAGTTATGCCTACAAAACACAATAAAGGCAAGATGTCTCAAGCTCGATTCAGCACCCATTCATCCACTGGCCGAGTTTGCCTTGTGCCTATGTGTTTTGTGCCTATAGGCCTATATATAGGAGTTCCTAATGCAAATCTAAACCTTGGTTGACAATGATTGCTGATCGAACTTGTCAATGGCCGTTGAGATGGGCTCACAAGGTTAAAACATGCGCTGAGACCTGATTTGATCAGTGACTCCTGTTACATGCACATGTGTCGCAGGTTCAGCCTCAAGGGATGAGTTTTGGCGGCTTGTTCTCGAATTGTAGGTTCACAAACAGCTGGATTTGTTGGTCATGGGTCTGCCGCTCGAACGCTACTAACGCTCAACCGGCTATCGCTGAAGTTAGTGGCATACAACATGGCACCGTCTATGTACGTTCTTCGAGGGTTAATACTTAGAACTGGGCTGAATTCTGTTCTATTTAAAAAGGAACATTTATTTCTGCGTTATGGGGAATGATTAAAACGTCAATTTTTGCAAAACTTCCCATCTCGCTATTTTATGCGGCTGATCAAAAATCAAATCTCACGAGTTTTTCCGTGTGTTCCTGTGTAAACCTTGACGAGAAGGTGGTGTGTGATCTTGGGTCATGTTCCCGCTGTTCCAAGGCAAGAACAAGAAACACGTGTCAAGGAGAAGCCGCTCAAACTCGACCAATGGGTCCCAAGATAGATGAAAAGAGAGCGCAATTTTCCTAGCAACGGAGGCTCCTTTGGTACTTGTATGGTAATCACAGGGCATCGCTGGTCTACGAACGACAATGAAGCGTGGAGTTGAAGTCGCTTCACTATACTAACAAAAGGAACACTCCCGACCAACATGGCTCTTTTCAACCGATGAGGGGGTGCTTCTGGTCAGGGCGAATACTGTACTCTTAACTAACGCCATGCAGTCGTGAAGTTTGAGAGTGCTTTATCTTTCATATTAAAGTGATCATTATAATCGTACATGTTTATGCATGCTGTGCCCACGGACGTGTATAATAAAATCTGGACTCGCAATGCCCTTAATCAGCTTATAGAGATCATTGAATCCACTTGCGGCCATTTTACTGAGCCGACTACAAAGCTTTCCTGGCAATGCCTGCCTTTGTTCTTACTGACGTCAACAGAAGGGAGCCAACCCACGTATTTGTATTCGGCTCGGTAAAATGGCCGCTGGTTGGCTTCTTTTTCATACAAAGGCGTTGCAAGTCCAGGTTTTTTATATGCGTCCGTGGCTGTGCCTTAATTTGTCCTAAAGTGTAGAATATATTCCCATAATGTTAAGTGAATTATAGGTGTAACTCTGTGCCAAAGACAGATTTTGTTTCTTGAATAAAGAGCTGCATATGCAGTGCCTAAGTTGTTCTTTATTTACTGCAAGAACTTTTACATGCATTAGTGGTTATTAGCGTATGTCTGTCAGGGGCAATTTCAGGGGCATAAACTTTATGGATGTAGCTCTAAACAACGTAAAGCTCCTTTCTGTTTTCTTCACCAAAGCAGGGAGAGGTACATGTCCCTCATTCCCGTTTGTAAATTAAATTCATTTCAAGTGGATGCGAAGTGTAAAAAGAAAGAAAGACAGGCGGTTACAAGTGGGTTCTTGCATGAGTTCTGCGAACGCAAAGACCATGCCGGAATCTGGTTCGTAAGTGTGACGTTACTCCAGCTTAAACCACGCCCACTGCACATGCACTGCACTATAGAGTTACACACATTGATCGCCGTTAGTAAACGTGGAACCATGGAACCGGAAGTTAACGCTGACCGGGTTGACGGGGGCTCGCTTCCGATGACATTTCCTCTCTTGGTTACGTTGAAACCAGCTTCATCCACGGAGGTGGATTTGACTCTTTCCGCTCGTGTATCCAGAGCCATTATTCTCTAAAACGAAAAAAAAATTACCAAAACGTCAAATGGCATGTAACGGCTTGGATGGGATTGCTCAGGTTTGACAAACTTATCTATGTTTCGATAGTTGACTTATTTAAGCGTACATTGTTTTGGTAGCGCTGCCCCCTCACTCTGCTGCTATTTCGCTCAAAAGGCATGACGGGTGACTAATCTTGTTTCAGTTGGATTCGCCTTCTCTTAAGGATTCAATCGATGGTACTCAAACTAACGCTTGAGATTGCAAACACGTCGTTGTCCTCAACTAAGACTTGTCTGGATTTCTTTTGGACGGATGCTGTTGTTTTCCAGAGCCATGTTCACCATTGCATCCTCTGTTGTTCGATGAAGAGTCATCTTCTGCCGCCAGAATGTGGTCATCTCACGGATCTGTAAATACATAAACAAACAAATAAAACACAAAATGTGAAAACAGAGTGCAAAAAACAAGGTTTCAGCCTTATGTGAGTAATTTGCGATTTGGTGATCGAATTTCAGGACAACGCAATGTACATGTACATGTATTGCATGTATACAGTAATATATGTATATAGTGTCTCTCCTTCCGCTTACTGATTCTTATTTTGAAATACCCATATAAATGTAACTTACGCTACAGTAGACCCGGGGACATTGGGTTCCGCCCGTTCACCTGCTACCCTCAGCGTTAGCCCAAGATTGATATCACGTGATTAACGAGAGTCACTCATAAATGTCGTTGGACAAATGGATGCCCGTCGTCTTTCTCTTGCTCTTCGTTGATGACCTCTCCCTCGGACTTCTGCGGTTTCAGCTTGGTCATGCCGTTCTTGTTCCATTTTACACGGCATTCCTTGAGCCGCTCACTTGGGGTCCCTCATGCAGCCAATGTTACTTGTGATGAATGATCGATTTCATTAGGTCCTTTGCATTTAGGCGCGTGTTATGCCAATGATTTCAGTAGACCGATGTTTTTTCAATTCGAACGCAATATGCCTTCAGTTGACAGAAGAATGCATTCAGTTGAAATCCATGTGAAAATTCCATTGCTAACGTTTAATGAGATGCAACAATCTGCTGGTATACTGAAAATTGTGCGAATACAACCGAATAATTGAAGTTCTACGCCAAGCACGCAAAGTTGTGAATGGTGCAATTTCAATTCTGATTATATTGTCAATTTAGTGGTAGTTGCTGTGTTAAAGCAGTTGAGAAAATCCGTAACTAACCAGTTCAGATCAGCACACAAACCAGGAAAAGACAATGTACCTCCCCTGAAAAAGGGGGGAGGATCCGGAATGAATGAAGGGGGAAAGAATGTCTGATAGTAACACTTAAGGGCGCCCTCTCTCATTGAACTAGTTACGAAACATCGGGGGCGGCGCGGCCAGGACCAGTTAAACTGGTGGAACACTACAGATAACAGACAGACATACCTGCCGAGTAGGGGAGACTTTTTTTACTCCGCCAGCGTACTTATGTACACGTATAGTTCCAGTTTCCAAAAAAAAATTAAAAAAATACACGTACATGTAAATAATAAAGTAACACCTTGGAACGTGAGGTTGGAAGAGATTACATGGCTACGTCTTCCTTCCCGTGGATAAAGTTTCAGATGTAGTCTAAGATCCAGCCTGTAAGATAATATCTGAGTGAGAACGGAATAAGAACACAATGAAATTGTCACACACCTCTCCAAAAGGGGTTTATCAGTTTTTGGATGACCCAACATAATCGCAACGTTTCTAGGAGCTCAGGAAGGAGTGTGGTCAGTTAAGTAAGTATCAAATGAGGTCATGACCGTGGGGGCCACTGAAGCACTTACTCATATCTTCAGTCAGGTTACTTAGAATGCGGGCAATAAAGATGACCTGTGCACAGGGAAGACCTTGACCGGCGAATTGTCTGGGGCACTTGTTACACTGACCAACCTGCGCACTGAATGACGGAACCAGATGCGCGAAATTGACCCCTTACACAAGCATGTCGCACAGTACACTTGCATCAAGTTGGACTTACGTTGCTCTTCCCCGAATCAGCCATTTTTCAGCCTGTACGCACGACTCGCGTAGGTCGTTCATAGATCCACGGACGTGTATAAAAAAAAAACCTGGACTTGCAACGCCTTTGTATGGAATAGAAGTCAACCGGCGGCCATTTTACCGAGCCGAATACAAATGCGCGGGTTGGTTCGCTTCTATGGACGCCAGGGAGAACAAAGGCGGGCATTGCCGGGCAAGCTTTGTGTTCGGCTCAGTAAAATGGCCGCTAGTGGATGCAATGATCTCTATAAGCTGATTGCGAGGCATTGCGAGTCCAGATTTTTTTTATATACGTCCGTGCGGTCGTCGCGCTCGTATAGGCGCCCCTATTTGATAGCCTTTATTGTACAACGTGTGTCAACGTCACCAGTTAGTAAGTCCGACTTGACGGATAAGCCACTCGGACCCCGTCGATGATATGTAGGTTTTTGCATATGAACGACATGAACTTGCATGATGCATACGAAATTTCCACCAATCAAAGCAGTCAGACTTGTAAACTCGTGATTGGCTGCTACCACTTTTGGTAGATGACCCCACTCGCTGTGTACTGACGGTTGGCACATTCGTCAAGTCATCGGGATTTCTGAACCGAACTCAAAGTAATAAGTGGACACAAGAGGGCGCGAAGCAAGTAACGGCGCGCGGTACGGTCTCCATATGTAACCAAAGCATAATCGAATTCACAGAGATCCCGGCTTGAGTCACGTCTAGTCGCACAGTTAAGAAGCGAAGGATCCGCTTTCAGCACTTCAACTTTTGGTTTCGTGATCGTCAGTGAAAGGGACCCATGCAACTGCTTGCACTACTACACTTAGCTTTCCGTTATACATATACAATGTACATGTATGTGGTACATGTACACGCAAGTAAAAAAAATGCCCATAGAAGGTAATCACACTTAAAATAAAAACGGACTCGACCTTTCTCATAATATATGACAATCTTCTCTTGATGCCTCCAAAACACATTTGAATAACAATGTCTGTTAAAGCTACCAATATACGTACCAATTATTTTTTGCCCATTACCACGTTCACTGATCACCAAGTACATGTAGTTAACCGCTTTCGTCCAAGACTCGTCCTTATTTTTTTGGCAAGATTAAAAATGGAAGCTTTTAGTACGAACTATGGACCGCATATTTAGCACACGGAATCCATAATCGTAAATGGTTCATACAAACCTAGTTCGGTTTTATGATTCCGTCTTTTACTCTTTAATGCGTCACAAATAATTTGAAACTTTGATGAAGTGATTCATGATACAACTATGTACATGTAAATAGTCCAACTTCCAAGAAGCACCTTTAAACAAGTACAAGATTCTAGTTTTTACGAGGATATTTTTGGTCCCAATCCCATCTTTTCCATTCCTGATAATACATGTACAAGTTTCCTAGACACATGTAATTCTCCAAGTCCGAAGGACCACTATACCACTGAATACAAAAAACTGACTGGATTGTATCTTTTTAAATCTTTTTATTTACTGTTCAAACGGCTAAAAATTCCATGTTTTGAACTGGAACCTCCAACCAACACAGTTAAGCTTTTCTCCCTTGTTTAGTTTACTGCTAGAAAGAAAAGTGTATGTGAGGCCTAAATCGTGACATTAATTTGGCTCGTACCACTGTGAAGTGCTGTTCACAATAATAATTCAGTGTACATGTACAACTCCCAACGGTTTATTTCAGGATTATTGATAAATACAATGTACATGTACCTGCTAGTGAACTTATAATGCCAACAAAATAAATAAAATTATCGATTTGGTTTTTGTTAATCATGGCTGATTTCAGTATGACGGTGTGTGCAATTCAAGGAATAAATAATGTCAACCTTAGGGGGAAAAGCAAATACTTCATAAATATGTGTGAAATAAAACAGTAACAAACGTTAACAATGTCAACGTGGCAAACAAAAAACACCAAATGTTTCTCAAGTACCTAAATTAACAGTAATGAACTCAACTTAAATAGGAAACATATTTACAAACATTTTCTGGGTGTTTCACTGCAAAACCATAGAATTATTTAGACATTCTGCTTTTGCTGCAATTAACGCTTCACAATGTGTTATTAAAGCACCAGTTTCTAAAGCTGAGAGAATCCATTCTCAAAGCTACAATAAACTGTCCGACGGACAACTTGGGTTTGCGGGAAATGTAATTGTCACACCCGTTGGCACAGAATTTTTCCACAGGAAAAAAATGTCAAGGTACAGAATGCATACATTCTGTGATGGCATTATACAAAATTGAATTATTAAAAATATGTACAGGTCAGGGGAGGGTGTTCGTTATACTAGGGTGGACTTGATACTCAGGGCTTGTACAGTCTCAGTTTTGGTTGTGTTGTGTGGCTCGTTGTATGCCACCATCAAAGGTCTGCCGCTGCTTGAACTTGAGTTAAGTGAGACACTGGCCTTCTTTTTGCAAGGACAGCACTTGCGCACGATTTCCAAGATCTTGGTGATCATTTTGTCAATGGGTTTTAGCGAGTGCATCCAGTCAGGCAGACTGTCCCAGGTTTGCAACTTCTTTGGCAGGATGGATTTCTTCTTGCGCTGGAGGACGTTGATGATGATGATGAAGGCCACGATGAGGAGGAAAGGGATGCCGACGCCTGCCAGGAGCCAGATGCTGACGAGGGACAAGCCAAAGACCAGCAGGGGCAGCAGGAAGAACATGACGACCAGGTAGAAGATGGCGAACCAGCGGTACTTGGCCGTGGTGTTGCCCAGAGTCTTGGCCAGGAAGATGGGCACCTTGCGCATGAAGGGGAGAGGGTACCAGAGGAGGATGCCGCTGATGTTGAAGAAAAGGTGGCAAAGGGCAATCTGGAGGCTGCTGTCCAGCTTGCCGTCTGCGCTAGCCAGTGCGGCTAGGATACCAGTGGCAGTGGTGCCGATGTTGGAGCCCAGTGTCAGCGGGTACATGCGCTCCAGCCGGATGACTCCCAGGCCCACCAGCGGGGTCATGGCAGAGGTGAACACAGAGCTGCTCTGCACGATGAACGTGACACCCGCCCCGACCACGATGGCCAGCAGGCCGGTCAGGTAGACGAAGGGGCCTGGCAGGTTTGAGTTGATGGTCTTCTGGATGATGTTAGCGATGCGGCCCTTCAAGCAGGAGTGGAGGAGCTTGACCATCAGGACCAGGCAGATGCAGAGCATGGTCAAGGAGACAACGAGTAGAATTCCCCCCACTGCCCTCTCTGACAGGCCAGCATCGGCAATGTATCGGAACAAATAGTTGCCTGCAAAGAAAAGATTGAGAGACAAAACTTGAGCAAGAGATGCAAGATGACCAGAACACAGTGAAGCACTGTTATAGCAAGGTCCATGGGACTAGATTACCATGTAATAGTTACCTTGTATTATCAGTCATGGAAAATAAAGAGAAACAAGGACTTGGGAACTAAAATCGTCCTTGTTATCAAATGTGGCCTTGTATTGAGAATGCTCTTATCTGTGTTCGACTGTAATTACAGTTATTTGCTTTGAGAGTTATTTGTTTTGTTTTGGAAAGGTGCAAAGTTGAGACCAAACTTTTTTGTCCTAGGCTTATAAAAATGTCTGGAGTTAAAAGATTTCAGTTAAAAAAGATGAAACGCCTCACAAAAAAGAGTGTGACATTTCTGCTCAAAATTTACTGATGTGTGCTCAAAGTAAAGCTCACCTTTTTTTAATAGCTTAGCATCAGTGGCATTCAATTCTCCTGTTGCAATCTTGCTGACAACTTTGCTGTCAATCTGTAGAAATGACAACGGGGAAATAACATTGATATAATTGATATGCGAGTGGTCGAGTGGTAGACCTTAAGGCTTACAATGGCACGCTCTGTCAATGCATTATACTAAGCGTCGTCGACTTGTGCAGTGTCAAGTTGTACCTGTTAAGCTGAAGTTAAAAATGAGTCTCTACTCACACTGATGACGAGCTTTGAAAAGGGCTTGGTCAACACCTTCAGCAGCTCCACCTTGGCCCCGCCTGTCCCCTGGATATTAAAGGCCTCCACGATGGCATTTGTCACGTGGTACAGATAGTGACTGGTGACCTCGATGGGCAGGAGAACTATGACAGACAGCCAGTTGAACATGTCGTGGATGGTGGCACCAGCAAATGCCCGGCGGAACTCGTTGCGGTTGCCAGACTGGGTCAAAGAGACGATGGTGTTGGTGACTGAGGTGCCGATATTGGCGCCCATAATGATGAAAATGGCAGGCTGGACTTCAAGAACTGCAGAAACAATCAAACCATAAAAAACAAATTTAAAGTCAAATGAATTATGGATCAGGGTTACAGGTGTCTTTCCCTATTACTGACAATAACAAAAACTACAAATTTTGCCCATAATCCCATGTAACTGGCAAGACAAAAGTATTCAGCATTGTACATAAATAAAGAATATGCTTCCAAAAATGTGCAGTTAGTTGAGACTTGGCAACTGTTTAAAATTTTCCGGCCCAAACCTAAAAGTCTGTGATTAAATTCTTCAGGTACATGTACATGTATGAAATACAAAACTCGGAACAATTTACAGCAATTTCAAATGACAAGTCTTCATACATACACAGGGGATCTCATAAAGTGATTTTCAATTTGTTATTACATGCGTATGCATTTAAAGTTATGAAGAGAAAATTTCTTAATTGAGGAAAAATTTGCCCGCTTTTTCATTTTTTCCCCGTTAATTTCATAAACCATGAAGAACTCCAGAACAGCATTCTCTTCTCCTGACTTCATGTAAAAAAGCTAAAACTATTCAAATAGCAAATTGGATGAGATAAACTTCATGCTTTTATATCAAAAGTGAAGTGATTTTAAGAGGGACCTGTTGACTTGTTTAAGTTAGCAAGAGAGCTTCACTTGAACTTCACACACTGAAGAAAAAAAAGCCAGGAAAATGTCTGAAAATATACAATGGAAGCATATGTCCCTGGTCATAAAAACCAAACTCAAAGACACTATGTTCATATTTAGACGAAGATTACATCTTGGAAATGCAAATTCAGTCAAGTTTAGTTCAAAATCTCAAAGCGGAACTTTACTTACTTCCAGCGGCCACGATGGAAACAACGATGGAGGTGGATGTGCTGGAGCTCTGGACCAGCACAGTGGCAAGGATGCCAATCATCAGCCCGCAGATGGGGTTGTTCAGCAGTTCGTTCTCGCTCAGGACTCGCCCGGCCTCCTTACCCCCAAGGAGACGGAAAGCAGAGCTCATCAGATCCAGGGAGCAAATGAAGAGGTACAGCAGGGCCAGTATACAGAGGGGCTTCAGTAGCCATTCGACCAAGACTCGCCGGACTTTGCCCCCAGTGGTCAATTCTAACAGTTAAAAGAAACAAAGCAAAATGCGTAAGTCTGAGTTGCTGAGCAAATATACTCAACGGAAAAGTAGACAATGCTGAATTGTCAAATAAATAAAAAAATCTGAAGATCGAACAAGCTTACTGATGCAAAAATTTGTTTTCAGCAAATGGTTGTACATGTATTAACCCTAACAGTCCTCAGTCCTCCAACAGGTGAAGGATTGAGGACTGTTAGGGTTAACCATGTCAAAATTGAAACGAATGGATACCGATAATAATCTATCACCGTCACAAATTTGTATTTCGTGAAAATTCGCAAAATGTTCTGAAATAAAGCCAGCTCATTTCACTTCTTTAATGCAAAACACACTGGCAAAAAGACAATTTTAAGGTCGATTTTTTATGGGGGGGGGTCGGCTATCAACAAAGGGCGCGCATAAATTACACATGCAGTTTTGACCAACACAATGAATACATGTTCTCATCGAAGAACATCCATCAACCCTCTTGAACCAAGGCTCACGCTTGTATAAGACTATCAAAATTCACCCCATCCAAATTTTTGAAAAATATGTTCCAGGTAGCTGGAACAAACCGAAACAGCAGTCTCTCTCTCTCTTATGAGTACCGGCTTTTCCGGTTTCTTGCACGCCTCTGACGAAGCTCTGACGCACGCGACCTATTAACCCGACCATTTGCAAGAATGCAGATGACACATACCAAGTAGTCTGGATGCCAGACAACATTTTGCGGTTGGACATGTGAACACCATGTGGCCAAGTGGTGTGATGTACAGAGCTAGCTAGCGCTGCCCACGTGCTAGATGCAATCAATATGCGCGAGAAGCACAAGCGATACACACTGACAGACTGACGCAGTTTCACAAACGATAATAAATGATCAAAATTGGTCAATTTGAATTTTTCTAACAAACAATATGTCAAGCATGTTACTTTTCATCTAGAAATAGATAAGATTTAAGACAGGAAGACTTTGAAGCGCGCATAACATACACAGGGACGAAT
Source organism: Acanthaster planci (assembly GCF_054643075.1). NCBI lineage: Eukaryota > Metazoa > Echinodermata > Asteroidea > Valvatida > Acanthasteridae > Acanthaster > Acanthaster planci. The sequence goes on along the minus strand of NC_141784.1, from coordinate 2,761,469 downwards.
CAAAACGTGCTTCGTTCTGTAGAGGAAATTTTGAATTATTAATTCAGGGATGATTTTCTGTTGACATGATTTACCTGACCACTTCACCCCCTGATGTTCAATTTTGGGCGGTTCCCACACATCTACTTCCTCTGTCCCTTCCTCCTGATGACCGTTAGCCTTGGTTGCCCCAAGCTGATCGTCCATCAGCCCGATCATCTGGTTTGGTGTAGCATCAAGTCCGGTCATAGGCCCTCCCAGTTTCGTCCCGACGAGAGCTTCAGCCGGGAAGGGGAAGTCTATCTTTGTCTCCAATGGAAGTGGGGTATGGGGTGGGATATGGTCGGACACTGGAACCTATACCGATGGGTGAAAGTTGAATGCTATCACTAGTCATGAGCCCAATGTCTCAAATTTTTTTGTTAACGTGGACAAAAACGAGACTTACCGGTTCGACGTTGGAAACCCATACGATCTCCTCTTTAGGGCCCGCTTCACGGGCGTAGACGGGTGGAGGCCCAGTTATCGGGCTCTTTGGCACTGGTATTGTCAAACGCATGCTTTGGCCGTCCAAGCTTGCCATTTTCAAGTAATGACTGCGACTCGTAGCTTCCAGAGTTGATATCTCGCCCCTTCTTTTGCGATCAACTGCCGGTTCTCAGATAGCCGGGTAGTATTTTCTCCTAATTCAGCGATCGTCGATGTACGTGGAATCCTGTTCCATGGTCCAATCAGAGCGCTCATCTCTGTTACGTCAGCATATCCTTCCACAGACTGTCTCACTGTTCATTCATAAAAAGGCACATGTGAGGCACATGATCGGTGTGTGTTGTGCACCGGCGTTACGGTCGGCCTCGGTAAGGACAGTCTCATGTTGTCTGTAGGGGTGTTCAGAATAAACTGATCAAATAATTTTCTTCATGCGACCTTGTGCAAGCATGGTGCAAGTAATTGAATCCATGTGATTAATTTTATAAATCAGTTGCATAGTTTTCACTAATGCAGCTTGTGGTATTTGGGAGGATATTGATCAAGTTTATATGACTTCTAAAAATGTTCAGCCGGGAAATGGGCTGTTCCGAAAGGGATTCCCTAAAACGTCAAACAGCGACTTCGAAATTCCCTCCAAAAAGCTAACCGAAGTCACTCCATTGTGTGGTCATCAAGTCCTAAACAAGCTACCCGACCTAGTAAACAATCACAAAAACTTTGTCAGCCACTGCCAATCTCCCAACTCTATGTGTTCGCTGCAGCTAGCTTTGTTTTGTGTTTATTATAACTGTCGGGACGGTACGAAGCATCCGCATGCGTTTTAATACGTAATGGTATGGACCAAGTAGCCCCAATGCAGTGAGCTCCATGGTTTGACCTATGATGGTTAGCGACCATCCCTTCATGTACATCGTGGTTTCAATCCGCTCCATTTGCCATCCAAACTCGGGCGATTTATGCAGTGCCGAAGGCCATACTATTAGAGTGGCGTTCGAAAACGAGGAGTAAGGAGTATAGCAAATATCACACTAACTTTGCGATAAAAGGCGTTAAGACGTTATGAGTGATAAAGAATTCTCAGAGCGTATATGTGGCCTATTCCGTAAAACCACTTAGCAAAGATTGATGCAAAATTGGGGTTTAGTTATCACAAGCCCTTAATAAAACACTGCGGATTGTAGACCGTCATGGAGCGATACTGTTTAAACTGCTCCATGGGAAAAATTTATTAATTAATATTAATGTATGAAAATTATATAAATGTATGAAAGTTGTAACCATTGACGCATCGAATACAAAAATCCAATAACATTCTTGATAGTGTACTGCTCCAGAAGAAAGCTTTCAGCATTTAATTACCAGAATTAGGATTTAAAGCCTCATTGTTGCAGTCTGACTTTAACGTCAGAGTTTCCATCCAACTCTTTGTAGTCGGAGAAATTTGACACGCTAATTGAAATACGTGACACAATCAACAAGGTGTACTTCAAAGCATGGAGTAAATATTACTCCATGTTCCAAGTAGGCCCTAAGCCTACTATACACCCATCATTCACTTGAAACACAGACCATTTCCGACTGTCCCCATTTCAAGTCATGACCTCATTGGACGCCTATCAAACTGACTAAACACAAGTTTCTCTCGGAAGGGCAACTGAACAATCAAAGCTACGAATTTAAGACATTTTAAAATGGATTTACTCAATCGTTGAGCTTGGCCTTGACCAAAGATCGTATAGCGCCGCTACGCGGCGCTATACGATCTTTGCCAGCCTTGACCAAGGTGTTGGGTCTTGCTCTATGGGTGCAAATCACTAATTCAAGTGAGAGTTTCTGGCCAGCTCATTAGCACTAAAACTGCCTCCAAAGTATCTTTTGAAAAGGGAGATTGTTTGGCCCCCAAAATGGTGAGATTGTGTAAATCCTTGCAAGGATCAACTCCCTGGGTCTTTGAGCTTTCATATGAGAGCAGAATGGCTAAAACCTACGGTTGAAAAATGGTCCTAAGTGCCCGAGAAAGTTGAGGATTGCCACTTGAAAAATGGCTGCAATCAGACTTCGGAAAAATCACTTTTTATGGGGGTGATTTTGTTTTGTGGGAATAATTAAAAATGTAATTGGTTAACCCACAAAAAATTGAAAAGAAATTGAAAGATTAGTGACCAGACAAGAATTTCATTTGTGCTTCAGAAATCTCAGGGATGTTGGCGTGCATGCTATTGGGCCCAGAACAGTGCTGATTTTACACTGTTTTCAATGGGGCTTGAATTAGTGGACTGTACACGGGTAGTTGACTCGCCGATCAAACTCCACAAGCAACAGCCACTCACGGACATGTCACGCTGTGTGCATGCCTTTTGCTGTGACCCTAAACATGTTAGCTCACATGACAAAGGTGCATTACGAACACGTACCAAAACTTGAATGCCGACTCGTAAGCCGCGACTGGCGCAGCACACGCGCGCCGCGCACGTATATGTGAATGACATGTAACACTTGAACAAAAAACCCCGTAGTGTCCACCTTCGACAAGGCTACAGTTGCGGTGACGAAGCACTAGTGAGCCACTACATCAGTAACAAGGGACGCAGGGATGAACAAAGAAATGTCCGCGTCGCGGTTCGCAGACATTTGCTCGTCACTTGATCAATAGGAATAACTGTGACTGACTCGTCATCACGCAGGTTCGTGCATGGAACCCTTACCTAGAAATTCTTGTCACTTCAAGCATAGAGGAATAAGAATTTTTCCTCTCAGCTCTCTCGGTGGTTACATCTCTCATACAAATTAATTAGGAAAGTCCGTTGCTGCAGTAAATAGGCTCAACAGGCCAGCAGATACTTAAAAAAATAAGACGACATGCAATATTAAGCTTTCAGAATATAGTTTGAGATTAAACAGTGACAGGTTTCTCCTCTTGGAAAAATAAAAACGAACAACAAGTGGAAGAAGAGGGGAAAAAATGAAAGAACGGGAAAACGAGACAAGGGGATGAAAATCACTAGTTTTCTTTAAAATACCTCGGAGTTAACTCCCTTCCACCATCAATGCGTTGTCACTTGAAGGAATGATGGGAGCTGATGACCATTTCCTTCCCCGGAAACAGGGGCTTAGCCACGGGGGAGGGGGGCACGTGCCCCCCTCAACAATTCCCCGGTGCCCCCCAGGTACCCCCACTAAAAAAATGAATGGATATTGAACAAGACCAACAAAAGCTTGCCCCCAAAACCACACCCCTGAAAGCTGATACATGTACCCCCATAAGATGCTGGTTCCCCCTTGTGCTCCCCACCCAGTAAAATCCTACGCCATTGCCCGGAAAGTCCTGGTGACGCTAATGAAAGACCTGGTATTTTTCAGTACAGCTCGATGCGCATTCAGCTTAACACTGTGACGAACATGGCTTTTTGTCTCTTTCGTATTGTCTTCAGCTGGCATGACATTAACTGCTTGTTGTGGTTCCTGCCAAAACAATAGTCCCGGATAAGTGGCAACATTCGCGATGAACAAAATTATGAACAATAGATCCCACAACGAGCGTCGTCTATACGCTACAGGTAATCATAGCAGAGAATATCGTTTAAAGATTACCCTCAGTTCATGGCAATTAACTTAAAAATATTTGAAAATTAGAAGATGCTAACTATTGTCTTGTTACGACATTTTAAATGGTTTAAACCGAGTATTAAACGTAAACCGGCCACAGATATTGCTTCTGAGCCGAGCGTAACTCGCAACACTTGCGATAAAAATGCAGAGATTATAAACAGGATGCCCAATATTTATAATGAAGCTCAAAGGATGATACAAATCGTGTGTCACAATGCATGCATACAATTAATGATGATGCTTCTTGTGAAAGGTAGTTCATCAAAATATGCATGATGTGAGTCCATCTTTTTTAACGTTGAAGTGCAAAACAATTTTAGCTAAAAATTGCATCACGGCCACAATACAGACTTTTCTTTCTTTTTTCTGAATTGTTTTCAAATTGTTTTTCAAACTAGACAGAACTGGTTCTCGTCTCGGTGTGGTTGCTGGGCGAGGTGTTCAGTGGTAACGTGCTGGTGCGTTCATTGACAGCATCGTAGTGTACAGCCAAATTGTTGGAGGCCTCTGTGCTGTGGTGCAGAGGTAGAGTGTCCTTGTCTGCTTCTTCCTTGTTTCTCTTGCACGGACAGCATCGGGTCAGGCTCCGCAGCACCCTGGTGATCAGCCGGTCCATGGGTGCCAGGGAGTGCATCCACAGGGGCAGGGCGTCCCAATTGCGCAGCTTCTTCGGGAGCACATCCGGCTTCTTGCGCTGCAGCACGTTGACGACAATGATAAAGATGCCGAGGAGAAGGACCGGGAGGCCTACGGCCAACAGAAGCCAGACTGTGATCAGCGACAGCCCGAAGACCACCAGCGGCACGAGGAAGAACATGACGACCAGGTAGAAGATGGCGAACCAGCGGTACTTGGCCGTGGTGTTGCCCAGAGTCTTGGCCAGGAAGATGGGCACCTTGCGCATGAAGGGGAGAGGGTACCAGAGGAGGATGCCGCTGATGTTGAAGAAAAGGTGGCAGAGGGCGATCTGGAGGCTGTTCTTGAGCTTGTCTCCAGAGCTGGCCATAGCAGCCAGAAGGCTGGTAGCCGTGGTGCCGATGTTGGAGCCCAGCGTCATCGGGTAGACGCGGTCCAAGGTGATAACGCCCAGGCCGACCAACGGGGTCATGGCTGAGGTGAAGACGGAGCTGCTCTGCACCAGGAAGGTTACACCGGCTCCCACTAGGATGGCTAAGTAGCCCGCAGCCCAGCCGAAGGGGTAGGGGAAATCGGCGTTGATGACGCGCTTGATGATGCCAGCCATGCGGCCCTTGAGGATGGAATTGAGGAGTTTCACCATGAGGATGAGGCAGGTGCAGAGAAGAATGAGAGTCAGGATGAGCAGGATTGCACCAACGCCCCTCTCGGACAAGCCAGTGTTGGCAAACAAATATGAACCTGCAGTGTATCGAAAATAGATTAACAAACACTCTCTAAGCCACTTTTTGTAAATGCGGTAAAAACAAGGTCTGATGGGCTTATTTGGAATCAGAATTTTTTGTTCTTATCGGGAAAACGCGCTAATGGTTTAGGAATATTAATCTCTCTCACTCAGACGTAAACCGACACTCTGCCAGCTGTGAATAATGAGTGCGTAAGTCCCAAGTTCTTATTCCATGCAATATCTTATATACATACATCTCTCCACTCCTACTTCGATGTACTCTGTGACCATATCCGGGTTCCCCGTGAAACCAGCACCTGCCACGGTGGCAGCCGCCGTCGGCGGCGGCATGGTGGTATTCGCCAGCACCGCTATTTTCTCCTTTTTACACCATTCCTTCAGTAGTTTGGCCTCGCTTGGATCCACCTTTCCGAGCGCGATCTTGGCTACAACTTTACTGTCGATCTGAAAGGATAGGTAATAATTATGAGGCGAAGTGGCCACACAGTTTGTAAATGGAGTACCGGTACATCGCTAGTTAACGTTGGTTTTTCTTACCCGAAAAAGCTGCCGGGACAGATTTTTTTACCCACAAATTCTTTCAACCTTGCGATTGGGCTTTGACCCAACCAAGCACGACGTGTTAATACGCCAACCGCGGATATGACAAACTTCAACAAATGTACACGTCCTCCATGGAACAAATAAGGAAAATTATGTGTGTTTACATGTCATCTGGCGTCTAGAGGTTAAATTCGAAAAGTAGTCACGTGGTTGTTCTTGCTACCCAGCCTCTGCTACGATTGAGTCTAGAAACTTCTTAGCTATGTATGTAGACATTATGAGGTTCGGGTGCCCGGAGCCATACTCACGTCGATTATCTTCTTCGAGAATGGCTTGGTGAGCACCTTCAGGAGCTCCACCTTGGAGCCCTCGCTGGTGGTGACGTTGAACCTACCCACGATGGCGTTGGTCATATGGTAGAGGTACTTTGTGGCACACTCCAGCGGCAGGAGGCAGATGACGGACAGCCAGTTGAACATGTCGTGGATGGTGGCACCGCCGAAGGCCCGCCGGAACTCGTTGCGGTTGCCTGACTGGGCCAGCGAGACGATGGTGTTGGTGACTGAGGTGCCGATGTTGGCGCCCATGATGATGAAAATGGCCGGCTCCACTTGCAGAACTGTTTGTCAAGAGAGCGATGGCGTCAGTAATTAAATGTCATGGTGAAACAACGAAATCAAATCAGCCTAGTTATCCCGATTACTATGCAGTGGCAGCGTTCAATTAATGCAGACCCTGCTGATGGGGGGGGGGACTCATCAAGCTTTGCCATGCAAGACACTCTAACGACGTAATTTCAAGAGGCCTCTAAATCTAAAAAGTTTAGCTTCTTGTACGGGATCTGTCGAAAAGGGCTAGAAATTGGACAAGTTTCCGACTACTGCCGTGTATACTTTCTCCATGACAGAACCCATTTTTCTGTTTCCAACCTAATGCCATCTCTCATACGTCGACTTCGTCTTTTGCTCTGAATTCGTCTTTTTAGCCTCTGACCGCAGACATCTGCAGGAATTTACTGCTTTATAATCAACGGAAAGAACCTTTGGCTTGTACAACTGTATGGGATATGATGATTCTATCGAAAGCAGACATCGAACCTGAGGTAGAGACCAGACGACTAAGACGAATCCGAAGTTTGCAGAGATCGATGTTTTGGAAGGCTGGCAGTTTTGCAGTCAGCTCCGTTATCGTAGACATGCATCAACATTGCAAGAACAGAAAGTGAAAAACAAAAACTTCCTTTGTTTTGTGTTAATTAGTCTTCGGGCTTGAGACATGAAATGTATTTCACGGGGGGGGGGAATAGGGAGGGCGTAGTCTTACTTCCAGCAGACACGATGGAGACCACGATAGACGTGGAAGTGCTTGAACTCTGAACAAGTACAGTTGCTAGGATACCGATCATCAAACCGCAGATGGGGTTGTTCAGCAGCGTGCTTTCGCTGAATACCTCACCAGCTTCCTTTCCTGGAGCACACAAGACAAAATACGTCATAGAACCGCAACATTCGCAGACTAGAACATCTTTTTCCTTGTGGAACAATATAAAAATGACACCTTTCCCAAGAAGAATTATAGAATGATAGTTGTCTCCGTCTCTATTTGCTCACCCCCGAGTAGCCTGAAGGCGGAACTCATCAGATCCAGCGAGCAGATGAAGAGGTACAGCAGCACTAGAACAGTGACAGGCTTGCCGATCCACTCAACGAGGACTCGGTACAACTTGCCTCTTGTGGTCAGTTCTGGTGAAGTTATAAGAAATAATGCTTGCATCTTGTAACAATGTGATTCGTAATTATAGGAGAAGGTTTCTCTTCAGCCATCAGGCGTGATTCAATCGCACATCTTTTCAGTTCTATTGAATACAATTTGGTTGTTGGGATGTTGGAAAATTATCTTAACATCTGCTCTTTTTTCTCACTACAAAAGTAGGGGGTTGATCTTAATAGCCCCATTTCCCTGGTCAAAAAGATGGGGGATAGATAACCCCATCCCCATGGATCTACGTCCATGCTTCCCCCCTCACCAGACCAAGGCTGAGTGGTATCCTGCAACTCAGACAGAGCCCATGGGTCCACAGTCTCGTCCAACTCGCCCCCAGAGATGATGGAGTCCACTGTTTTCCTCACGCTTCTCCTGACGCTTGCTGAGTACTTGCGCACACGGCCAGCGGCCCGGCCGATGCTGGTTAGCCTGGATTGACGCATTCCCGTCCCTGTCGGGTCGGTCTCTGGATGTTCTCCCACCTGTACGAGATCAGGAAACAGGTTGGTGGAAAAAAATGAATGTTTGTTGTATTCATGTCTCGGCAAACGCTCTCTGCAATCATTTCTCACCTGGGCGAACGCAAAGGGTTAGTATCTTCAAAATGCTTTTTATGGGAGGAAACAGCGGGGCCCCTGTTTAAAAAATATACCGATCTCTAAAATGGGACAATCCATACGAGGAATGGAGTTTGAATGGTAAGTCGTTAGTTCGTTCACGCATGCACACTTTCCCGCTAAATGCCAAGTATAGGCCTAGACTTGTATCCAGCGTTTTTGCAAGAGGGGAATGTTTCTGAGGTTGGTCCATTTGCGGGGATTGATGGCGTGAAAGCGTTGCTGGAAAGAACGCCCTACTTTGGGGACGAGTGCATTTTCCGGAAAAGGATGGAAGGGGTTTGAGTTTAATCTAGCATTGATATGTGCCATTGTGTCATCTCTAATGTTCTTGCCATGGTGTTTGTTATAGATCTTTGTTTTTTTATGCTGCTGCAACTTTTCGTTTCCATGAATGTATTGACGTCATCCCTGGCAGAAGCCTCGTTGGTACAGCTGCTTCAGCATCAAATGTGACACAATTGAAACATGTTTTCAATGGGCTACACGTTCAGGTTACAAACGGTGCGGAAACCCTCAGAAAGGTGCACTTAAACTGACACACAGCGACAGAATCCTCATTTGTCGGAAACAGCATGGGGAATTTGAAATGATGAAAAAAGAAATCCAAAACAAATGAAACGTGTCATCATTCCAAAGTAATGGATCTTTTTGTAATATATACTTCAGTGTGACTTTCACGTATTCAAATCTTCTAAGGAATTGATTAATTATAGCTGCACGCCATATTGAGGTACAATCTCATGACCAGCGGCAAGACCCACGTTCGCACTCGTGATCACTGCAATCGACACAGACATTACACAATGCAGTTATGGGTAATTGATGATGGCTGTGACACCTAACTGGGTCATTGTGCGACTGGACGGGCAGGAGTGCATGCATGCATGGGTGCATGCGTGATGCGCTCGTGTCTGTATTATGACGACGAAGCGAAGGTAAATATTGAATTATATCGGCAACGACCTAGTAAACTCACAAAACTAACCTAGATTTAAAGAGGTTCACTGACACTTAAGCATGTATGCCAATATAATTCTGAGACCCATAGTAAGGTCTCGTAAAAATCCACCTAAGATGTTTGGGCACTGTTTATACCATCTTTTTCAAACAAACCAGCCCAGAGAATCCACAAAGACAGGATCTTTATCTTGCACGGTGTTACCGTGTTGTATTTTTCATTCCTGCGTAGACAATCACACCTCTAATATATGACACGCCACAGTATTCATTCAAGTGTACACATTAATGTACATTGTGAAAATGAATTGCCATTTCCCTGTTCACTCTTAAAAATTGACAGCCTGCGAAGAAACACGATCGGAGATTCTCCTTCTGCGTGAGTGGCCACGCAATAGAAATCACGTGGACAGGAGCAAGTACTCTATTATAATGCCAGCAATTCAGCCCTACTGCAGGGAATAAAATGCCGTAGTAATTATACTGTGTTGTGTTTGTTTTTCCACTGTCACGCATATTGCGTGAGTAGCCCTATCAGTAGGCTCAATCAAAGCTCATCAGCAACAGAGAACGCGTGGGGTGAAGACAACACAGAAAGCAAGTTAAAACGTGGCTCTGTGCCCAGTGTACATTTACGAATTTCGAGTGGGGCGCCCAAGGGGAATGGTCTTCCGCTGGGGGGTACGATCGAGCACCTGTGATCCCTCAGTTACGCAAATGTAAAGCGCATGCGTAGTAGACATATGTGAGCTTGGCCGGTATCCCTCCTCAGCGCTTCGCCAAATTTCTCTATAGCATTTTAAGGGGCACTCCACAAGAATAAGTCAAAGGAAATCCTAAGTTTATACATGACTTGCTGAGCTTGCTCAAGAAGTCAGTGGTGTTGAAGTTGTCATATTTGACACGATTTTATAGTCGTATGAAACGTATTTTGTATACTGGACAAATGTTGGTAATACATTGCAATTTTATTGGAAGCACAAAAATAATCAATATTTTTGGTAAAAAGACACAGTTAGGGTCTACATCTTTGTCCGTGGCTACATAACAGACTGGGCCTTGAATATTTTGTGTGCCTATTTTCGCCTATACGAGGTTTGGTTGTTGCATCATTTCTGTGTTTCATGAATTCAAGTTCCGAAGGAAAAAAGAGTCCTTTTCTGTCTCATGTGTGTGAAAAAAATTTTGTACAAAATTGACTCGTGAGACAGAACCACATTCCCCCATCTGTACACGCCTTATGCACATGTCTATCACATGCACAATCACGAATGCATCCGTTTTGCGAGAACACCTGCTTAATGTACGGCTAAAATGACAATTGTCAATAAAATGAAGTCAACTAACGATATGCTGTTTGTAGCAAGGCACATTTTGTGTGATTAGCTACACCATTAGCTACACCATTAGTCTTTATGGAGTCTGCATACTATTGAGTTATCTGAATATTATCAGTGGATCACCTACTAGCTACACCGATTATGACAATAGAAATAACGTCAAAAAAGTCAAGTTATAATTAAAAGTAACAGTTTTCATTAATAACAGTGATGAAAATAGGATAGAAACATATCACATACAAATTAAAGCCCCGTCGAAAGATTAGATTGTGTTTGAAATTTGCTCAAATTTAATCCGAGCGGAGTAGCCATATATAATAGTGGTCACTGCAGAGTCTCGACAGTCGGCAGTTTTGAATTATAAGCTGCGCGGATAGCGGAGCTTTCTAGAAGCATTTCCGGGATAACCCAAGGCATCTTTGGTTGATGTTGTCTGTAGATACCATGTTCACTGAGGAGTTTCTCTGAATGGAGTCTGTCCTCTCATTGATAAGGAAGTAAAAAGGTACACACGGGTGCGATCAATAATACCTTAATCAAGACTTCACAACAGAAATAAAATTCATACAGTCCTGGTCGTGGAAGCCGATTTGCCATTTACCGATTTGTGTCCATTTTTGGCGGCCAATATAGCGGTTTCACATTTCACGCATATCATCCAGACGTTTGTCTAACGGAAAGCAGAAGGCTATAAGCATTCCATTCCACTTTGTCGGTTAAAGTCCAGGTTTTTGTTTACTGTTTACGGACGTATCAGAAAACCTGGAAGTAGCTGACTCTGTTATACAGGTAATTCTTTAAATGTCTAGGTCACTCTTTGTGTTCTGTTTACGTGTTTGATTCATTGTAGAAGGTCTGAAAAAATTGGTAAAAACAAATACTCAAAGCAATCAGGGTAATTAACATTCCCACTTCTGGGAAGAACTTGTGGCCCCCCCCCAAAAAAAGAAAAAGAAAACAATGGCAAAGGAATAACGATCTTTCAAGAAAATACCTTTCTTTCAATATTACAACGCAAAACAAACTGATAAATTGGCAGATAGCCCCTCGGTTGGTACTTTTGCCCCCCAAATGGCCACAGTATCAAGTGCCTGCATTCTTGAACAAGTTGTTTTTGAGGCAGGTTTGTCAAAAGTTTAACAACTAAGATGAATAGATACTCAACTTCGAACTAGCAATACGTTACAGTGCATCTGAAATATCACTTCACTTTTTGACATTTTAATAATATCTGTGCAGTGTTGATGCGTTGTCCTTGGACAAGTCAAACCAATTTCCATATGTTTCACGCCTGAGCATCATTCAGTATTGAACTGACATTAGTATACTGACAATCATTTTGAGTTTAGTTGATGTCCGTCACATGCTCAGTCACAAAGGCAACGCGTGTTACGAACCAATCTGCCGCCATTTCGACTTCTACTAGAGAAATGATAGCTTGAGGAAGATCACAATGTAAATATATAATTATAACTGCGTGAATACAACGCCATGGAGTGGAAATTTATTCCTGAAATAGCCAGCAGATAAGCTAAATCAGAGCTAAAAGGAAGAGTCTAATCCAGATGAAAGCCCCACAGTGGAAAGAACTGATTTATTATTCATTTATGGACTGTGTTGGTTTCTCAGGCACGATGGCCCGTGCGCATTACTCGGACGGCACTCTCGATAAAAGTGGCATCATGATATTTTATTGATTGCACACGAACCATCGGTGCCGTTGGTTCGTGTACAAATTAAAATGAACCAGTAAGGAAACGGAGGCGACGTGTATTAGGCCTTTATACACACGGTCACATACCGCGATCTACCAAGAATGATTGTGTTTGGTTGTAACTTGTTAACTAAGAGAATTTCTTTAGTTGATCTGGGCAGGAATAACACGTGCAACGATGTACTTCTCGAATCCCCCAAACAAATTAATAACAAGAAACAATCCAACAAAATGTCACGGGTTGTAACCGTAATTACGCATCCTATTGAGTATCGGTTTAGTTCCAATGATCACCAGTGGTCTATACACGGAAATTCCTGGTTGTTAAATGGCAGAACGGATACACGGAAGGGGGAATTATTACGTATGTTCCTCAAGCGAAACCCTACATCATGAAGGCATGCATGTTTCACAGAAATAAAGGGGAAAGTTTCAAATTATTTCAAACGACTAGTCAGCCGGGCCAATGCAGAATAATCGGTAAGTACCCCTGACTTTTTAGGCTGAAACTGATGCAAGAATTTATCAGGAACGAAATATTATACGGAAGAGGACATTCAAATCTAAGGTTGCCTTATCGATCTCTTAAGGTTGTGACTGCCTCTTTCATATCACGAATGGAAATTCGTGATGTGTATGTTATAAAAACAATTGTACACCGAGATCCAGGTCATACATATTAATTAGATGCAGAAACAAATTACGGTTGTTAGAATGCCTATGCGATAAAAGCGATTGTGAACAGCTACACGAAGCAAATACAGACCTTCTTCCGAAGCAAAAAGCCCTACAAATATAATGAAGTTTCTCACTGGAGTGGCCCTGGTCTTAAATTGGCCTCTTTATTGTCTGAATATTTTGGAGATCATCAAAATAAAATTAAAGTGAAATGTAAGGCTGAGACACTGCTATATTCCTCCTTAAAAATTCCCATAATTATGCCAGTTTCTAGCAGTGTAGTCAAGAGAGGGCGCAATTCAACTTCTTTCTTCCATCAAGACAGGCAGCTTCGTTCGGTCAATGACCGTAAAGACAGCAGTACTTCATTTCAGTCGCGCCATTTGTGACTGATTTCCATATAAACGCCATCATGAAAAAAACCCAGGTTAAATCACCGATGTAACACGATTTTTCTTTTGAGCACCTGGGTTAAAAGGTGGGTGTGACCAACCCCTCGACAAAAATTTTAGTCGAATAACATGCAAATCGTCGAGGTAGTGAAATTTGGAATTCGGTGAACCTTAAAAGAAAGTCTTTTGCTTTGATTCAAGCTGTCAAATCTGTGTTATAATTAACTCTTTGCATGATTCATCAATTTCCTGTCACCCCTACGCGAGCTCCCAAGGCCCCCTTTCGTTCTTCTCTCCCTTTTAGGAAAAAATACCCTCCAAGGGCTGATATCCTGAGCGTATTACTTGTCTTCCGCCGTCGGTCTTCCTTGACTGTACGTCCCGGATTGACGTAGAGTGCACTTAGTCACTTCTCCTTGCTGTGTTCCCCCAACTGAATTTCTTGTCTCTCTATGCGGCTTGTTTTTAACTTTGTCCCCACCTTCGCTTGCTCTCAGGCTTCTTCCAAACAATGACTCTATTTTTGGCCACGGAATGCCTGTGCATTTCTACCAAGAAGACACAACAGAGTTCTTATAACCTCTGTAAGAACTGTAGAGAGTATTCCCCTTATAATTTTTGTTTTCACGCAAAATCTTCCCAGATGAATACGTATGCATAAGAGCATCCATAATATACGCAGAAGGGACGAGACAGCGGGGGGGGGTTACCCCTCTCGCTTTTTGACAGGGGGAGGGCTGCGTTAAAGATGTACCCTACTGCAAGCCTTCAACCTTCCACCATTTTTATAGGCTGCCCCTCCAAATGCAACCACTGACGTCTCCCTGAAATAATCACGCAAAGGATCTAGGAGTACAGACAGCGTGAGGGAAAAAGGGCTACTAAGCCATTCTTGCATTACAAGATGAGTTAATGTCAGAGGGGCGAAAATTACAAGTACGTGCCTATATATGTACAAATCATATTGCAGTTGCATATCTCCCTCATCATCAAGCAGGCGGTGGCCCTCCTGCTGTTGATTGCCGTGTCAGAAATGGGCCTCCAGAGCTATGGCTACTCGGTGTGTTTCGCATGGAAGGAATACCTAGACCTAGCTCTAGACAACAGATTCCGGGATGCAGCCACAGACACTTGTGCTACAGTATGCATTATTCATTCAGTCATTTGACTGAGTTTGACACTGAGCTTACACAATGTACCAATAATTGAAGCAGGTATTTTACACAGTAAGGAAGAGTTTTAAGGCTGCCTGGGGCTGTAGATAGGGTTGGAAACATTTCGGCCGATTTGTTTTGCCAAGTCGGTCCAACCTGTTCCAGATTGTGAAGATAGTCCATATACCAAAGCGTTATTCTTAGCCGCAGAGCTCGATCGTCATTAGCGAAGCAGGTCTTCAAACGGGAATGAATATATTACCAACACCAAGAGAACTGAGTCACGATGCAGATCCCATTTGCGGCCATCGAGGATATTGAGAATTATACATTACGTCATCGCGGTTAAGCACAGTCCGTGAAGTGGTACAGCAATGTCACAAACGGCTGCTTTGATATGTTATGATATTTCACATCATAAGACCTCCGATCTAAACCCACAAGCTCAATCACACTCATTCTATCATTAAATTTACACTCATGAAAACTGTCTCGTCACGGCTTGTTTTTCTTTGTCGGCAAATGATAAAATCCGCATCAAATCTTGTTATTGTCTTAAATTATTAACTGAAAAACATCACTTCAGTGACCAGGCTGATTGCACACTCAGTCCTACCGTTAGAGATTTAAATCAATACTATGTCATAATAAATTGTAATGACCTGACGTGAGATTTGAGAAGAACCTTTCATGGAGGATAATGCAGTGATTTCCAACAGGACCCGGCCCTACACTCTAAAACTGCATGGCTTCAATGGCGTATCCAGCGAGGGCGGGGGGGCACGGAATTTTATTTTCACAGAGAATACTTCATACGTGAGTCGGAAAGAAAGAAATCGGTATGTTTATTGATCAAATATCAGCACCAAAACCCAAGGAAAACAACACCAGCAAATAAAAGCAAGGATGTTGGGACCTTGAGGAAGGCTTTTGATTTTTTTCATGTGTTCATGTTGAATGAGTCCGAAGCCGCTTTCGGTTTTGAATTTTCCTCCCTACCCGGACATTAAAAGCTGGATATCTTGTTCAGAAGCTAAACATCAGGCGTTCCATTCGAATTTCTAAAGACCAATGTTCAATCGCAAGACACTGTCCTTGAATAACCTAAAACATCTCTTCCCATTTAATTAAACATGTTTTCAAACTGATGGTAAATTACTAGAGAGAAGTGTTTAACCGCAAGATGAACCTCAGTTTTGCAGTGCAATCTGCTGGAATGCGAAGTCCTGAATGCCAATCTCAATACAGATCGAACAACACTGGAGAACAATCAAATTAATGTGGAGTTGGAAACACTGCCGCGGGAAAAATTGCCTTGTCGGGCAATACAACCTGTTTTAATGAGAATATGCCCTTGCGTACTCGGCACATAATACTTCTGTCAAAAAATCCCGATAAAGTTTTTCCACGCTGTCTTTAATTAACATTTTATCCTTTTGCGTGGTCTTCAACACTACTGATCCACCCCTTTTGCTCAATCGACCAACTCCGCCTTCTCCAGGGCATGCAGTGAGCCCAGACGAAAGCTCACATTTACCGCACCAACAAAATTTAAATGTCTCACCAGATCTTCCTTGTCTTCCATTCGTGTCATGCTGAACCTGAAGGTTCCCTTCTACACTCCTTCGAAAATCCCGCCCCTCGCGCAGCGAGTAGCTAGCACGAGCACCGACAGCAGCGGCTGTGATGACGGCACCCAGCAATTGTCCGGACCCTTGGCGAAGTCAAGTTAGAAGAGTCCACCATCCGCCGCAACTCCTCTTTATAAGCACACCCGGCATGAGTCATAGCCAAGAGGGAGTACTCTATCACAAGGCTTTTTTGTATAGGAGAAGTGAAAATTATGAGGACACGTGCATGAAACTCTGGGAGCGGATATTCAGAATTTGCTAGTTTTATTCTTGGCCAAAATGCTTGAACTGTTGCCAGTGCTTTCATGAGGCTTGTCGATTCATGTTCAGTTACAAATAGGATGTTTGCTTCCAACGGCCAGCAAATTTAGAGTGCAAATGCTTGTCCAATGTGATTTGCACATTGAAAAGCAGCTAACACACCGTGAGCGCCCAGACAAAGGAAAGATTGTGTGACTTTTTACTTGTGCACCCTTTTCCCCAAAGACTACAGGTCAGGACCCGAAACTCACTCCAAAGGCGACGGTTTCTGCACTTGCAAAAATGATGGTAATAATGGATGATCCACATACTAATTACATTTTAAGGGATTGGGACCACATGAAAAACAGCCTCACTTATCAGTGTGTCAGAGTGGCAAAAAGATTGAAAACAGGCAATTTGGAGGATGACCAAAAGGAACTAGTCAGGAATATGACTCTGAAACTCACTCTTTGCCTATTTTAGTTTGTAAGTGGCTATTTCCTGTAGAATTCCGAAAGGGGAAGAAATTCCTTCTTTTTATGCAGTGAGCAGCTTTCCAACAGTAAAATGCATCTAAAATTAAATTTGCCTGTTGTAGCGTTCTCGTTGAGCATCACGTTCCCTTTAAATGAGAATTACATGGAAAAAAGGAAGGGATGTATTCTAAAGGGAAATTACTAATGAAGTCCACCGCCTTCAAAGGCCCGATAGAATTCTAAATTTGCTATGTGTCTAGCACTGAGGGCACACACGCTGTGAGTTAGATTATGGGGTGAGTTCGAGCGAGGACCAGTGATAGACCGTTGGCAGATTTACCTGCTAACACCTTTATACAAAATAAATCCAGGTACCAGGCGAAACTGATCGGAAGTTGATGAATTGTCGCTTGTGGAACTTGCCTCATGACGGCTGTAAATTTGCCAACTGCAAGGACAAAGTGCAGAAGAAGACTGAACTGCGAAAGATTTGCCCAGGAAACGTAACAATTATCAAATTAAGAGAATTGCTTTTATTAGTGAAACAAACAACAGGTGGACCATATGATCGCCACAGCAGGATTTCAGTGTGTCATCCACAGTCACTGATGCGAGCAAGAAATTACAACGTAACATATCTTGAAGGCTTAAGAAGAGTGCGTATCGTAAGTCCGACGCCTCCAAAGTCCGAATTTTCGGACTTACGAGGCGTCTGACAACATTATTTTTCGGCCTCGTCATAGTTCCGACGCCTCAAAGGTCCGACGCCTCATAAATCTGACGTTGGACCAACGAGGTGTCGGTCTTTCGAGCCGTCGGACTTACGAGCTGAAACCCCTTGAGAAGATGGCCGCGTCCTGTATGCAGCAGGAAAAAAAGTCCGTCTGAGGGAAACGTGATGTGAAACCATGGCGCCTGTGTTGTTTTAGCTACAGGCTGGCCATTATTTTGGACATCGCACATCTCTACAAAAAAGAAACACCAAAAACAGAGGATTATAGTTGTATCTTGAAGAAAATAAGCATCTTCACTATACTTTCTAAAAATTGAAATAAGTTCAGTGGATTTTTACCAATTCTTTTCAGGGGCTAAAATGCCCGACGGAACTCATGAAAGTGCGCTTACTAAGCGGAAGAACCCGTCTGGTCTTCTTTTCCCATGGCATCTTCCTCATCGTGTATCGAAGGGAAGCTTTCGTAGAGCTAACTCCTGAGTCCTAACTCAAAAGGCTAAGACCTTAAACATGGGCTGTGCCCACAATTTGGTCACGTCTGGAAACCACGCGTGCGCTCAGATGGCTTCATGCATTTCCTTAGCCTTAGGCTATAGCTTAAAGGAAGTTCAGACATATCAAAAGGTCAGTAAATAAACTGCCATAGACAACAGGGATAAACGTTTCCCCCATCGCCATTATGATAACAATGCCCTCCATTGCAAAATAAAGCCCTGTGGGTGGTCCCTTTTATCCACATTAAAAGGGGTGTAAGCTACAGTACCAGCCACAGTGTCACATGTCAGCTGGCAATTTAGTCCACGGGCCTCAAAATGCTCCAATAGCAGAGAGTTTGTTAAGTTGAGAACGTGTTGAGTTGCAGGGCCTACTTAAAAGCTGTTGTATCCAACTGAATGAAAGGTCTAATTTGGGAAACAGCATGCAAGTACAGTGCACAGAATATTCCACAAAAGGACTCTTTGGGACTTCCAAATATGTCAGTTCGAGAGCTATGCTGTTTCGCGTTATCTTGGGGGATATAATTAATATTACAATAACTAAGTTAACTGTTATGCGTGGAATATACAGGAAATCCTTTAATACACGAAAAGAAACGAAATTTTCATGGATACGCTATGTCTGTTCATGAATTGCACACCAGCAAACTTGACTTGGTAGACAGTCGTCACGGCTTTTCAGCATCGATAAACCAGAGTCCGTGATCTTTAAATCTCTGCAGCTTTTTCTCTTTGCTC
The DNA here is from genome assembly GCF_054643075.1 of Acanthaster planci. Lineage (NCBI taxonomy): Eukaryota > Metazoa > Echinodermata > Asteroidea > Valvatida > Acanthasteridae > Acanthaster > Acanthaster planci. The sequence goes on along the minus strand of NC_141784.1, from coordinate 2,742,525 downwards.
TGAATCCAGTTGTTGTGAACCACGGCCGCCGATTGACGGTGCAGCTGACGCCAGCCGGGCGTCATGAAGAACAGCTTCCCGTTTGGGAAGATCTCCGACGGCATGACCATCGTCCGGAGCCCGGGGATCTGATTCTTAGTCAGCATCTCGTTCATCAGGACCTGGTCCGAGATTTTCGTCTTGGATCGATGCAGCCGCCGAAGCCACTCCCGGACAAATTCCCTGGTTTTCTCGGCGGCGCGGAAGAACACGAACCCAGCGCAGTACGCCACGTAGGGTTTATGCTGGTCCTCTTCGACAGCGACGTGGAAGTCCCCCTGAAAGTAAGGGAAGGGATCATTCAGCCAGACGGTATCCACGTCGCTGAACAGCACGTCGTGGCCCCGTTGGAGCAGCTGATAGATGTAGGCCGGCCGCTTATTCACCATGGCGTTGTAGATGGGGGAATCCCAGGGAAGCTGCTCGGCCGGCGTGTCGAAGCCCCGGGACACCACCACGTGCACGCCCGGTCGTCCGTACAGGAACCGCTGGGTTTCGCGGTCCTCGGCCACGATGAGGATCTTGGGCCGAGTGGCGATCCGGCGGATGCTCTCCAACCAGTTCGCTGTGAAGTCGAGGAATGCCTTGTTGGTAGTGGCGAGGACTACCGGTCTAGGGTCGTCGGCTGCATCCTTCCATGGGCTTTGCGTTGCTGCCACGCCCGGTGGTGGCGGGGCCTCAACGAAGCGCACTACTGTTGGGTCGAAACTCTCAATCTCTTGACTGCTGTTCTTGAAATATCGCCTCCCTGCATAAGTAAAATACAAGGTCTTATATAAATTGTTTCCTGATGATTTGACTGCACCTGTGAATTGGCCTGTGACAATTTATGACACACTTACGACGGACTCGGCTACAGCTGGCCCAATAACTGACAAAATCGACTTAAATTCTTGCCGGAGCATCCTACACAAACTAAGCCATACATGTATTAGATGTTTGGAAAACGCAGACATTTCTGGAATGATGAAACTATCACAACCTTTGACAAGGAAAAGTTGTTCCCTTAACTACCTGCTTATTCCCATGTGATTACCATTCATGCATGCACTTCTCCTTAAAGGGGGCGGGCAGGGGGCACGTTACCCCCACTCATCAAGGCTTGTCTCCCCAGTGTGCCACTGTTCACCCCCCTTCAGAAATTGAGTACCCCTCAAGTTTCCCCCGTGCAAAATGCATCCCAGTTATGCCACTGACCGGACCACTGATCGTTGTGGATAGCATGCAAGCAGTAGTATCCGACCCCTACCTTCAGCCTCCTGGCTTGCATTCTCCAAGTTATTTTTTTGAAGGTTGACTTCAGTGGGGGAGACAATTGCTGAAAAAGCTTAAGAATAACAGGCCATCATGAGGTATATTCACCGTTATTCAAATCCACAAATATTTTTTTTTACAAGAGGCAATCCAAGGTACAAAACTTCCTTGCGGCACGGAGGCCTATTAGTCGGTAGGGGTCAGTCAATGCAAGAACAGGGATAAATTCTTAGAGATTTAGAGAACAAACAGATACGTGTGAGGGTAGAGATGAGATGGGTGGTGATGCCCGCTGACGGATACTGGCTCTGTGGCCTGATGGGCAGGTTGATGATTGTAATGGCGTCTCAAGTAGCAGGACCGCTGTATACGTGCGTTTTCAAGATTCACCTTAGTGTTATGATAATTAGCAAGTAACACTAAATGTTTTCAAAATAACAACTCTCATTACCGTCTAATGACTATCTGCGAAGTCTGGAATGCCGCTATAAAACAGCCCGGAAACGCAGAACGACACTTTTCCAAGATCACGGAATTTTGCATTTCCGTGATATGCTATCAGGACATTCCGCGGCTCCAAGAAATTTTATTGAGGAATTCCGCCACCCCAATACTTTTTCGAAACATTTTCTTAAAGCTCCCCCGTACGATGGAAAGTGAAAATTGATACCAATCCAGCCAATCGATGTCACACACAAGGCTGCCATCAACAACACTGCAGGCCACCTCCCGAGACGACACGTAAACTTTGCCATCTTCTGCAAAATAATTATAGAAAACAATATTTATCAGTACATCGACAAGAATATAATATGAAATCAGTGCTCTGAAATACGTCTGATATATTTGCCTTCAATATGTATAATTCCTAAATAATACGGTGATTCTTCATTCAAACATAGAGCAAATAAAGGAAGGTGGTCTCTGTGGCATTCACCATTCAACATTATGATCTCAAAATCATTGCCCTTTTATTATTTTATGCCGGAAGGATTTCCCCCCCCCCAAAGTCTGTGCAGTTTTGTAATGTTTTGTTGTAATGTTTCAATAAAGGAAATTAAAAATGAATGTTACCCACCTTTCACCCTTAGCTTTGCGCGATCGTTCGCATCAAATCACATAGGTGTGGTGCATTTTTAATCACATCTCGTAGCTGGGCGTCTCGCAGTTAGCTGTTCATGGATTTCTATGGTATGTTAACCATCCAATCCAGGGGAAACGTGAACTTTCCAGTCGTGGTTGTCTCGCAGCAGTTTTAGAATAGTTTTGGGTCAGAACTTACCCACTATTTGTCAAAGCGACGAAGCTCAGCATTTGCATTAAACTGGACAAGTCTTGCGTACGTAGCGCGCACTCTCTCGTCTGCATGAGCGTCATTACATAACCGCCATAGAAATGCTAAATAAGCCGCGCTGTATTAACGAAGAGGACAAAACCGAATGCAAACATGATTGTTTGATGAGGCTATACTCCATGTGGGTGTGGGACAAGTGTGTATACAAGACCAGTCAGGTATTCTTACGGGGGAAAACCTCCGAGCTTGAGATTTTAGTAATTTTCTTTTCTTGTTTAATACGACGCTGTCAGCCTGCTGAGTCCTCGTCTAGAATTTCGTACCCTGGAACAGATCCAGAAATATGGGCGGGTGGGATTGACTTTATGTAAGCTTGATTTAGCTTCGCGAATCCTGACATTTCGTGTGGGCACCAGAACGTTTGTATTGTAACGGAACATGGGGCTGAATCACTAAAATGAGCTGTATCATGATTATAACGTGGAAACAAGGCCCATCAATTGGACACTATTCAGTTCCGCGTTCGAGGTTTGATGTTAAGTTTAACAAGCCGTTTTAACATGACAGTCGGTCCCGTGACGGAATATGTTAACATCTGTGCAAGGACCGCCTCGCTGCGCCACATCGTCAAACCTATAGGCCGAGCTCGGGCGGTTTGTTCGCATGTGTTCACGAACAGCTCGATTTGTTGGTCGTGGGTCGGCCGCTCGAACGCCGGGAACAAACAACCGGTTATCGATGGTAGTTAGTGACCAGCAACATGCACACGGCGGCGTCCATGTACATGTAGGCTACGTTATTCGAGAGTCAATGTTTGGATGGGCTGAATTCTTTTCTATATAAACAGGAACATTCATTTCTGTGTTACGAAAAATAATTAATGTTAATTTTGCAAAACTTCCCATTGTCTATGGCTTTGGAAGCCATCTCTCTACTTTTTGCAGCTGTTCAAAAATCAAACTCTCACGAGTTTTTCCGTGTGTTCCTGTAAAACCCTAGCGAGGAGGTGGTGTGTGATCCTGTTCCGAGAACAGTGTTCTTGAGTGGGTTCCCGCCGTTCGAGCGCGAGAACAAGAAACCCTGGTCAAGAACAGGCCGCCCGAACTCGACCATAGATTTACCTTCGACGTAGGGGGCGTCTGTTTAGCAGTCCAATCAATAGACAGAGGAAAGACACAGGAGGGCGTTTGTCATAACGCAGCTTCAAACACTTTTCGACTGATAATCATAGTGCTGTACGTGCTAGCTTGTCATTGAAAATATTAAAATTTACATGACGTTATCATTTTTAACCTTTTCATCCTTTAATCTATGAAGTAGGAAATCAAGGGCGGATCCAAATCCATGGGGGGGTGGTCAAAATAGGATTTTTCTTTCATGTGACCTTTTATGGTCTTTCTGCGGGTCAAGGCTAAACATTCGGGGCAAGTTTATACTAATTAGGAAGGGAAATGAATCAGACCAAAAATTCGCCCTTTTTATTTAGGCTTCTAGTTCAGCAGAAAAGTTCATGGGGGGGGGGGCTTACCTTTAAAATGGAATTGCCGAATACGCAAATTTATTATGTTTTATATTAACAGTGGGTAAAAGGTAATTTGACCTGTCTTACTCTGAGGAATAAGCGCTGTGGGCCCACCATCAGGTTAATGGGCCTATGCAGTATATTTCGAAAGCTGTCTTTGTAAATGTACCTATGCATATATATCCTATTTAATATTATTTTCAATTTTTATTGTGCAAGTTTTAAAAACATTTTAGTGTGTTTTGTTTGTTGCTGCGAAGCTGCATAAATTTAAATTAACTGATATAAAGCAGAAAGGCATGTTAAATACATGTACAGTTTTCATACAATTTAATTAAGAGGACTACGAAGTTGCATAAAATACGTTCCCAAGTACTCAACATTCATAATTATTTTGGTGACCCTTTAAAGGAACTGTGCAATGGATTTATTTTATTTTACTAAAACACTCCGTTAGGATGTTTGATAACATTTTCTCTTGTTCTGTACCTCCTTTTGTTTGGTGTTTATTCTTTCATAAGCTTCAGGATAATATCAAGCCAGCGGGCAACCCATTCTCAGGAATGTTTCAATGAGCAAACGTTAGACCAGTCCGGGTTCGAAATTCGGGGCAAATCCGAGGGATGAAATTTTGTGAACCTTTTATCGATCTTGCTTGGTACCCGTCATGTTCCCAGGGAAAAGTCGACAAGTGGCCGTAAAGAGGAATGTCCAAAACTAAACAGAGTCCTCCCTGAAAAATAGACAACCGTACAGTGCCTTCTATCGTCCCCCCAAAATAACTTAAACAATTTCCAATGCTCTTAACCCCGAAAGGGTGTGAAATAGTTTTATACAAAATAGAGTACAAAGTTGCACAGGAATGCATCTAAGGAAAAATAAAATCATCGACCTTGCTTTTTGATGCGTATTCATTATTTTGTAACTTTCCGCGCCACGCGAACAAGCCAATGGTGAGCATTGTCACACACAAGAGTGTCCACTAGTCCTCTTGGGCAGTTCGCATTAGAGCACAATATATGTTTCATTTCCGGAGTCCAACTTTGAAAGCAGTTTAACTGGGTTGGTCAGGCAGATATAGAGAATTTAGAAACATTTGACTTGCCTCTCTGCCCACTCTCCGATATCTGAAAGACTTTGCAGCAGAACACGTATTCCTGGCACCAATCATGATGAAGGGAATTTGATGTTTTTATCCACTAACCACATGCTATTGTTCCGAAACCGTTCGACCTTTGGGTCATGTCCAATGATCCAATTGTTGTGCACTACCACGATGCCCCTTTTGTCCCTTCGCCACGTCTCGTTGAAGAAGAGCTTCCCGTTCGGGAATCGGTCTGAGTTGAGAACCTGCAGCTTCAACCGCGGGACTTTCTTCTCTGCGATCAGCAGGTTCATGACCACCTGGTCCGGTCTCAGCTTCTCGTCCGCCTCCATGAACCGGATCCACTCCCGGACGAACCTCAGGGTTCGCTCTGTTGGCCGGAAGTAAACGAACCCGGCGCAGTAGAAGGACCCCTTTTTTCCCTTCTGCCTGTATTCGTCCACCTCGAGTGCCATGTCGAAGTTGCCTTGTAGAAATGGGAATGGGTCCCTCAGCCAGAAAGTGTCGACGTCACTGAAGAGGACCTCCCATCCTTGCTCAAGGAATCGCAAGATGTACCTCTGGCGCTTGTTGACGAACTTCTTGTACTCCTTGGTGTTGAAGATCAGCTTCTTGGCGGTGGACAGGCCGGATCCAGTTTGCTGGATGTGAAGCCCAGCCACTGCCTTGCGGGACAGGAACCGATAAGCCTGCTGGTCTTCGGCCACCACCGTGATGTTGGGGCAGGCCCTGGTACGCCGGATGCTAGCCAACCAGTTCTCAGTCATATCCAAGAAAGCGTTGTTGGTGGTGGTCAGCACGACGGTACTGGCTCGTCTCTGGAGTTCGGCCGCAGTGCACTCCTGCCTTGGGGTCAGTACTGCCCCTCTCTGGCCAGGTTGCTTCGCTCCATGATGGTCGTTGGTAGCCTTCGCTCCCTTCACGCTGATCCGGGACAACTCTTCCCGGTCCTTTTTGTACGTGACCTCAACTTGGAGTTTACGGTCGATCTGATAGGCGTCTGTTTGCCATGAATGCGGTAGGCAAGTAACGTGGTTCTGCGTTGTTGAAACTGAAGAACAGAGAAGGAAAACACAGGAAACGAGAACTAAACGGTTTCACACAATTGGAAATGTCAAATATATAAAGTGCAACTGGCATGTACCAAGCACTATTACGTATATGTTTATAAAGGTTCCCGAGCAGTCCTCAGATTAAATTTCCAAAGTCGAATGCAGAATGCAGAAGTCGTGAAAAGCGCACAATATTTTCCAATGTTAAAATCTTGTTTCTTTTAAGGACTAACAGGGAAGGGTGGAGCTGAGGCTGTAACATGATTACCAGAGACTACATGTGCCAATGGAGGAAAGGGAATACGTCACAGTCGATTCCACATTTACTCACGTGCAATCAAAACATAGAGGGAGGCCAGGAACACCACTAGCACCATTATCCCCGTGGATTTGTAACGCATACTGTTAAGAGGAAACAAGAGGGCAAATGTGAACATAAAGGCTGTAACAGACGATTGAAGAACACCGTCTCCACCACACCAACCATAATTATGGAGAAGTTTTGTGATTTTTCTGCGAGTGGTCGTGTGTAAACACGTGGGTTGAGGGTTGGCCGAGCGATAACAACCCCAATATTACGTGATATAGAGTGTTTACAGAAGGGTTCGACTATTTACATTTTAACAAATCCGGACACCACTTATACTTCAGCTCAAAATGTCAAAGGCCATTTGTTTGAGAAAAAATGCATTGAAAAGGACCATGTCCATGCGAATATCTTAGTCAACAAGAAGGGCCCTTTTATGGGTGGTTTACTCTCAGAGGACAATTTCAGAAGTTGTTTGGTGATCATTGGGGAAGAGTTAATAACATGATAAAGGTTGCATAGGTGGCCTTGGCGGGGTTTCACCTAGTAAAGTTTGAGTTTCAAATGTGTTTTTTTACAGATGGTCTTTGGCATGGTAAAAATGTAGTGTTTTTATTTTAATAAATGTAATTATATTCTAAAATGATTATTCAAACTTAATATTCTCATACCACTGCCTTTTAGTCAACAGAAAATAACTGTTTAAACCGCTAAGAGACGCGGTTGTTTCTTCTACATTCAGGGCAATTCATACATACTGTGTTTTTGTACTGCAAAAAACCCTCGAATCCTTGTGATCTGTAGAAGTTTATGATCTCGTTATATCAGCGTCACTTCGTCAATTCCACTCGAAAATTTAACATTGAAATAAATACTTTGTTGTCTTGAAATCATTTCTGGTTCTTGAAATGGTGCATCTCGGACAGGAATTCACATGTTTCGTTTTCCTCAAATCAATGGACTGTTGGATGGAAACTCAAAAGGGTCCATTTCGGCCTGATTGGACTTCCTCGAATGCTGGAATGCATGACGGACCACGGATTGTCCGGATTACACCACGTCTGACTCCCCCGATCCAACAGAATATTCCCTCAGGGGTATATTTTGCTCAGTTATTGCAGGACTTTGGTGGAGAAATGGTCACAACCTTACGCACATCAATGCTGAATTGTTGGATACTTTCCTGGGAGATAGGGTCGACCATCGGACCCACTGCTTCATCAGTACACTCTCCTCATCAACTCAGTGACAGAACAGTCCAGAGTCCAACCCCATAAAAGGTTGAAAAGAAAACAGCGAGTCCACGATTAGCTCACCAAGGCTTCATCAATATTTGCCGACGGAGATCCCTGATCGCGCAACTTGGGGAAGGTGTGGAATGCCTTTTTTTGTGTGTGAAAACGTCAACTACTGTCGGTGGGTCCATATAATAGTCACCGTCGATTTTTGTCTTCATTTCGCGGCAGTAGCGTGACTAGAGTCGTAATTTGCAAGAAACATGGACAATGGGGGCCTGTCGTTTAAGAAATTGCTGAAAGAGGGCAGATGCTGAAGACGAAATGGGGAAAACCAAGAACAGAATGAACGTTCTGGTAACCTACAATCCCGCACAGCCATTTTATAAGTAACACTGAATAGTGTCCCCAAACGAGTTAAAATTCTTTTCTATAACTTTTACAGAATTTGATATACAAATGTCACTAATTTTCCCCCGCAGGGCCTTGTTAGCCCTCAAAAAGCAATTATATGGCCTACAAATCTTTAAGGAAAGCAGTATACCTTCAGACATAAAGAAATTGAAAATTGAAGAAAACTGAAATGTTAAATCCGTAGGAGTTAAAACTAACAGGTAATTTCATACAAATTGAGGTTGATTAAGTGTTGATTATTCCAAGTACAGCACGTGAAATATGTCGTTGTTCCTCAAAAACTCGTTCAGTCTGGCCACAGTCCACAGACGCAGTTCATCAATTGAAAGATCTTGCTCACATCAATCCATGGTAAAATGTAACCAAAACTTGAAAAGAATTTATCAAAATCGAAGCTCTAACTGAATCGCGCACTTAACATTCGCTACACAAACGAATGTGACGGAAGGGCGGCCACTCAGGACGCGCGGTGAAACGATTCTTTTCATGTATACAAATGACCCTTGCCCTACTTTCCAGTGCAGCACACATGCGGTAATTACGAACAGGGTTTTTAATCTTGCAGCAATCTCTTCAGTATGCGAGTTCCCACATTCATAGATATCAGTGACTTTATTATCTGCGGCAAAAGCATTTTATCAACGTGGTTTTAGTATCCCAGATTAAGATAGATTGGTAGTAATCCAACAGTGATCCCCCGCCCCTTGGAAAAAAATGATCGTGACAAACGATACCTCAATGCTGCAAATTTTGTACACGGAGTACTAGATTTTTATACTTCGCTGTCAAAGATTTCCAGTTACTTTGGCAATGCATTAGGTATACATGCATATGGGCCAGGTTGGTCAGGAGAGTTCATTTTTTGCCTGGTAGCGACAGTAACGCGTGCATTTCATAATCTTTCTTGAACTGACGAAGTGCAGATCTGACTAGAGAGTGCCTATTTAGGCTAGAAATCTGTCTACCGAGCTCATTAATAAACGTTATAAACTCAAGATATTCCATATTTGAGAGTTCTGAGAGCCATGAAACTGGGGAATTGATGAAATATGGCACTGAACCTCTAGCCCGGACTCAGGGCTTCCAATTCTGAGCAATTTGGATGCAATTGGGTCCGAAAGTGGCACTTTTTTATAGCCGTTTTGCAGAGCGATGCTTTTTCAAATGGCTACTTTCCCAGTTGGAGCATATCCTTCGTTTTAGGGGTGGTCTGCTTTGGGTGAGAATTTCCCCCAAAAGTCATTGGTTAACCCACCAAAATTTGAAAAGAAAGTGAAAGAAGACATGTTGCTAATCATGTTTTAGTGCAGCCTAAACACTTGTGAGAGTTGTATTTTCAAAAGAATTTTGAAGTTTAGGGATTTATCACTGGTGCTATTGGGAATTTATTTACAAGGATGCTCCCCAAAGGAGCCCCCGTTGCTTGGGAAAGTGCTCACTCTCAGTCCAGCTCGGAGCTCATAAGCCAGCGAGCAACCTTTTCCAAGATTTGCAGTTGTTTTCGAAGAACAAATTTGGGGCTCAAATTTGAATATGGAAACATGCAAACTGAACTGTGTCTTCCTGGATTTATATCACACTAACGGTACCCTCGGTTGTCTGGAAAAAGTGGGTAAATTCTGAATGTTTAATGAAGGGCACTCTACAGTTCAAGTAACTTCAACAGATTTTAAAGAATTTCATATACATTAACGAAGAGTTTAAAAAATGCATTGAAGAGAAAAAAATATGATTGTATTAGTAGTTCACGTGTACAAAATAGCACCCCAGTGCTTATAATTTAAAAATGTAATTGTTTTTCAACAATTAAATTGTTGAAATGGCCACTGGGGCAAGATTCTCTCTGGGTCACGTTCAACTTGTCTAAAACTCGGATAAAGTCGTACTCCTTCAATGAAGTTTGGGGTACAACCGAGCCAAGCCAGATTACGTGAGACCTCGTCGTTTAATACTACTTTTGAGCCGACGCTATGAATGAGTTATACAAACAAAGTGGCAAAAGGTTAATGCAAGCAAACAAAATATATTTTCCAGACAGGAAAATGTAACTGAAAAATAAGTGCATTAACGTCCTCTGATCAAACCATCTTCTCTTATGCAATGCTGGACCTAAAAAGAGAAAACTCTCTGTATTTGAGAAGGGAGAATGCTTACTCCGGTTTCTTCTTTCCCTCCATGCGAACAGCAGACGGCATAAGGCAGGTGAAATGAAATACCCCTCATCTATCCACACATCGTCGGATGGTCGGTGCGACAGCATTTTACACTTTGGCCCTTCTCGTCCGAAGATGGAAGGTTCACGTTCAGGGTTCTTTGTGTGCTCCGAACCACGCGTGTGAAGCAAACGACCCTGGCCCACAGCAAACATCGCTGTTCATCTCAGCTCGGCAACGAACTGGGAAGGTTATTGAGATTCCAAAAGGCATCTCAGGTAATTGTGAAACGAACCTAAGGCACGCCTATAGGTACTATATTTTTCAATGACATCAAGAGTCAACTTTACTGGCGGTAGGGCCTGCATATGAACTAGTCCGGTGTTTTTAAAAAGCAAGCTCATTCGGGAACAAGACAGTGTGCGCGAGTCCGCGTGGGACTGCAGCGCTGATAGGGCAGCAGATCTCGTATTAAAGGGCGCCCAAATCACGTCGGACGCACTTCATTCGGGCCATGTCCTGTTGGAATATCGAACTCATGCACTCATTGAAAAATGTACGCTCTGCTGATAATTTCATATTCATGCTAGGTAATCGATTTAATCTAGTAACTTTGCAATGCTTTGACATTATGGGTGGTTACAAAAAGGGAAACACGATCTCTAATGGGATATTGGACAAGGATATACCCAGCAAGAAATGAGACCGAGGGGTACCCCCCAACATGTCCAATCCCTATACACCTTCCAGACTATTGTTACTTAACACATCCCCCCAAGATGTCTGAAAGGAATTCCCCAGATTCATGCGAGACAATGACCAACACAAAGCAGGGGGGGGGGTTCTCTCCGTCTCATACCTTGCTGCATATGGACAAGGATGTGTCCGTCTGATTCCCCATCGTCGATCTTTCCTTGAACTCGTTATGGTATGTTTTCATAATGGAAGAAAGATTTGACTCTTTGGGCGTGCCATAGCAATCTTGAAACAGACAGATACCTACGATAATGATTCGTTCCATGCACTTCCGACAACAATGTATTTTACCCGTCACGTCCAGATAAGGTGTGGCTGTGAACCCTCTGTGGAGGTACGTGCACGGAAGCTGCAGTGATGTGTTAAGTACACAAAAATAACAATAAGAGCGTGAATTCCTGGGATTACTTTGGGAGTGTACCAGTCAGATTTTTGTCAAATGCACCGTAACGTAACTACGGCGGCCAGGAGACACGGGTCACGTGCATCCCAAGGAATGACGACAGTGCCTCCAGCGACTGTGGATCCTTGAAGTGAGACAAAATGTTTCAGCTGACGACTCAAACCTATCGTTTCTACCTGTGATCCAATCAAGGAAGACGTTCAAATTAAGTTATTGCATTACATGGAAATCAGAGCTGGTGGGAATACAGCTCCTGTGGGAAACGTCAGGTGTTGGAAAAAATACTGTTCATTATGTGTATAGTATGTGTACTGGTTACCAACTGTCTGTGTGCACTGGCGCATACACCTGCCATTTGGTTCCCCAAAATAGTGACACTCATGTCGCAACTTTCTCTCTGCAGACCACACTCATTTTGCCTTCAACTTGTATGGGTAGCCAAAATTTGCATCAATATCACCCTTTGGTTGGTTTTCCATTTTACCTCCAGTTCGTTCAATTTTGTCTCATCGATTTTAAATAGGGTTGTATTTTCATTTAGTGCAGTAGTCCGTGTGTCATTTTATGTGGTGTTCTGATAACTGTGCGGGGCATTTTTCACACTCTTTTAATTATTCCTTTACCCACGGCCCACCGTAGTTTTTGCAGCCACTTGTAGGAAAAACACGACTGTGACTCCAAAAGTGCAGACCCTACACACGGCTCTAGTGGGAATCGGAGCTGTACAGACAGCTGTGGTGGGAATACGACAAGAGCGCCCTCATTCAATTGTGAACTACGATCGAATTTCAAAATCATTTTGGGGCACTTTTGAGGAGGCCATCTGAAAATGATTATTCGAAAAAATATCCATTCCTGTATCCAGTTCACTGGCCTATTTTTATCCTTTTTTTGCTCTAGCTCTACGATAGGGAAGAGGCCATAGTCTGCGCCTAATTGTGCAAATTAGTGATAAGGACGCGTATCGTGTCTGAACCTTTGATCCAATGATACCTGCCGTTCATGCAAACCGCTACAACAAGAACAGCGCAAATCAATTAATGATAACCACACACAAATCTGTACAGGGTGCACGCATGTGGAAACTTTAACCTGGACCCGCAGCCATTAATGCGTGCCTTACAACGTTCGCTTGTGTATATATGGTAGCTGAGTTTGTTATCGCTGCATAAACGGAACACTAAACGACCTCGTTGATGTCCTGCGTGCGTGTCTCCAACCATTGACCAAGGACCAAAGTCAGTACTGCTTTCAAAACGATGCAGGACATAGTTTACCTCGTTCTGCTGAATATTTAGCTTTTGTGGATGTTTGATGTTGTTTTGGAGAGACAACATTCGTCAACCCAAATTTATATGCTGGTGATCGGCTGTGGAATGGTGAAGGCTGAAGTTGTTATTTCTCTGTGCTTCTCTGGTCACTCCGGTAGCGCAGATCATTTCTTAGTCTAGAATTGACTTGGCATGAACTGTGGAAGAGACAGAACAAAGTGTCAGTTACTGTAGATCCGGAAAATGTCGTTTTGTTGCAGAAGAGACAACAATTACGATGGTCTAGACGAGCCAAACAAAGAGGATTCACCACTGGTGAGGTAAGCCCCCGTAACCAGTAGTATTATGCCAAAAAGTTATGATTCTAACTGTCGTAACATCAGTGTGGTAAAATGGGGAGCGTGTAAATTCGGTTCCAGTCAAACTAGCTTTATGACAGCCCATATTTCTCGTTGTTTTATAAATGTACATCGGCAGGCATTTCATATAGATTTAAGAAAAAAAAAGATAAAAATGTTAAGCCATATGTTGGGGACAGCCGTGGCCTTGTTCGATTACTAAAAAACCAAAGTTCCCACTTGATTTAACACCCAGGAACGGTGGTGACGCCCTCGTGGACGGAGTTATAGCATCGCGGAGGTCCGCCACGGATGACCTCAATCTCTGGACTAACCCTGATGACGTCAACCACGTGATATCAGAGGATGACAGACAACTTTCCGAGCTGCTCGACCGGAGGCGAAAAGCCTTTTCCAGAGAGGTGACATTATCATTCAGCAATATCGAGCAATATTGTCATGAGTGGGGAGGGGGAAGGGCGGGGCCACTTGCTTTCCCCTTTGTAAAAGAAACGAATGGGGGGAGGGTAGAACCTTGACTCTACTAATGGGTGTGACGTAATTTTGCAATCAGGTGCGGTAGAATGCAAATTTCTAAGTGCTTGTTTTGAGGTATTATAAGCAGTGTAAAATCAAAACTGAGCCGCTAGCGCTTTTATTTCCGCCAACATAGAGTCGAGTTGAACGCACTACGGCTTTGCGGAAATTCTGTTGAAAGCAAAGCCTGTATCATTCTTCGTGTACACGTATATGTCGCGTCGGGGCGTTTTGTTTATAAAGATGTAATGTGCAGTGCTAGGTCAAAGGTGCGACTGCTTCGCCGCAAACAGTGCTTTCGCTTGCAAAAATGTTTCATGGTTCAGACTCCATGTTACTTCCTCTCTTCCATACGAGGCCATGTTAGAATTAAATCCCCGCTGCCGGCAGCACCGCACAACCGATATGGGGAAGGGATGTGTAACTGTTATTGTCAGCCGTAAACGGGTCATTCAGATTCGGCTTCATATAGAGGACGCTACTTCAGTGGAGGGCAACCTGAAGCTGGTTACTGCACCCGAGTATATGACAGACTTCACCGGTAAAAGATTTTGTTTTGCCAAGGGTTTGTACGCATTGGTTGAAAAGTGACCTAGCTGGAATTTTCTTTCTTACAACACGATCAATAACGAAAAGCTTTAATAGAGGTAGCAATGAATGTTACAATAGGTCTATACGGATTTCTCAATACGGACGTCTGTATTGTTCCACACTTTGCTTTCAGAACTCCCAGAATCCCCTTCTATTTAAACGAACCGAGTGTGCCTCTCGAATGGCATTAGTTGCAAGGCCATCACCCCCCCTTCATATAAATTCGAAATTGGGCTCAATTTTTGATCGAGGTTGCGATATGAATGAAATCTACCTCGTTGAGGTGTAGCACGGACAATGCACTTACAGATCCCCAAGCTTACTTTAGAGGTAGGGGTGCTCGTGTGTTGGGCCAGATGCCTGCCGTACTGTACATAAAGGCCCGTCTTCGCTATCAAAGCGGGAGAGAAACACAGTCGTCTGGGTCAGTCTGAGCTAGGTCCTTCTCTGTAGTGGTTATGCCACCATGCCACGAAGGTCTAAAATCACAAGGAAAGTGTATTTGCTGTGTACTAGTAGTCTTCGAATCAGTTCCAATCAGAGCCCTCTATACGCACATTGCCCCAAGAAAAATCAGAAAACAATCGGCTTATCAGTTAGGTCAGAGGTCATTGTCGAGATAGAAGAGTGGCTCTCCACAAACTCACGCAGCCATGGTTTGGTTTGTTTGAAACACTCAAGTCGAAAGGTCAAAACGGTACCCTTTTTATTTCGGTCAAATTTGGTCTAAATAACTTAATGAATACTCGAAATGAAGGTATGCTGAGTTTTCAACATTCGACCGAAATGACAGGAACTTGAAGGAACAGTTCAGCTATTCAGATTTATATTTTCGAGATATTCCTTTTCATCCGTTTTAGGAAGAAACGTTACTGCATGGGAAAATTGAAGAGATTAGAAAGGTTCGGAAGAAAGTTCAGGACAGATGGAAAAGGGTCCTGAGTGAATTAGGTATGTTAACAATTGGATTTACTAATGACAAAAAGTGAAGTTAAATACGGGATAAGGGGAAAATGATTGGTCTACAGGATCTATTTTTGTGCGATCCGCTCCCGAGCAATATTTTCCACCACGCATGACTTTGCAAAGCCCATATTGTTGTCGCGTGGAAGCCAGACTTACAAAAGAACGCATATCAAGGATAGATTCCTTGGGGGCCGGCGGGGACCATTGGTGCCATTTTTAAAAGTAAAAACTAATAGAGAAAGTCGATCTTTTTGGTCCATTTTATTTCCCTTACTAACAAGAGTATAAAAAGCCCCAAACTGTTGCTTCACCCCTTTTGACCATGAATGGTTGCATGAAAAATTTCCAATTTTTTTTCGGTCCCTCGAACAAGTTTACCCCCCATTAGAAATTTTGGTTCTTGATTTTTGCATTATGGAGTCACCTGAGGATTTTCATTTTATTATGTCTCAAAGAGACAAACTTTAAACAACAATTTTACTAAGCCTAAGTAACCCATCTAGTACGAGCTTCACAGGATTTAGGATTTCGCTTTTTCCTATGTCCCTGGTGATTGCTGGTTTAAACGATTTTGAGAAAAGAAATTTCAAGTCAACAATTTACGCATGGGCCCGATCACTAACTGTTCATAACGCACTTTTTTTCATTCAACATCAGCCTCAATTTGTGGAATATGAAAGTCTTAACATTCACAATCAAGAATGATTTCTAAACTCTAATTCTCAAGTGACTTCACGACGGGGTAATAGAAAGAGATTTATTTTAAATCAGAGTTTTAAGTTTTATCTAATTCTGTTAAGTGTAGCTGCGATCAATTTGATTTTAAAACAGACCTTCGAAAGGCACCTCTGTGTCTCAGTTAACCTTATTTTCAACTTCTGTTTCACTATTTCAAGGGTTATGTTACTCCCTTTTTGGTTTTATGCCAATGAGTATTTGCATATGCATGACAACACTGTGACGTCATCCCAGGAAGAAGCCTCAATGTTACAATGCTGTGCACATCAAAAATTCCTGCATTTTTGTAGATGTTGCTTGACTAAATTTTCTCTTCTTTACTGATTCATTGTTGTTTATGTGCATAGCATAAGCAACATAGATCCCTTTGTCAAAATGTTTTCAGTATTAAGCAAACTCTGGGTTGACAATTTGAACAGAAAGCCTTCCCTAGATGATTTCACAGCAACCGCGCCCTCAGTTGTCCAGGAAAGCATGGACACTTTTAAATGTTGTAAAAAGTGCAATTTTCAATGCATTTAACTAATTGGGAATGTTTTCATACATTGGAGAAAATACAAAGTAAAAGAAAAATTTTGTCTAAAAAAAGAAAAATTAATTGTTATGCTACTTTGAAATTGGGTTTCCTAGGCTTTGTTGACGAGCAGAACAAACTTGTTGCCGTTAGCTCCGTCACAAGAACCGCCTCTCCCAACACGTCGGTGAGGGCGTACAACCTCCACGACAAGCTGGTGAGAGAAACGTCCATCTTCGGCGATGCTCCCACACAGCGACATCGATATGCGGTGATACTGGTAAGCCGAGAGCCATTTCATAAAATACTCAAATGGTGAGAGATGACCGTGAATCGTGTTGGCGAAAGGGGCAGAGCTAGCGCTTCGTAGCACAGGGGGATAAGGAACCCTCCCCTCTAGTCACTGATACATGCAATCGCAGCAGTTTCATGAAGCAACAGTCTTGATCGTGTATTAGCTCCTCGCGTCTGATTCCTGGACCCACCCTGTCCAGTTTTCATGTATCGTGGAACTGATGTAGTCGCCAATTCTCACTAGGGGGTTAAGGAAAGGGTTGAACATGTAGTTGAGGTCTTACAAGAGGTCTTTTAAAGGCGAAAAAAGTCGCTATTTGTAGACGGGACTAATTGCGTATTGCATGAACCAAAGTCAACTGTCCATCCCTTAGCTTACAACCCCATTGCTGACTGCTGTCGCCCCCAAGATGTCTGAGCCTCGGCAACTTTTTTTCATTTTTCAGTCCATGGGTTTAAACTTAGGTTTTCTTATTTCATTTCAAAGGACCGTCTTTTAGATCTGGACATAGCCGACGATTTCTTTGAAGCAGCCCACGAACTCTACCCGAAGAGGGCCGAAAAACCGAATCGACACCACAAGAGGGCGCCACACAAGAAGCAGTCCGGGGATGGTCCTGGTGAGAACGGCAACGAGGAAATCAACGGACAGATTCCAGCATCGCCAGGGCCAGTGATCACAGCCAATGGCCACAAGACACCAACCATGGAGCAGCGAGCTGCTACGCCAATAACGACTGAGTTGGTGGTAGCTGAAGTACACGAAGAACCAAAGTAGTCCCTGGGTAGAAGACGGGAATTCCCGACACCTAACGTCACAATGCCAAAATCTGGAAATTGGACAAAGTAGCAAGAACAGTTTTTTTGAGAGGTCGGACTGTTTTCTTTAGGGAGAAAGGTTAGCTCCCTGTTTTTGCAAAACAGTAAGAACATTTCCCTAACTTCTACAGCGGTTTTTGTGTTAATTAGCATCTTGCCAGAATTTCAGTGACAAAAAATCTCCCAAGGAGTCAGATTCATGATTCGAGTCGATCATTTTTAAGAAATACATCTGTTGAATGAAAATGTCAACGACACCCAGCGCCAAAGAGGTCTGAGGAGGCAAATGTTCGTGCCAAAGTTTTGTACCGGTTTCACGTTTCTTGAATCCCCGAATCAAAGCTCAAAATTCAAAACGGCTGTGCCAGACTATGCCAACGTTGGAAACGTCGAAGAGAAGAACACTTGTGATCTTGGGCATTGCAGAAGGTTGTGTAAGGGGACGCTTTCCCAAAAATAAAATTTGAAAAACAAAAAAGCCAAAAATTGGAATAAGCGAAAAAAATGAAGAAAAAGACCCCCCTGCACACTTTTAATGGTTTTATCATTTCGTGGCTGATGAGGGCTTTGCCCACCTAGAAATTCTTCCCCGAAAAAAGGGTCCTTTCCCAGGGGCAAAACCTAGTGAAGTCCAGGTTGTCAGAAGCATTTTTAGTGTTGCATAGTTATGAAAAGCTTCTTTTCGTTTTTCCTGATTGCAATTTATTTTATCTAGACCGGTACAACTTTTACTTTTAACAGCAAGGGCGAGAATCGAATTCTTAAGTTCTGAAATAAGACTCTTACAAAGTGATATTCTCACAAATTTAAAAATAGGCCTACAGATAGCCAATCAGTATAAGTAGATCACAACTAACGGATCCAATTTTTAGCTGTGTGCTAGGCGAGTAATGTGGGAGCCTAACAGGTTTTGATTTCCTGTGAAAAAATCATTGAGGTGGTCCGTTCGATTTTTTTTTACACTCTCAGTAAAATATCAAAGGTAAAGTTCTTTTTTTGTAAAACCCTACTTTATTATGACTGGAAATTTTGTCGACAAATCTGGATTGTAATATTAAGAATTTGCAACAGTCTGTCACTGAAAGATGACGTTGCGGCAAAATAAGACACCGAGAGACGAAGAAATCTTTGCTGTGTTATTCAGGAGACAATCATTCCAAATCTTGAGTCAATCCGTCAGTAAGTGCCAGATGATCTCATGTCACTTCGAACATCAAACCCTCGCTTCCTCTCTTTCAGTCTCCCTCCAGTCTAAGAGCATTTTTGTATTACAAACCTGCCCATCGTTAGAGGATTCCATTCTCTCCATTGTTTAGGTATTCTCTTGGACCTACAGCAGCATAAGTTTGTAATCTTCTCTCCCGGATGGAACTTTGTTGACGTGATCGTAACGGTAAACAAAGTCACATCTAACGAACGAAGTAATCGCATCAGCATCGGATTCTAAATCCAATTTTCCATCATATTTTTAGCCTCTTCTGATTCATCTAGCTGCAGAATTGAGGGACCAGCACATGTACATGCAGGTGAATCTCAAGCATGCAGTCAGTCAGTGGCTATCACATACAGTCTTACGTGTAGAGGTGTAACGAGTCCCTTAATCTTGTGAATCAAGTCGAGTCGAGTCGTCACATTCTGTAAAGACTCGAGTCCAGTCGAGTTATAAGGCCAAAAAAATTGAAGTGAGTTGAGTCGAGTCAAGTATTCAGCCCGAGTCACAATAGGATAAATAAAAGCAAGAGAGAAAGTCATTTTTGCCACTTTTAAATTTACCCCTAGGTTTGTACATGTAGTCACACCGCATCTTACTCTTGGTGATAATGACACGATATGAACATTATAAACCGGCACTGTAAGTCATTCCAAATATTTCTTTGGTAAAAAAGTTCGCTTTTATTTTTGTGACTAGAGTCATATTAACTTTCACTCGGGTCGGGTCTTCTGATGTGGGACTCGGGTCGAGTCCTTTTACCCATCGGGACTCGAGTCGAGTCGCCAAAAATTGTGACTGGGGTTGGACTAGTCTAGTCCTTGTCTTATTCATGACAAATCTCTGCTTACGTGTTTTGTCCAGTAACAGCCGTAAACTTTTTGGCGCCATGCTGCATCTGGCCAATTCCGGTTGATGACGCCCTCTCGCGTTGGGAATACAGTACGAGGAAAAACTGTGGTTGAGATACTACGTGTGCAGGGTCACAATTAGCTGGTTTGTGACTGCAACCTCTTGTCATCAGGGTGCAAAGTGAAAAGCTGTAGACGATGATAGTTCTTGGACAGGGCATGAACTGAGGAATTGAGCATAGTGATTACCAAATACCGCCCTCATGCGGCAAGCCCAACTTTGTGTACAAAACAGGAATCACATACCCTCTGTCACACGCAGGCTTTCAGCACGGCGGACAGAGGGTCATGAATGGAAAAACGGCGGCACAATGCGATGGGCGCGCACACGATGCCCATAAAGATGATGACTTTATCCAATTAGTATTCATTTCATCTTCTCGCGCTCCTCGCGACGCGTGTGCCGGGAGCCACAGTCCGTGTTCCTCTCCCTCTCGGCCAACCCGATGAAAGATTGGAAAAATGGCCCGGTGAGGCTAGCCTGCCGGTCCAACCAGCCAACTGGCAAATTATCGGCATCGACCGGTAGGTGGTAAAAGGTCTCCTCATAATCGGCAGTAAGTCTTCGTCCATTTCCTTTGCGACAGGTTGTGAGAGCCAGGAGCTCTGGTGACAGTCGGGTGGGGGGGGTATCCGATGGAGTAGGTGGATAAGCCAGTGTGATTCCAGCAAACTACAGTATTGTGCATAAAGCTAAATGAGAAACAATTTCAAATCTGAGTATGACAACAAAGTAGGCTAAAATATCGATTATCACAAGCATCAAATGAATCTTGACGGTTTATATTTATGAAGTTTATTTCTATGACGTTCTTGATATGGATTTCCAGTAAATACATAGGATGACCTATTTCGGCGCGTGGCAGGACCCAAAAATGGAACAGATCAACAATGCAACTGGCGGGCCTAGTAGTGTTTTCATCAAAGATGACCGTGTGTTTGACAGGCTGCCCAGTGTGCACACTGTGTAATAACTCCGTGTACAGTTGGTGGCGCTGTCCAACCACACACGAGAGCGCAAGCGTATGTAAACTTCCAGCGGCTGCGAGATTGCGTCAAGAGGGACAACCATTTCCATCGGAGCATAATATACAAAACCATACAATCTCTCGGGCCAAGTGAGATTTCATTCAAAAAAATCGATACACTGCAGCTAAATCCAGACCAAAGTCAACCCATTTTCCTCTTGAAATTCGTAATATGTTTAATTCTATGTATGCAGTGGGGTGTGAAACTAGCATTCCAGCCGCATGTTTTCGAGGCACTCAAAACGGAGACACAATTGGGCACTCCTTTTCTTGTTAGGTTTTTCCGCCTCAGTGTTTACACGAATGAGAAGACCGGCTCATTCTGGCTATATCAAGCAGTGAGGGGACACAGGGCACGATTCTCTTCACCAAAAAGTAAAAAAAATAAAATAAAATAAAAAAATCGCAGAATGTGTAAGAACTGAATTTAAAGGTCGATCCCATACAACAGTCGCAAGGGACCTCGTAATATCCGCGCACGTTCCCGACTTGTAGCCGCAGTGCTCATGATTGAGTGGGCGCCGTCATCGGCCGGACCAGACGTCACAAACAGCGCTCAGTATCAATTATTAAGTCAATCTTTATCTATAATTTCCTGTAATCGTTTAATGCGTTGACGGTGAGGCCCGGTTGCTAGGGAGTGTGGTAGGGCGAACACGATAGCGCGGCCGCAAATCACGCTGCGTGATGTAACTAATATTGAATTAAAAATTAGTTAGCGCACTTATGTTTTAATCCTTTTGTTTGCGATCCACTGATATTATTTTGTCGTAAGATCCCGGCAGGTAAAACTGTGCATCTTCTTAGATGATTTTACATGCCTTTTCGGATGGTTACTCAAGCTGTTCACGCATAAGAAGAGAACAAAAAGATTTCAATCCAGACGAAAATTAAGGTTATCTAGCATTTACGTAGCAAGTGTGCGTCTTCTTTTTAGAAAACGAAATCGTGATACATGATAAAGAAAACTGGTATGGAATATTTCTCTCACTCACTCCTGTGGGTGGGGTCTGTCTCGTGCGAATATCGTCGAGACAGAAACCAAGATGACATAAGTCTTTAACAATGAAAGATAAGATTAAACAGTGCTTCCACTGCTTGGATTTTTAAGCAGCTAAGGGAGAAAGACAGCAAGGTTAACAGCAACATCGACATGAGCTCCACATTGCCTTTGGCCATTGCCAGCTTCCGAGGGTCGAAACACATCAGGTGATTTTGAACAGTTTGTTTGACAGCTATTTTATTATGTGATCAAGAACTTGTTTGTCTTTCCCGATTCCACGTCGATGAGGCAGGCATCAGTGTAGACTTAAGTAAAATACAACCACAATTCACAAAGACAGACAGATTGGAACAGATTTCACATTAGTTCGACTGTTAAGCTACCGGCTCGATGACTAGCGGATATTTAGCTTATTGGCACGAGGGAATTACGGTCCATGACCGTAGGGACTGCAGAGGCTGGCTGGCCGGCTAGGAGCTGCGTGAGCTTGGTTCGCAGTTCATGGGTGATAGGAGCTTTATACGGTCACCCGTATCGTATCACCCACGGGCTATCTGCGTAAATCTATCACTAGTCCCTACTGACTGATTGTCCAGATTGATCGGGCTCCCCGCATCAAAGGCAGCCGACCCAGACCCATCTCGGTGTAATCACTTAATTGTCAGTAATACCCGTGGATTTGATAGCAGGGGCATACTGAGTGCCTCGCAGTCCGGGTGTGGATCGCCACCGGGCCCCGATCATGTAATCGCTACATAAATTTCAGGGTCGTGGGATTAACACCTCGCCCTGGTGATAAACATAATTCTTCAAATTAGCGCTAATGGGGCGCTGTAACGCAGTCTGTCTTTGTGGTATCGTTGTTTTGTCCTCCTTTTTGGTGGAGTTTGTGCGCCATGACCATGACCATGACCATTGGAACCGTTATGCCTGATTTCAAATCCATTGATCATATCCATTCACTTTCAAACTATTGGCTGAAATTGATTGGTGTTGACCATGAGGTTTAGAGTCCGATGTGCATTTTCCCATGAAATTATCTACATTGTTAGTTAGATAAAACACGGTAAAAGTTTTATGCTCGTTATTGGCTCGGAAGACAGAGCAACTCATTTTAGCTGATGCTATAAGGGTCAATTTTGTGTTGACTTCGATGAGTAAAAGTCAGTCTCTGGTGTTCTGTCGGGGCTAGACTAAGAAGCGTGCACAATGGTCTTTGATTTGTGAAGACAAAGGGAACTGGCAGCATACATATCTGTTATTAAACAATAAGTGTCAACAGGAAATGGGTGTATATTTTATTCACAACATGCGCCCATGTACAGTATGTGGAAATAAGCGGATTAAAATAGTGCGCCACCAAGAGTTTGCAACACGTTGGCCAATCACCATGCGCGAAATCTGTCGACCCAATGCGCGTTTGGAAAGGGTCGACAGATTTCGCGCGCTGGGATTAGCCCATGCGTTGCAAAAGTTTGGAGGTGCACCATTGTGAATCCCCCGTATTGTATTACCGGTATGTTCAGTGCCAGTGACGAATCCAGAAATTTTCAAATGGTGTTTGGTATAATCTCTGAGAGACCAATGGCCAATTTAGCAATATTTGATAGCATTATTTCAGGAAAAATAGTAAACACCTCTCCCAGTAATATTTCACCCAATTCCAGCCTTTGATTTGGAAAGTGTCTTTCATTTACGCTATTCAAGGCATAATTGGCATAAATGCAAAGACTGCAGGGAGTCATGATTGAAATGAAACGTGGACCACGATTATTGTTTTTGAAGAGGAAGAAAAATTGATCGAGCGCCCAGGGCAATGTGAATGGGATTCGGAGCTACATTCAACAAGACAAACATGTTGAAGGTTCGCAATTTGTAAACCGATACTCAAAATGGAACTGACACCTCGATGTTGAAAAATGACAGTGTGGTGTAGAACAACACATGCTGGGTTTTCTCTTTCTCCATTTTTATTCAGCAAAGCTGTGAAATGAATGCCCACCGGTCCAACATAAAAAAAATCGTGCTTGCATGCACTGACAGCGATCTCGGCTGCAGTCGTGCCAAAAAAAAAAGTGCAGCGTGAATGGCACACGTGCGAGTCTAAGCAGAAAATAGGGTCATGCATCTCGGTGCGGAGAAAATGAAAACAGAAACTCGACAAGAAAAAGAAAAGACCCGACACTCAAGACAGCCCAGCCACTTTAAACTCCCAGACATTTTGCGCCGGGGCGAAATAACAAAACTCGAGGCTTGGAGAGTTCGCCAGCAACGCGACAGCGATATGCCGAAGAAGTCGGGGTAAAAAAACCCTCCCGATCTCCCACCGCCCAGGATTTTAATTAAAGTCCCCTCCACGTTCCGTCGGCCGAGACGCGAGTATTCTGTTTGCAGACGATCAAAAGAGCATTAAAGCCCGATCTGAGTCCGAACTCCACGAGAAACGGCCAACCACGGCCGAGACGAGGGAAGAATGGGCGAGTATATTATTGCCTATTGCCAGGGAAAAGTCACTGCGTAAAAATGCAGTCTCCTCGGACTGATGGCCGCTCTTTCATGAGCAGTTTTTCAATACACCCATCTGTCCTAAAAAATGTAAGTCATTTTTGTTTTAAAAATTCCGCGATTATGATGCATTTGTATATAAATAATTCATCAATGATTTGTTGAATCCATCGGAACGTTTCATGACGTTAGACCGAGAAAAAGATGGAACATTTCAGAAATCTATACAAAATACTTCAAGCTGATGGATTTTTGCAGGTTGTATTTCTCCGATATATTTGCTTTATATAGCTGATTACTAAGAGAATTATTGATGAAGATTCTGAACGTTTAACTTCCCATTATCTGTTGGTTTAGTTGTCTGGAACTCAAAAATATTACTAAGTTTATGGGCCTGTCGTTTGCCCCGATGGGTAAATCACGCATTGGGATTTGTTTCAATTATTTCACGTGTCAGATATCCATCAGCTAATGTTCAACTTAAGACGTGAAAAATGCAGACATTACTAACATTCACAAATGATTTAGTCCATCTAATCCTGACGACAGTCTAAACGCCTGCCTTGCTCGATAACACGAGGGATGATAGCATAAAAGGCACTGTTTTAAAAAAGGGCGATTTGCAGATGAGGACAAAAAGGTTGGCATTTTGGGGGACAAGTGGCGCGTAGTGGTTATTGTTTCTGGTGGTGGGTGCAGGGATTTATTAGTAAGTAGTAGCTTCAAGGACATGCTATTCTTGCTTGTGGCGATTAGCTTATGGCTCAGAGCGAAGCTGGCCTTGCGGAGGGCCTTAGCAGTCGAAGCACACTGCTTTTCGTTTTGTGGTTTGTGGCAAAACTATTGTTTTCTAACTGAGATTGGTGACCGAAATGGGAAACTTTGGAAATGCATACCACCATAGCTGAGGCTGCCGACGAATCCGAAGCATCCGTCATTTTTCCGACCTGGCCTTCAAGAGCACTCCCCATGCCAGAACGGGGAAGAATACTGACGAAAGAAAGCAAATTTCCTATGATAAATTTCGGCACGGCGCGCGAATTTAACGACAGGTTCTTTTGTCGCGAGGCCGAGTGTGCAAACAGCCGCCGTGATATTGCCGGGACTTGCCGATAAACATGGCGACACCGCCATCATCCCTTTGTCGTGGAGTCCCGGGGAACCGAAGTACACCCCCCCCCTCTTGGCCGCAGATTAAAAAAATTGAAAAATGTTCGGGAGTATCACCAGCAATCATTGCGATAATGATGCCTCCGCCACATGCTGGAGAGGGTAATTTCAGCACTTTGCTGTTGAGATCTTCTTATTATATGAGACATCGGCCCGCTATTAGATGAGATATACGGCCGAGGCATAGCTGCGTGCATAGCTACGGCCGGCGATGATTTCATTAATTTATCTTGGCCGGAGTGGCGGCTAGTGTGGAACGGGGACAACCAATTAGAGGGGTGGCAAGAGCCTAGGCGAAGTCAACTCCAAGGGACTTGTCAGGTGAAGTTTCTCCCCCATTCTCTCGCTCTAGATTTCTTGGAGTCTTCGTGCACAGAGAACGAAAACAATCGAAGGGTTTATACCGAGTTCTCGAGTGGTTCCTCGGGGGCATTGTTGCCACGGGCAGTATTGGCTTTCTTCGTCTATTCTGTCTCATTCCGCAACGCCAGAACAAGGAAAGGATGACAAATAGGCTCATTTAATCACGTGAGATCATTCACACAGTGTCTTTATTGTAGTTTTTCTCTCGCTGAAATTGATTTGGGTCAGTGGAGTTTTGTGGTATAGGATTGGAAATTACCGCCACGTGACAATTAAAACACAAAGTCCTGCCTGAATGGCGACCTGTTCATCACATTATGGAGGAATATGAACAACCACTGGTTACAGGGCAATATAAAATTATTATCTCGACCTGTGACCTTGATGTGCTATCTGCTACGTGCACAACCCCTTGATGGAGTTTGATATGTCCCAACAGCAGCCAAAGGAGTGGGCTTTTTCAACTCAGCTGTGTGGGTTACTGGTGGCAAATTTGCGCTGCACGTAAATGTAAACACAACACCGTAGAGAGTCAAGGCTTCGCCGTATTTCTGAGTCCAGATTCCCAAGACCTGTGTCCATTTGGTTTTTATAGTAATCTGATCCATTTTGTGTCTAGGTCCCCAGGTTATGTGCCGTTAAATGTCCAGATGTTTGGGACCTGCTCTATTACGTGTACTTGTCATAGGTTTTCAGGGCCCGCATCATTCTTCATGAAGTCTTAATTGTCACGGCCTGTGCCAGCTAGGATGCAGGTTTTGAGGATCGGCGTCGTACTGTGGGCATCGGGACCTTGTTGGCCAGAGCTTGGTACACTTCCTACAGCTTTAGGGATGTGGACCGAGATGCAAAGACAGGTGCACTTGTTCCCTTATGTTTTCATCACTCGCTGACCAGTATCAAAATAGTTATACGTTTACATGGCAATATAGACCCACCGTGGACCAACACAGTCATCTTGGGCACCTTCAACACTTTATGACACCATTAGGTGGTGTGGCATTTGAGTTTATATGTGTTTTGTAAGGTCTTGACAGGTCTCATTGAAATAGAGGGGAAAACACGTCGTACACTGTACATGCATTTTATGGCGCGCAGTAGAAAAGGTCGCTAAACTGATCCTTGTTGAAACCCTCATAACGAACCGGATTGACGAGTTTTAAAAGCCAATATTTATGGCCTAACTACGAGTACACAGGTGGCCGATTGGTTTCGAATTGGCGCAATGTTTGATAGAAATCGCTTGTGAGTGTCACTTCAGCGCATCAAAGTAGCCCCAGTTCCCGCATGAATTGGCCGTTTATGGCCGCTGCCAGCACCCGGGAAAGCCAGTAGGCACCCCCGATGTCAACAGTTGTCTCTTTCACTCTTCGCATTTAAGCCGCGTTATTGTACCGAGGTGTCATCATCCGGCTATCAAGGGCTATTACAAATAGATATCGACCATAAAAGATTCATTTGCCCTCAAGACACTTACGCGTCTGTCAGAAATGGACAAATTATTACCTTCAACCCACTGCACACATACCAGTTGTAAAGATTTACTTAGACTATAGAATGAATGGATTGTATATGCATATGCGTATCTGGATTGTCACTATTTCTCTCACCATTTAGAACTAAACTTCAACCTTTACATGACGTCTAACGGGAAAGAAACGTTTACGTTTGAGTCAGTAACAAATCTGAATTTTCTGAGTCGCCAATACTTTGACAGGTTTCGAACTGTGACTTAAACAAGAATCATACAGTCGTGAGTTTTTGACAACCTAAGCAGTTGCTAACTTGTTGCGGAAAAAAATGTGAATACAAAAGTCTATACCAAGCAAGATATGGGACGGAGGGGTACCCCCCTTACCTGTCCAATCCCTATACACACTCTAGACTATTGTTACCTAACACATCCCCCTAGAAGTCTGTAAAGAATTCCTGAGATTCCGATCAAACAATGACCAACACAAAGGCGGGGGGGTCTCTCCGTCCCATATCTTGCTTCAAATGTATTCAAAAGTCAGTGTCGTCAGTGACAGGCCGATAAATGCCACAAAGGAAGGAAGGAGACAAACAAACACTGTGTACGAACCGGCCGTGCATGATGGCATTTTCTATTCACATGAAGGGGCGATCTCGTGGGTAACAAAAAAGAACGGCTCAAAGGAAATGGGGTCAAACAAGCAAATCTAGCGATGTTCTCTTTGCTCTATCCGTCTTGTAATTTGAGTAATGTTTTCCAGTTGGCATTACAAGCTGGTAACCACCTGAAAACGAGCAGGCAATCCAAGACTCCTTCTAAAAGGACAATCAATAAGTCAAATTGTCAACTAAGTGTGAACAACTTCAACAGCGCTCGGAATTCAGTTTTTTACAACGTTACAAGTGCCTTTTGACGAATCGGGCGTTGTAAACATTCATGGCAAACAAGGCAACAATCCCCAAATCTTTTAATAGGAACAACCTCACAGTTTTACACCAGCAATTACGGATGAGAGCATTCTTTCCTAGATTCTGCGGCCAAGTTTTCTTTGTTTGACAGCGGAGCTATTAAACAAGTTCATTTTATTGAGGACTCATAATTTGGGGAAGATGTGTTGGGTTCAGTCGTAGATCACGCTGTGTGAGGTCTTGCTAGGAGCATTTGACCTTGTCCACATTGCAGTTTAACAATCCGGTTTCTAGCTTCTTTGCTATTGTCCAGAACACATTGACCTCATACCATGAAAATGTGGGTTAAAAACGGGCATTGTGCTTCCTTATACACCGACACGTACATCGAGTGTCGAACGAACTGACTTGTTTTAAAGGCAGACAACAATGAATTTCATTTTGTTGACACATTTTAAACCTCTGTCAAGGCACAATGGATGAATACGCCTTTTGCGAGTTGAATTTTATTTGAATAAAATATGGTAAACTCTTTTAATTCACGTGAACATAACAATTTGAATTCTTCATACTAGCGACACTGTTGCTATGCCTTCTAAACTTTGCTCACTTACATCTACATTAGATACGCCTTGCAGCAATACACTATTTTCAGTGGATAAGAAGGGCACAAAGGAATCTGTCCATTCCAGAGAATGGTGGTCGCTACGCAAAAGCTTTCCCCGAATCACAACAGTGTCTTTAGTCTGGGGAATTAAAACTTATTTTTATGTTTATGCGCCACCAGATAACTCAGTGTGCCAGATTTTATTCAAATCCAACTCACAAAAGGCTTATTGACAAAGAATCTTTTGCTTATGACGATGACAAGGGAGTGCGTCTTGAAACGTCTGCTAAATTGACCAGTCCGGCTCCAAAACCCTTTAATGGACCGATTCCTAGGCTGTCAATACAGGCACTATCTTTCGGGTTCACATACCGTGGCGAGTTGTAATTATTTAAAAGGTGTAATGCCGCATTAGGGTGACACTTTTAAATAGTACTTTTTAAAGAACCCAGCAGAGAGAGCGCCAAAAGGGAAGAAGATGTATAAAGACCGGCCATAAGTTGTCGTCTCGATAATTTAATAGAGGCTCGATGAGTTGCCGAAGGAACCAGCCAGTAGTCCTTTTTAGCGGTCAATACTCTTAAACAAGGTCGGTTCTAATGACAATTATTCTGGTCCACTCGGAGTAAATAATCTCATTTCTCGGCGAGTTTCGCGCCCTGCCCAAGGCTGTTCGATTCTCCTTCTTTTCCCTTTCCCAACAAATATTTAACTCGAGATTTCTGGGATTTTTTTTTTACGAAGGGCCCTTAATCTGGGGAGGGGGGTTAACGTCGCACCTTGCGCAATCATTGCCAAGGGTTGTGGGGTGGCAAGTGCGCTGGTAATCCGGTTGTACCTGTCGGTGCAAGTCTTTGATCTTAATGGAAGATAATTTTGTTCCTTTAATCATAAATGAAGGCCGGGTTGAGAGTCGGGACCAAGGGTGGAGTGGCCCGTGATGGCTGTCGGGATGGAGCAGATTCTCCACAAAATACGGTGATAATGAGCGGTTTGTAGGCTGTGTCCTAGGGAGGCATCCTGAACGTCCATCCCCAGCCGACTTGTACGCGAAACCCCTCTCCCATCTCCCCTCTCCTCTCCCACAGTAACAATGACAGGTGTTGTTGTGCCGTCTGACCAGTCCCCTGATGCGATATATGCCAAAGCTGATTACGGCGGACAGTCACTCAGCCTGGCCAGGGCCTAATAGCTTTAATGATGCGGTAACTCAGTTAGCCAATATGACTAATGGAGGAGTCATATTCATTTTGTGGAGTGTTGTTCGAAAGCCAAACGAGCGAGATCGTGCAAATGCCTTGGCCTGGCTCTTCTCAGGCACAAAATCCCCGTATAATGCTTCGTGCCTCGGTACGTTTGGATCCTAACCGCAACCAATGGTCTCTTCCGAGCAATTTCACAGATGCTGGGAAATCGGTAAATGATAATACATCAAGGATGGCGACAAGAACATGTTTAATTCTGACAAATTTCCTGTGCAGGATCACAGTTAAAACGGTCGTTTTTCTTTTCTGCTCTTTTTCCAAACCCGGATTTCAATTACACGCTTAAGGGCCGCTGATTAAATTGTGCACTTAGATAATGGAGGCTGTATGTCGTGTCTCAGTGTCAGGTTATCTATGCATTGCACCAAGATGAAATCGTTTTCCAATTCCAAACTGTTCAGTCATGCAAAGAATACGTTCTCACTGATCACCAGAGGGGCGCCCTCTGGTGAAAACACCGACAATATGGCAGTTAACTTCCGTGCAGTCATGTGATTCACAAATTAGTGTCTTGTCATTCATTGTGGACGAGCATACAGTCTGGTGGTTCACAAATCGGTGTCGCGCAATTCTTATAAAGGATTAAAAATTTTGAGGTAAATGTATTAGTGAAATACAAGAATTATGAAGAAAAGCCGATCATTACGGACTTCCGACAAGATGAACATCGGTCAGTTGGCCCAAATCTTTGCAGAGACCAGGAATGCTTTTCAAACTCAAAACACAGATGACACTATCAAATGAATAGACAAAGAAAATGTCAAACTTTCAAGAAAAAGAAATGGGTCCTTTTCCACGGTTTATCCACATCCATGCTTCATGTACTTTGTTGTCACTTTACTCCTCGCTAGCCTTTCATCTACGGACTTTTTGCCCTCCCTGCTGAAGGGTCCATGATCACAACAACTCTTTGCCCGGGGGTGACTCTGGCTCAACCCCAAGGCTACCCACGGCCGGCTCCCGTGCCGATCCCGGATGATGATCCGATGAAGGAAATGGCATCACAAGTCTCCCCCTCTCCTAATAGGATGCCGGCCGCAGATCTCTGGGAGGTGATGGAATTATCTCCACATAATCATACGTGATGACTGCCAACTGTAATTTGGGATTCTCATTACTCGCCATATAATCGGATTGGGATATATCTCCCCAGCTAACCGACTCGGCAACCAGCCGTGACTGGCTGAGATTCGGGAGCAGTTCCCTCACCTGTGATGCTGTCTTCACACCCGATGCTGGCAGCAGTCATCCAAACTCCAAAATGACAGAGCCAGTTGAATCTTTGGATTGACACACCGTACCACATACTTGCACAGTCATGAAGGTGACACAATTCAGTCCTGTTTGTAACACAGATGCCGTCCAGTCGATTCCTACAGACATCATTTTCATAAGTGCGTATCACGTGATGGACAGTTTGTGATGCATTTAATCTGGCACTTTTTAATCTTGAACACCTCACTGACTGTTGTACATCTTCAAGGCTCTTTGCAATGATAAAAGCAACTTCTTTCATGGATGGTGATAATGATCAGGATAGTGATAGTGGTGACGATATCCGATGATGAAGGTGGTAGGTATAAGTGAAATTTTAGGTATTTTTTAAAAATTAACCTCCGAGCACAAGACAAACAATTCCAAAAGGGGATAAAAATGCAGCGTTTTAAAAGTAAAAAAATGCTCTCTTTTCTTTGACACCGAGGCGAATAACAGACGACCACATCATACGGGACATGTTTTAAAAAGTCACAATGCCGTGCTTCTAAGGGAGGGAGATACAGGAGTTTAAATACAACACTTGAAAGTACCTCGGTGATCTAGTCCTAGTCGGCAGTGGCCACATCGAGCGACTTCAGGCTTAAGACAGGGGTGGCCCGGTACCACAGCTGATTTTTTTCAAGCACCATTTACCACGCGCTTTGCCTCGCCACGCCTGACTTCCCCATCAGAGTTAAAACGCTTAGCGATTAATCTCATTTGCCAATCCCTTCTTCCCAAAGAAAACAGAAATAATGCCATTTTTTTCATTCAGATGAAAGGGAAGGTCCGATTTCAGTTGATAGGAAAAGACTACAGTCAGTACCTCCCAATATCAGGCAGAGCTAATAAATCCAGATTCTCAACTAATTATTTACGGTAGCCATGACAGTTAAGGGACAAAAACGCGCGAAATGCAGACTGACCGATTGAATGGATATGCAGATATCTCGAGATTGTTTAGTCAATCCCTTGTACGGTACCTTATTTCATTACGCCCCATGCCGGGCGCTTAAATGGTGAGTTCTCATTGGTGGAAAGCTCCAAGACGTCAGTGACGTGGATACAGCCATACTGACCTCCTCTAGTGATTGGGAAATCTTCGAGTATCTTAAGCCAATAAAAATTCTCTCTGCTTCATTCGAAGGCAGTGTTCACGAAGTAGGGAAGACCCCCCCATCTTGGCACATCAACCTAATTCAAACAGCGAGAACACCACCGGAAGATGTCGATGGCTCTTGTCACCGTGTTCAACGCGCGGACACAATAATGACCTCAAGTCTCCTCCCGACTCTCCCAGGACAAAAAAGAAGGAAATCACCTGCATGTCTGTAACAACTCAATTTGTCCCTGTCAGTCACTTCCCATCCATTTCTGTTAATTGAAGCTGAAGTAAGAAACTAAATTGCCGAGAAAACAAAAAAGGCTTGGGTTCTTTTCCCCTAAAGTATTAATTTAGCACATCCGACCGGAAAGATAAGATCTATTATGAGGGACATAGTTATGGCAAATACATAAATCAAACCAATCGTCTTGCGTTCAGACGCGCTCTGGCGGAAAACTGGCCTGTAGAAAATAAGAACACCGTCCCTTGTTAGTTCAGTTCTTCATTTTTCGGAACAATAAAATCAACCTACTTAACCAAGTGCACTGATCGGAATTGCTATCCCTAGATAACATCTCTTTGACTGGAGGTGCAGCGCGGTAGAAACGACTGGACGGACCAGGGCCTTTTCCCCCCAATTTTCTAAGTCCCCCTCCGTATCGTCAGCCCCCCCCCCCGTTTCTCTATCCTCTAAATTGCCCAGTGCCCAGCCCCGCTCCGGGGCCAGAGTCTTTGTCGCGCAGCACTGATTGACCCGACATTTATGGAATGAAATTGATGCCATCCTCTTATTGTATCTGGCGGGGTGGTTAGTGTCGTCTAAAATCCTCAGCTTAGAACTTTGGGATCGCTGGTATTAATAACAACGAAGATGTCGAGTGCAGCCACCCCCGCCCCAACCTCCGAGTCCGCAAACAACTCTAATCTGAGTGGAGATAATCAGTAATGATACGGAGTGGATGCTCCTTGTTTTGGTCCAAGTTGCTGGGAGCGTCAAAGGAAATGATCCAATAGATTAACTGTAGAGCTACGCCATATGGACTGAATCAAATAAAACGGTCGCGTGCCCAGTGGAATGGTATTATATTCATACGGACTGCGAATACGGGCGATTCACGATAGTGCGCCTCCAAGAGTTTGCAACACATTGGCCAATCACA
Source organism: Acanthaster planci (assembly GCF_054643075.1). Taxonomy (NCBI): domain Eukaryota; kingdom Metazoa; phylum Echinodermata; class Asteroidea; order Valvatida; family Acanthasteridae; genus Acanthaster; species Acanthaster planci. Next base: position 2,708,957 of record NC_141784.1, on the reverse strand, counting down.
GCGCGCGAAATCTGTCGACCCTTTCCAAGCGCGCATTGTGTCGACAGATTTCGCGCATTGTGATTAACCAACGCGTTCAAACTCTTGGAGGCGCACTATCGTGAAACGCCCGTATTAATACTCGACTCAATATGTAACTGACCGCACAACTGTGAACTCCCAGATGTAGGTTTTTGTTTAAGCTTAAGTTGTGGCTTCCATTTCGACTTCAGAGTAACAGAAATACATTTTTCCTGTTTGTAGTAGGGTGTATTACATATAAATATTACGGGATACAAATCAGAAAATCAATCAAAGAAAAGGTGGCGAAACCTTAAGAAGCTTCTAGAAACGATGCTCGTGGGACAGGAGTATCACACCTGCAAAAGCTGAGAATGAAAGGTTACCAAATGAACTAGAAGACAATATGATTTGTTTACAGTTAACGGTCTAAACTGTCACATAGAACTAGAACTCCTACAAGGCACTGATCAGTATGGGCCCTGTAGTAGTCTCTCAGTATGTATGGGAGACACCATATGATTCTATGTGGTTCCTGATGTTGATGTGCATCTATTATGCATTCAGAATGGCATATTTATGGCTTTTTCAAATTGTTTTTCCTTTCTTGAGTGATAATGAATGCATATAGTCGTCGAAAGTCTGAAAAATTCGTCAGCGTCTGCTTTAATTTTTTGCTCACCACAAAGGGTGGGGAAGGGGAATGATTGAAAAGCTCATCCCCACCTCAAAAAGTGTGTGTGTGTGGGGGAGGGGGGTATACCACCCCCCGGATTTATGCCCATGATTTCAGTAACGTTCAATACTAAATAATACTATAATATTTTTCATTTGTGCGGAGTGGAACGGTAGCGTGGAGAAAACGTTGCGCCTGCCTTTGACTCAACATAGAATTGAGCTGGGTTCGTGACTTGACGAACAAAAGTATTGTAACGCAGTCAACGTGCACATGTAATTGTTTGTTTTTCTCGAAAATGCTCTAATGGCAATAAATTTACGAGACCAGTGATAACATTTATTCATATCAAAGGAAGTCTCAGATGTGCTCTAGTTTCATACGTCACACCCTGTTACCATGCAAAACATTTTATTTGGCTGGTGGACAGATATGCATTTCACTTATATCTTAATCCGAATGACTACTCTCAAAATTTGGGGAAAAACACCAAAAAATAACCCCGGGGGATTGAATGCGCATGCCAGACACGTGACGCAGAACACCCGAACGGCTGATTAATATTCACAGGCTACATCCATAAGGGATAAAGGTGTTTTTTTTTTCCTTTTTGTCTAGCACTGTGTCCAAATATTTATCACTGAAATGTGTAACGCAGTTGGAATAGTATACAAAATAATTTGTCAAACCATCAGTTACCGCCATTTTTGTGATAAGAGCTTTTTTTGTAAATGGGGCAGAGTTAATTTCATATTCATAATGCGAGAACTGGCAAGTCACTGCCAGCGGTCGGCCTGTGGTGAGCAGCCGCCGCATGTCCCTGGTGTTTACAGAAGGACAACCGGTGTTATGACACACAATGAGCAGGCAGCGTCGTCGATGACTTCATTTGTGTAATTAATTTGTCCGGGCATCTCTGTCTTTTTTTCTGCTCTTCCCTCAGCGACTGGTCTTTTTTTGTGGGGCTGATGGCTGCTGGGCCAAAGGAGGTGGTTGGTTTGAGCGGGTTGATTCCGTGCGTGTTTTAGCCGGTGGCAAAGCCTTGCCTTGTGTATTCGTCTCCCTCGTGATATTGGCTCAACCGGTTCGCTCAAGAGAGCTCGGATGCGGAGCGCACGCTGCCTCGCACGGCCCGTCTGTTTTGCGTTGACTTGCCAAACCAACCGGGTATCATTTTCTCTGCAATGCATGGTATCAGTCGACACTCATCCAGGGTTTACCGTTAGGCTTTGCTCTGTTGACACCGCTATTAAGTCCTGCCCGCCGATTTACCGTCGAGCATCACCGCCGATGACCGGCTACTTGGGACCCGCCGAGATCCATCGGGTGGCTGGAGTGTTCAATGTATTTGCGACTTTGCGCGAGATAACTCCCCCAGATTGCCGCGGCAAATCGATTGAAGCCAGGGTATTACGAGTTCTTGTCAACACGTAATTAAAATCCGTAATTGCCGACTCGCCTATCAACAACAGATTATGGTCGACTTCTAGATATCCAATGAGGCTGCCGGTGCGTCCACCAATCGCGTGGCGAGTTTGCGTGACGTCGACTAGCTGATGGCTCTCATAATCAAAAGGCGTGGGCATGCCCGACAGAGTTTGATATCTATTTGATAGAGAACCACCGATATCTGCTTAGATTCAATAGGCATTGCTCAGTTATTATAGAATGTACTACAGTCGTGTCACATCTTGACATAGTTCAGTTGTGGGAGAAAGAGACTTACTGTCGATTAGAGAGAGGAGTTCAGTGTGGCCATAGCATCGTCCCAGTTTGGATGCATCATCGTTTTGTTAGTGCCAGCTTACAATCTTCGAGCGCTCGAAGTTAGTTCGGGTTTTCCATTATTTCACTTACTGATTTCTGGAAGTGGGACACCACAGTAAAAGGAAACCAGAATGGAAGGCCACAAATCTTTTTCCATTGATGCTCTCCTGTCGAAAGATCCGCCGTGCTCAGCCCGAGCCGTGAAGCCGCGCAGTCCGACGGCTGCTACTGCCGCTAGCACGCTGACTGCCGTGCAGTACGCGGGAATCCAGGGCCAACTCCAGGCCGCACTCAGTGAGCGCCTGGCCTACTTCCACGCTCACGCCCCGAGCAGCCAGAGCGCCAACAACTCGGCCCGGATGCTAGCTGCAGCTGCCACGGGCAGTATCATCCCCAAGCCGGGTCTGCTCAACCTGCAGCCGCCCGGCGTGCACGGCCCGGCGTCCGCCGTGGTTTCGTCCAAGCACAGCACGGCCGGCGGAGTGGCGGTGCCTGCCATCTACGCTCACCCGCTGTACGCCGGCTACCTAAACGGACAGCATCACGGGATGGCTCACCTCAGCGCCTTCCACGCGGCTGCTTCCGAACACATGTTGATGAAGGCAGCAGCTCATGGAGCAGGTCTGCCTGCTGGAATTCCTATGGATCTCATCCGAGGAAACATGATGATGCAAAGAATTGGAGACTATCCTGGTAAGTCAACTTTAGAGGGTTTTCCAAAGTCCACATTGCTACATTAGCCTACAGCGATATAAACGCATGTGTTAATATATGTGATCTTTAAAAATAAATAGTTTTTGAGTCCCGATAGCTTCATTACAGCATATTCACAAAAGCGGGGAAATATTAGAATTGGGAGAAACACAAGTTGATGACTTCACCAGAGCTCGAACTAACGACTTTCATTCTTAACCTCTATTAGAAATGAGGACATGGTAGTTCTATTTGCCCTAAAACTCCCCGAAACTTTCAAGAGTGGTAAGACTTTGTATCATGCTTGACGTATTTGATAAATACATGGTATCTTTGAAATTGCCGTAGATTATTTTTACTACCATTTTCACTGTTTGCACCTATTCAACGTACACTTGTGACCGCAAGATTGGACTTTTACAGTTATCAACTATTTACAAAATGAATTTTTTTCATTTCCCAATTATCAAGTTCGTTCCCCGAAAAACCTTTGTCGATGTCTTTATTAGAACAAAATAATTCTAAATGCAAATGCAGACATAGGCTGTTTGAACCAGATGTCTGCTGAAGCCAAAGCGAATGTTTCCCTTCGAAGACGAAAATCAAGAATCCAAATGTTCTCCTCGTGTGTCCGTCAAATTTTCGCCTTTGCGCTCCCTTCATACTTACCGACTTTCTTATTTATTCTGTTTCAATCAGTGAAAACATGAAGCTAGAGCTCATCGTGAAAGAATTCTTAATGTGTGTACTGCATTTGCTGAAAGGAGCCTTAATTTATCCCGCAAATGAAAATGAAATTAGCTACCAGGCTTTAACGGCTGCCGGCTGTCAAAAAAACCCTTCACAGTCTTATATCGCAAAGGCGAGCTGTAGGCAAGCGCGCATTCCTGTCGTGGCTTCACATCGTCCAGCAGGCCTCTTTTGATAGTCATGTTTGAATGCAGAGTTGCACTCTAGGCAGACATTGTTAGATGAGATTACTGTTGCCACCACATTTCCCTGATGTCTTTATCGTGTGTATATTTATTATGCACCCCGCTTTTAATCTGTTTGTGCAAGCCTCTATTTTCTCTCACTTCCATGTTTCTTCTTGTGAAAGAGTCCGTAGACACTCGCTGATGATGGTGTTGCATTAACGGTTCTCTCGTAACTTCTGCCACCGTGCCCTGCACACGTGCTGCTTAACTTTTGGGCTTTTTTGTCGCTAAAGGAACAACAAGTCAACACTAAGGGTTACATGCTCAAATTGTGTGGTAAAATAGACCGGTGGTGTCAATATGGGAGGGGTCTCCCCTCACAGCTCACCAGCAACGCAACGCAGCGTAGAATGTGCTTAGGCCTATGGGTTTGTATTTCTTCCTTTCCCCGATGTGTTGTAGGCAGCGATCGGTTGAGGAGGCTACATGAAGGCGTCATCTTTGAGATTTTTACGGTCAACTCAATCTGTCCTTAAATTGTTGCCGAATCGAAAGTAACAGAAAAATTGAGAGTATTGCACACAATCAATGACAAAGTGGACAGTGTGCCAGTCTTCACTTCTAGTAAACAAACGGCGCTTTATGCATGCATGTAAGCAGAGTAACTTTCATCAATCTGGGAAATTTGTTATTATCTTTATTTCTTAATTCTATTTAGCTGGTGTTTTCAACATCATCTTTTGCCATGCAATAGGGGAGAGAATACAATGTATGCCTATAGCGGCCAAAGTGAGACGGCAGCACAAAACTCTTCAAAGTTGAAGTGCCTTAGATATTTAGTGTATGACATTCGTACGTGAATATTATAATAATAATAATGCAAAACACGCACCGGTAACGGGTAGTTTAAAACAGTGAGCTCGTTAACTTCCATTGCACGCCTCGGCGCGGTGACATCATGCGGCAAGATGTAGATAACGTATCAGTAAAAAAAATCACTACTTCTTCTCAGCAAAAGGCAAACAGAAGCTGTGAAGACTACCGTTGCGGTCCAAACTTTACACACAATTGGACTGGAAGTGTTAATGTCAACTTTAAAGATGTTTCGGTTTCAGTGAAGATGATTCTAGGCATTTGATTATCTGTATCGGATCAGCCCAACACAGAGTAAATGAACAGAAGGAGCGGATGTAGAAAAGGAATTAGGAATGGCCAGGAATGAAGGCTAAAAATTGTATTTAAATGCCTTCCAGCGAGTATGTAAACTTTCGATCCAACTGTATTGACCATCGGCACCGCCGAGCGATTTATGCACTGTATTCAAAAGCGGCATTACATAGAAATGTTTAATCCAACCGGCAGGGGTTCAAAAACAGCCCACTTATCACTGGGTATGCATATCGAACCCGATTCGACGCGAGCGTGCACACACATGAAAGTAAATTGAATTCACGAACAAAGTTTCGATGAGTCTCTTATCCAGCAGTTAGCCCGGGGGTAGGATTGGGTGTAATTCCCCCATAGCTGCTAGAGGAAGAATGTTGGGATACCTTGGGGAACTGAATGAGAATATCCTATTCATCGTCTTTGAATTTTTTTTTTTAATGCCAGAAAAAAGTATCTGGCGGACATTAAATTTGAAAGGAAAAATCCGGGGGGGTGGAATTCTCCTAAATTTCTTACATCGTCACCCAGAAACATTACCCCCATAAAACCCTAGATCCGCCCCTGCTATCCTCAGTGTTTGACACCGGCCCGAATTGCATCACAAAAAGGCCGCGCCCAAAATGAAAGCACTTGCCGTAATTCACTAAAGCCAACAAGAAATAGGATGTTTTTGAAGAGTGGGCATGCGGCGGAGGAAAAGGTTGTGGGTGGAGACTAAGAAAGACGCTCTACCGCCTTTTGTCCTTCTTTACAGCCGGACCAGATACATTATTTTTTTAGTTCACAGTAATCGTCTTCTTTCGATTTACCCCTTGTCAGCGGCGTTTTAGCGGGGGCATTCCCACAGAGAAGCAAACAACGGCGATGAAGCTTTTGTTGAGACTGACATTTTTCTTACCAGCGTAAGCAGATCTGATTTTTCCTGTGGTTGGAAACAGTGTTTAGAACGTGCTTTTTGTTCATCGGGCGCGAGGGGATAGACAAGTATACGGACAAGTAATTGTAATGTTTAATACATTGCCGTCAAACACAACGACCTTAAGTTGGGTTCAAAATGTTTCTCTGTGAAAACTCGCGGTGAAGTTTGAACGACGCCAACTCCTCATCCGCAAAAAAAGAACTTACGACGAGGCGTATATACGGCGCCGGTCAACCGTGATTCGGCAGGTATATTGACACAGAAAAATCGATGAAGTTTCCTGAACGGCAATCATCGGCTGATTTCGCGTAATTAACTCGACTGCATTTGTGTACATTGCCGTGGTGTAACGTGTTCACACCGAGCCGTTGTCCGATGTCCGGTCGCATTGTGCTTGGTCCCTTTTGGGAGAGGGCGGGAGGTTGGCCGGACGAGCAATTTTTGCCCGCCAATAATTAATTGCCAAGCGTTTGCGGCGGGAAAGTAATGAAAAGCTTATTCACAGTTCCCTATATGTTTTCCAAAATTATTCTGCTTCGAAAATTTGGTAACAAATTGGCAAACCTGAAGAGAAGCACCAATTTTATCAGTTATTAAAAAATGATGCGGATGCTAACCACTTTGCGACGGACAAACCTTGCAGTGGATAATAAGCTTTAACGAAAGTAACAGGTTTTATCGTTTCCCAATTTGACAGCAAAAGAAGTCTTTCAGGTGATTTTTCCAAGGATATACCTAGTCTGACTTTCCGCGAAGTACGTAGATTACTACGACTTGGGTTTAAATTAAAACTAGGATGTACATATGCATGTAAATTCGACTGCTATTATCCTTAATGCTGCCGTAATGCAGCATCGTGATTTGAAAATGACCAAATCGTGACCGATTATTTGTAATTACCGTTGTGATCCAAGGACACTACATGTCGCCGTGTCTCAGGGTTCTGTGCATTTCCACAGTTTGATCTGCCACTTCATAATGAGCCAGAGTGGAACTCATCCTGAAATCTGTAAACTTGCACACTACGGCTGAAATTTGCAGGGGAGTCTACAGATTAGTACTGGTAGTGCATGCAAAGCCACACCGTGTTTGCGCCGAAAGAGACAAATGCAACTAGGAGTCCTGGTTTTTATTGACAAAATTTTCCATATCTAGTCTTTTCTCCGCGAAACCGGTTCCCTCTGTAGAGGAAATGACACACCCGTGGTGCATTGGAACTTGACCATTGCCAGCCCAATTATTCCTGAATCGATGAGTACACAAATCACGAGAGTAGTGATAGTCAGACAGTTTCAAAAGTTTCTCTCTCTTATAAAACAAAGTAGTGAAAAACTATAGCAACCAGCACTTTGATTTGTCCACTACTTATTGATGGGCAGGATACCGTCCCAACGCACTAGCCAATCAGAGTGGAACACATAATATTTGCACAAATCTGCGAGTGGAAGACACTTTATATGTCCTAACAGTTCCAACTTTAGCGGTCGGAAGAGAGAGAGAGAGAGAGATGAACCGGGAGATAATTTTTCTGGAGTGCAGCCGCGTCAACGGAGAGTTAAAAAAAATGACGAATTCGAAGTTTGACATGACCACCGGGAAGAGATCTCCTCAATAGCTGTATTTACTCGGCGGCTTAGCTGGTGTTTGTTTCGGCTCTGACAAGATGATTCGCACAAAGTGCCCTTTTTGGACAGAAATGACTCGATACACCTCGTGGAGTGTCTCTGGAAATTGGCTTAATGAATCCCAATTTGCGCGGGCGATGTGAGAGAGCCAGGGCCACTTGAAAATGCTTTTTAGTTTCTGCAACAAAAGGAGACGAAAAAAACAGAGCGATTTATTTAGCTGTCTGCCGTCCGTGCTCTCTTCCGAGCGCGGCTCAGCTCTGGGACTCACCGTGGCAGCTAAAAGCGTCTAACACCCGGCTGTGTTCATTTCTAATTAGAAATTCGTCAACTCCAATTAGGGGAAGAAACACCAGCCGGTCGGGGGAAATCGACCGGTATCGGCTGTGCATACTTTGGACGCGAGACTTTTTTTTCTCTATCTCTTTCTCCCTGTATGTTATGAGGAGTACGCCGGCCGGTTATTGCTTAATGACACTGTAATAAATGATCCTTTAGCTAGTATCGATGGTCTGCTTTGGCTAAATAGAATGCAATAAATTGTGCTTCTGACTGTCAGCCTTGTTTACCTGCCCACTTCTTTATTTTTTTTCTTCTTGCAGTCAATCGGTCGAGGTGTAGGGTATCAAAATCTTATCAGAAGCGTTTGCAAAATGAAATCACCCGGGCATCTGTTTGCTCTTTTCCAACCCAGATCGTTTCTTTTTTACGGCTGAGGGGCTTTGCGGTTCATTTTAATGAGAGAAATCTAACCCATTTGAAAGAACGCCGCTGGAAATCATTTACAATCGTCCTGCTTAGTTTGTGTTCACCGCTATTGACTTGATACTTGATGCTCATTGTGCTGATATCGATATTCGAAAATACAGCTAATCGATATAAATACCAAAGTACCGAGAGTAAGCATGGACATTTTGACATAATGATGGGGGTTGATGTCTCTTGGAATCGGAAAATGTTCGTTGACATAACTTATAATGTCGTATAGTTATACTTCTCTTAGCTTGCAGCGCAAAGATTAGCGAAAAAATTAATAGGATCGTTTATACGGAGTTTTTATATCCAAATTGGCATTGATGTGAACCTGAGATATTTGTTGATTTGTGTGCGTACCTCGGTTACTGTTCTGAGTCACCAACAAGCTGTTATGATTTATTATATTTACTGCAAGAGACTTTCTATGGATACGTCAGCTTTAAAAAAAAAGTTTTGGAGTGCTTAAAATATACTGTCACTCCTTATATGAAGGACTCACATTGACTTATTGTGCCTGATCGGAGGCAAACATGCTGCTGAGCAAGTGGAATTACCCCAGGCATCGGGTTTTTTTCAGGGGGAGGGAAGCTTCTTTTGGAAACTGGATCTAGATTGGAAGGAGCCTGCACCAATTAAGCGTCAACCTCATCACGACAAAATTACCAATCGTGACCACGATTCAGGAAGATTAGTCCGGATAGACTCGTGGCCCACTTTGCCGGTAATGTGTCTGCCCCCATCATGAATACAAATCACGGTTCCGGGTAAGACGAGAACGTGTAGGGAAACAGGCCAGCAGGCGGTATCAACCATCCGGGCCCAACACTCCACACCCCCCCCCAAACAACAACCACCCTTTCTGGGCTCCATGCCGCAATTTGCCGCCAATTTGTAACTGGGTGAAAATCCTTAATGTCATAATGGCAATGAATTTACCACCACTAATGTAGGTAGGCTACTCCAACCCCCTCCCCGGCAATCGTACACAAGCGTGCTTTCAAATAAGAAAAGAGAAAAAGGGAGATGATGAAAGATTGGAATTATGTGGAGACAACACTCCCGTGGCTGGTGTCATTATGGTGATGGCCAATGGAGCAAGGCCTGAGCGGGCGGTGTGGAGACAAGGGGCATAGGGTGGGTCGCGTGTCGTCTCCCCCGCAGGGAGGGGGTGAGCGAACGGGTAGAGGAGGGTGGTCGCGGAATGGGATTGGCACACTTTCTTGGTATTAATGCGATTGTTGGCCCTTTTGAGATGCCGAGAGAATAGCGGTGTATACACACAGTGGGAACCGCGGATGGCAGACTCGAGGAGGTGTTGTTATTATTATATTGCCGTTGGTGCTCTACCGTGGGCGGTTCCTAATGGAGTAGACTATGTGAAGTTTGGCTTTTGAGAATTGAGCTTTCACTTTTTGATAGGAAAAAATGACGGGCACCGGTGGTAAGGGGATTTGCGCTGGGTGGTAGCGTTAAGGCCCGGCATTGTGTGTACCGATGCATTTCGACACTAGGCGTCCAAAGTCATATCCTCACTCCCAATTTACCTCCTCTCCTTATTGGTGCATGGGGTTGGGGGTTCAGGGGCCAAGTTTCCACCCGGCGACAAGTTGCCAATTGTATTTTCAAGATGTATGTTTCCATTGGCGAGATGTTAATTTACATAACGGGTTTTGCCCTTACCCACCGTATATATTGATAAACACTGTATGCTCAGCGCTTGTCCGAGAGCTTGCGAAAAAAAGTCACAACCTGACTCGGACCGGCCGGTCGAGTGGTTAAGACGTCTGCACTAGTAAGCAGGAGGTCGTCGGTTTGAGTCTCACCCGAGTAAGTTTGTGAATTTTCGCAAGCTCTCGGACAAGCTTTGAGCATACAGTGTTTATCAATATGTACGGTGGATAAGCTCAAAACCCGTTATATAAGCCAAATATATTATAGAGGAATTGGCGCAGCCACCCATCCATTTTAGAAAAGGTACTATCACGCATTTTTCTTGAGGATAAAGGATTCTTGTGTGGATACCAAAAAAAAAAACCAAAACAAAACACACACACACACACACAAACAAAAACCAAAAAACCCAGTCACATTCATAAATTAAATCCCATCACCCCCTCCCTCGACTGAAGACCTGCCTAGGGTACTGCTTCTCTTTGAAATACTATTTAGCGACCAACAGCTCCAAATCATCTCCTGTTGTCGCGTCTGGGAAACTTCTTTGGGACTGCATGTTGCGATTCAGCCCAACATGAATGTCCATACAGTTAACACCCATACCCTGCTGACGACTTCGTCCTTTGAATGCCACATGACATCATGAAGACAGGAGCATGGTGACACTACAGGGTGAGGTGACCATTGACAATGGCCTTGACGGTGACTGATGATGCTGCTACAAACGTGAGCAGTACGGATAAAGGGACATAATGGTGACAGTTGACGGTGGTGAGACGAGTGATATCGTGAGAGGCCGTTGATTGTGGTGACGACTGTAGTGTTGCTTTTCGCTCGATCGATGATAACTGAAATGCAGCTAATTATGGAATCATCGTAGCTTAAGGTGATTAACCTCAGGGTTCAATTGGAGCAAGTTTTCTGAATGATCAATAAGACGATGAAAGTTAACGACCCCATCACCACGAGGCGAATCGAATTCATAAAACAACACTGCTCTCTTCAAGTCTTTTCAATCAGTGAGATTAACCAGGCTTTCCCGTAATAAACTCGTTAGCGGCAGTACAATCGATAGGCCTAGACACCTTGGGCCCCGTGCCCATCTGCGACGGGTGCGAGGCACGATTCCGTCCGTACGGCGGGAAATGCAGCCTATTGGACCAAGTCTACATATTCATATTGACATCGATCACATGACGGCCTCGACATGAAACTGCGTGAAACTGCAAGATAGCAACGGCTACTTTATCATGAATCGGGCTTGGATATCATAAATGTGAGCGTTTAAATCCAAGACGATGAAGGAGTTCGCTGTTTGCGTCATAAACTAACAAAAAGGCATTTGCTCAGCAAGATATTCTCTTCAACAATGGCTAAAGTTTCATTCGCCTGGATAAATGCTCCCTGGAGATAAGACCATCGTTGCTGAAACTATTAACAGTAATAATTATTTCGTACAAACCAGCCATTCAAATAACACAGCTTATATTATTCCCCCTTTTCAACCAGAGGATGCAGTGGACTGCCATGTACATTTTTTTTTAAGAATTGAGGATGTCCGTAAGCTCCCAAGATGTAGGCCAATCCTGTAGTGTATAATGTCTTGAAAGGGAAATCGACCGATACGTTTCTAAAGCCTGTCCCAGACGTGACAGTAAACACCATTCGCTGTTGCATCAGACCACCTGGGCCAAACGCGAAGAATCTTGTCCGTAGCACATCTATGAGAAAATAATTTGATATCAGTGGGGCGCAACAACAGCAAATGAAGCTAAGTCTGAAAACTACTTTACGAGGAATTCGCAGGCATCTCATCTCCCGTTTGAGAACATTTCCAGGTACCACACGCTCCTCCATTGTTAAAGAAAAATGTTGCTGGGCACATTCACCCTGTCGTCTTGTTGATAGCGGCATATTGTTGCTGTATTATAATTTTGGTGCATGCTTTTGTTATTGATAACCTTTTTGTGGCCACCGGTGCCAAGTCTGTTGTTCGCGTTTGTGGTGTGTGGCATGACCCAAATCTATAATGCGAAAACTAAAGTTGACTATTGAAAACAACAGTGCAAAATAAATTCAACTGTCGGTTGGAAAAACTTTCTCATCAAATGGGATGGAGTGAACATTTTAAGGGGCTTACTGATAAACACGATTTGAAGAAATATAGATTGAACAATTATATATAAACACTACGATGTTTCATTCTGAACTCCCAGTATCATCACTGCAACTTTCTTCTATTACTGTTAGATGCAAGGACATCTGTTGTCTAATTGCAGACGCTACCTGTTACCTGGCCTTTGCGACATGCTAGAAGGTCCACAGCTAGAAATCAAAAGTACCAGACCGATATCGAATGAGAAGGAGTCCCCTTTTGTGTAGTCGTGACAACAATTCCAAAAACATCTGCGCTCACACAGCCAATAAAGAATCTGTGATAAATTGGAAATAATTTGGCAAATGACCGTCTGAACCAGCCGCTCAGCTTCCCGTAATGTCACTGATTAATTTGGCTAAATCGCAGAAAGATGTGGACGACTTCCGCAATAACTCGTCACTTTGCGCCATTCATAATGCCCCTTAACGACGCCCATTACCCGTCCAGTACCAAACCGTCGCGTGTGACGTGTGTAATGAGCCGGCCTGGCCCCTAGTGTTTCCTTGGCCGTATTTACCCACTATTCTCCTCGGGGAGGTTCCCCTCAAACACTGATATCACGGTTCAGGACACCTCCACACCACCGATGTTATGATTGCCGAGCCCTCCACCGAGGGGTCCACGGTGTCTCGAGTCCCTCATCTTCCACGCGGTGTAAAATTGGTGCAAGTGTTGAGTATTGGGGGCCTTAATAAAGGCCGAAATTGGTGTCATAATGGGAGCTGAGAAACCCCCCTCTACATAATGATGTTTCTGTTATGCTGGGAAAAGCCATCGTTGTGTGGAGAGTGCAATGTGGAAGCCGATACGGTTCCCCCTGCCAACCTGGACCAGATTCCGGCGCTTAAACACGGCGCGCAGCCGAGCTCGTTGGCCTCTCGTCCGGTGGAAAACTCGCCTTTACCACCCCCCCCCTCATTTTGGCCCTATTCTTTGCGTGTCAGCGTTTGCCTTTGCCCATTTATTGTATAATGAGGGAGTAACGCTCTCTATATCCCCCCATCTCCCTTTTCCTCTCTCTTCCCCCAGGAGTTCACGTCTCCTCATATCCAGACATCACTCGCTATTTATTGAATATACACGCCGCTCAGGTTTCCCCGTCTTGATTTCAAGCCGACCGGCCGGCCTGCCGTCCGGGGAGAGGAGGCACGGCAGAGGCTGGGCAGACCCTGCGCAAGCCGTGATAGAGCTCCATTCGCTCATCTCCTATTTATTAATTTGGTGTGATCGGAGCTGGAAATACCGGGCCACTCGTCGGAACTGATGCAGAATTAGGTCGTGCTCGTCCCGGTCCGTTTAAATTACCGTAAATTGCCGAAATTGGTTTTTGGCACAGGGTTGGTTTCGGTACGGAGCAGTTTCTGGGGGAGGGAAAGGGTTAAAAAAAATCGGTGGTAGGAATTAACGTCTTTTTGACAACCAACCGTCCCGATGAGTATAAAAAGATCCAGCGTCGCCAAGGCCGTGTAAGACGAGTTAAGCCCTCCCCAAATCCCAGCGCTACTTTACAGGTGACTTAATTCCGTTCGGGCTGAGCGCGATAGCGTGCACCTTTTTAAATTCCATGTTGGCCATTTTACTTATCCTGTCAGCAAGATGTGCCGTGGAACATCTCCGACTGCATGTGAGCTTCCCTATCCAATTACACTCCTTACTTTGGCAGATCGGCTTTTCATTAATTCGTGTACGTTGACGTAAATTTAACAAACCCGGGATCGGATTAGGCTGAAATTACAGAACTGGTCGGGACTGACTTGACATTTTTTATCACTTATCATGACTTGAAGTGGACTGATTATATTAATTTATTTAAACCAATTGATTATGGACTTCATTGTTCCCTAAACCGATTTTGTACGCGGAACTTACAGCAAATCATAATCATATTTGTCTCTGTTTTTGTCATAATTTTACGCCTTGGTTTGTAGTTTAGCACAGGAGAGAATAGAGTGCCATCTATGCTATGTACAAAATATTTTGAGTGGAACCTTTCATCGCACGAATCCTACTAACGCGGTATTGTTAAGATTTTTAATTTATTTCAGAGAAATGGCGCATCTTCCACACAGAACGTCTGCCTTCGCAGCAGTCACGGTGACACGTGAATTTCATTCTGCAGTCTGTATACCGCAATCCTGCCTAGAATCATCCTTGGAAAAATGTCTTATTAAGTCACTATTAAATTGTGAAGATTATGAGCAAACTGAATCACTCGCTCAAATTTGTGAAAAGTCAGAGATGTTTTGTTTTCTGTGAAACAAACGACGGCGATCAATCTCTGGATGTGGAAGGAAGTGCAGTTCAGTATCGCAAGAAAAACTTGGCAGACCTCTTGCGCCGATTTCATGTTGAAACGGGTGGAGAGAGATAATATTTGTCGGAGATAATGAGGCCAGGGCCCGTTTCGCGCCAATAATTCTGTTTGCCACGCGCCCCACTTTACTTCTTGTCCTCCCGCGGTAAATTGGAAAGATGCGTCACCCCCTTCGCCTTAGACGGACGGCGCTAACTTGTTTGGGGCCCCCGGATCGATCGCCGTCACTTCCAGTGAGCATTAAAGAAAATTCCCTGCCTACGATTACTACAAATTACCATGAAATTCGACACAGGAGAGGCCCATTTGCTTAATTTGATTTGGGGACGTTGGCCAGCATTACCGCGTTGCCCGCCCGAAACGGCCGAGTGAAATTTGTTGCCCTCCGCCAAACTGATTTGGTAAGCGATACCGTCAAGTTGAAGATTATTGAAAGTTTTAATCAATTCATGCGGACCCAAATGGTATGATTGCTCCATATTTCACGGGGGGAGGGGGGGTTAGCTGGGGCCGCATAACGGACGGGGCAAGCGAGGGAGGGAGAGACAGGGGAAGGGGAGATCTACAACATGTGTGGCTCTTTAGAGCGTCAAAATGGTGTAATAACATTATCGCCCATTCCGATACTGTTGGAAAGTGATGAAGCCCCTTCGAGCAATTTTTAATTTTACAAATTGCGACTGCTAGGGTTTCAGTTGAGGGCTCGGCCCGGGATTGGTCGCCGGCGCCACAGTCGACCCCGAAGTTATAGAGTGCTTGAAAAAAAAAGAGAAAAAGGGAACAGAAAAACGAGGAAGGGATGGGAAACATCACTCACGAACTGAAGTGTCGACTCGTTCTGGTCGAAATGCGAGTGAAGTCATCAGCCCACGCGGGTTGATTACACGCGTAACGATTTCTAAATGCCGCCAAATTTTGGTCGGGCGCACTGACAGCCACGGGTGAGACGACAGACACTTTCTTAATAACATCCCCGGCCAAAATTACGGGAAAGGTTTATGGTCTCTGTCGTCTTGTTTTGATAGTTTCTGTTCGGTTGAAAGACGAACAAATCGGTTGTCTGCCGGCAATCAAGTCGGCTTGATCCAGCGCAGACGGTTGTTTCAAATTGCCACCCATTACTTGAAGGTGTTAAAAAGCGAAAGACTTTTTTTTGGGGGGGGAGGGGGAACATAAACTTGCAGGGATGGATCACTCAGAGCTAAATCTGCTCTGTGGTTGTAGCTTCCCAGCACCACCCCTGCCAGCCTGATCCAGTTCTCCATACAAAATGATTGTCTTGAAGTGTGCAATTTGGTAAAACAAAATTCAGGTCGTTAGGAGAGGCACATGGATACCATAACTACCAAGTACCAAAGGGTACAACATTATTACTCATAGCTTGTGAGCATAGCGAAGCATAACAGGTAAGGGTTATCGGACTTCAGGACATAATTTTGTAATGATTTTAAATGGAAAGTTCACTGGAATAGAAAGTGTTGTGCATCTGTGTTTGTTTTGTGTGAAATGGCTGTTAGGGGTGTATTTACAGAACGATTATCATCCAGGTTTTAGTCGGAGCAAACTTTCCTTTTCGGGAGGAAAATTACGACAGGGGAAATAAAAAGTAAACAAATTACACCCCATCAGATAGGCCTTTGTCTACTTTATTAGTGCATGTTAATATTTGGAAAGTGGGGAACATTAGCGAGATAGAAATCGAGCGGTCGAGTCTCATCCAACGAATCGAAACTTCGCATCTCTTCGTAACTATTTTGGTTTTAAAAAATAATTTCGATTTTCAGAGCAATTGTTGGCATCACACAAAGTAGCACCGTTCACAGTTCAAATGAAAGACCGAGCGATGTGACAGAAGTAGCTTAATTTTAAGACAGTTTAGTTATCGTTGATAATTGGCCAAGCGGCTAGTGCGACGGCCTTGATAAGGGAAGAGGCAAAAGAGACAGATGTACCGCGTAATTGTTTTCAATGAACCATGTGTGAGATACACCAGAATATCAATAACGCATACACCCAAATTTCTGCTTGTCGCTCAAAATGCAAAGATGCCGCCTACGAGCCAGAGGGAAAAGTACAGACAAGATTGCTCGGCTCACATATACTCATGACAGCGTGGAAGCATTGTGTGCAATAAGCCTATGAGCAACATCGATTTGCCGAGTAAGCGGCTCACTCAACCAGCAACGCTGGTTGACGACTACCAAAGCCTGGAATCAGCTATTCTACATGTATTACTTAGAGACAAATTCTGGGGATCCCGTTTCTGTCAAGCCCAAATAAAGTTAATGAACGAGTGCAAGGCTGTTGAAATCTTATTATTTTCAGTTTACATGTTGTTCAATTTGCCGTTAAAGCACCATTTCCGTTTATTATGTATTTCATTTTGGCATGGTCAAAGCGCCCTCTTTCGGGTAACGATGCACATCGCCGTTTATGTTGCATAATGTCAGCGAGTTCAAGGCCAAACTCGTCTTTAGAAGCAATGTTCCGCTAGCTTTCTGCTTAATAGATTTTCACTTCTCACAACTTAACGTTTCGAGTTAAATTTAATATTTAACATTCCTCTTTGTTCATCATTTATGTTTGTTTTACTGAAAAGGCTCCTTTGCAGATGATACGTCAAACACGTTTTAAGGAGGAATTTATTTGTTGTAGAATGTTTCCGTGATTTGGCATTATTATAAAACTATACCTTTCTATAATCACAGAGATCTTTGTCACAAAGTCTTGACACGTAAACAAATAAACAACCAAAAGCGAAAAAAATAAGAGGGATTTATTCCATCGTACTGAATAAAATACGATAACAGATATAAAAATATTATTGGATGGCTACAGCTGACACTATGATTTCCCCACTCCTAATTGCCACACCAACGAGTGCACGGAAATGATGGCCGTATCGAAGCTCCTGGGGTTAAAAAAAGTACTGGTAAAAGAAGTTTATTTGGCCACTCGACGGGGACGTGATCGTCCTGAGGAACCGCTGGTCCACTCGCCAGTACATCAAGTTATTGTCATTATTTGGCGAGGGGTAGCTCTGTACAATTGGCACGCACGCCCAAATACCCAGGAACCCAGAATTGATGCGTCGGGAGGCTCTTCCCATTCATATGAACTGTTAAGGTTAATTCAGGCGCACATCCTTTCATTAATGATATTTTTGGAGGGGGGTCTTTTTTTCTTCCTGAAGCTTACGGGGAAATGACAGACAAGTTGCAGCTCAGGTTATCATTTTTTTTAACTTTCAAAATTCGCACTGAGCAAATATAAACATGTACCGCTGCACACTTCCGTCGAAGGGCTTAGAGGAAACGAGCCCCCCCCCTCATAACCCATTGCTTACCGATTCGCTCAGATTAAAGCGTTCTCTGCAAATATAATTACGGAATGCAAAACTGCAATTTATGGATGCGGCCGCCCGGGCGGTCGGTGGCGTGTGATTAGGACGCCGGCTGATTGTCCCTCCGTTTTTGTCGACATTTCACCGTTGGTCATCATCATCGCTTCAACTCACCACGTCGGCGGGGTATCCGGGCCAGAGCAGTGTAGATTTGGAGAGAGGAATTCACATCTTTAGATCAGAAGCCATTTTGGTCCCAAATAGAGCCGGCAAAGCGCACCCTGATAGATATTGGATGTAATTTTTGTGAGAGGAAGAAGTCGAAACTTGTCGAAATTAGATCTGCCTTTTGCCCATTTAAGATCGATTAGTACAACTGTCTGAGTGCAACAGGCACACGACCTCATGTCGCCATTCTCTCTAAATCACGGTTTGGTCTGGGGCATTAAGCGGTATTAGGCAGTGCCAACAGTAGTTTAATAAGAAAACCGAGGGAATAAAGAGAACAGAATATTTCCAAAGGTGTCCTTTGCTCCCAAAATGGGGAAAATCCCATCACGAATGACCCAGTAATCCCCTCCGCCTCCACAAACCACGCCCACAATGTTCCCAACCTTTTCCCGTCATTTTTTAATTGTTGGTACTGTTGTTGTGGTTCCTCTTCTTCTTGTTATTTTCTGAAAATCTTGATCAGACCTCCTGGACAAAGAAACGGGAGTGGAGTTATTCTGGCGATCTCAGCGTTTCAATTATGCCCATCGTCCCTGTTGGTTGACGCAGATCGATGGGAGCCGCGAGAGGACAATGGCTACTGTCAGGCGTTTGTCGATATGCGCTCAGGATGTCTGTAAAACTGGCAGACCCTCAGCCCCGGATTAGACTTGATGACAAGTCGTTGGAGCGGTCTTGGTGTTTTCCCAGCTAACTTTAGTTGATATCCATTGGCACATAATACAAAGCGTTTCAGCAGTGAGATCCAGTAGACCTTTCCACTGATAAATTCTAATGTATGTGCGCATGCGCATAAATGGCACGTGGAGGCAAAAAGCTTGAGCAGCCCACTGAAAATGTACAGGGGCATAAATTTCAACGTCATTTCTGCTCAGCTACTGCATTTTTTTCACCTCCGTCTTTAGAAACCCTGTAAAATTACTATAGCCATTACTTTCTGGTCTATAGAAGGATTTTACACTGCACTAAATGAAAGAAAAAAGTCAAAAGAAATTAACTAGGCTCCTTTCCGATAATGTCCAATTAAATAGTTATATATTTCAAGTACTATGCATCACTCGCACTACACTGAATCGCGGGCTGAACGCAGGGTGAATTGCGGGCTAGCTTCAGACTGGTTTAGGTTTGTTTCACCACGTGCGTCGTCGACCAAGAATGGTCGCATGATTTGTTTTATAGCTCACACAGAACGGAACCCTACCGATTTCTTTCGCTCTCTTGCGCTTCAAACGAATGACATTTTTCAAGTTTTTATCTTCAAAAATTCCTCTCACACCAGAAAGTAATAGCTATAGTGATTTTAGAGGGCTTTCAGTCGGGCACGTATTTCAAAATGCTGCACGCTCACGCCCATGGATTCTCTTACACGTCACGCACGCGTAAATCTGCGTCGCGTGTAAACACTCTGAATAAAATCCTAATTTAAATATCTCACCCTAGGGTGGGATATTTAAATTATACAGTGCTGGGGTTAGATCGCGCAAGGCATCGTGGGAACCAAAGAAATATGGAAGGGCTGCGTAGCACCGTGATCAGAATATCGACAAGAATATAATATTCAGCAATTTGCTTGCCCTGAAGAAATACTCAGTTACCGAAATCTCGGCAATCACGTATTCCAGAGCACTGATTTGATATTATATTCTTGTCGATATGGCGGGAACCAAAATTGCGCGGCAAGATCGTAACCATGGGAACGAGGTTGGCTTTTTGCCTCCACATGCCATTTATGCGCATTGGCACATAAATTAAAACTTATCAGTGGAAGGGTTTATCCGGTTTGTGACTTCGTTACAAAGGCGGACCGCCACGGTTTGCAGGCTTTCATTGGACAATCGCTTAAGTTGCGCATTAACTTCCGGTTCCACCGTTCCATGTAAACGACGATCAATGTACATGTACATGTGTACATGTATGTAACTATGTGTAATGCGCGTGTGCAGTGGGCGAAGTTTAGGCTGCATCTGAATCTGTTGTCTAGAGCTAGGTCTTCGCTCCATTGAAAGTAAGCGGAGACGCGTAGACAATAGACCTAGCCGTAGCTCTGGAAGCCCGTTTCGGACACGGCCTTACACTGAAGTGAAGTCACACTTTCGAACCGGATGGCGCAGTGCTATGCAAATGAGAGGATTCATCCATTATTTAAATGGGGATTTCTTTCAAAACTTCGATGTTTAACGACGAATGCACTCAGCTAGGTTAACTGTGTATTGCAATAAAACGTACCATTGTGATTTTTTTCAAAATTAACTTGAGTCGTCTATACCCTATAATTTATTTTGTAGTGTTACACAACACAGAGTACAAACCCTTGAAGTAATGACTACATGCAGTTCATGCCACATTGAGTAGGTCGGCGCAAAACGGAGGCAACTGGAAAATTACCGACTCGTCAAATCTCATCAGCAAGTTGACAAATGTACCCTTGTCATTGACACACAATGATGAATATCCCTCTAGTAGCTGCCTAGACCAGGCTGTATAAGATTGCTCATAAATATTTATCCGGTCTGGAATGTCAACCAATCAGAGTTCTCGCATTGAATCCACTAGATCGTCAAATTATTATATTGTTTACAAAAATGACCACTTGTTCCCAAGTTGGTG
Organism: Acanthaster planci; assembly: GCF_054643075.1. Lineage (NCBI taxonomy): Eukaryota > Metazoa > Echinodermata > Asteroidea > Valvatida > Acanthasteridae > Acanthaster > Acanthaster planci. The sequence continues at coordinate 2,688,110 of NC_141784.1, read as the reverse complement.
GTTAGTGTTGGTGATCCGCAAGTTGAGGATGAACCAACCAACGTCTCCGCACAAACGTAGAGCGTGCACCGTGTGGATGCAGCGATATTGCTCTTGGAAAACAAAATCAAATCAATCACCGACTTGGTACCAACTCTACCTCCGCAAAGGATCACTTCTCATCTCTAGAGGTGGGCCATACCCCCTAAACCGTTCTTGTGAAGGACTCTAAAATATATAACCGATGCCAAGTTTTGTTACAATTTTAATAACCACATTATTATTTGAGGTTTGTTGGTCTTTATTATAGCACTGACCATCATTGGAAATAAGTTGAAAAGCTTTCGTGCTCATCTTGGTATTGCCAATTTTCCATTCGTGTTTTTAAAATGTTGTAATTATAGATATTTGAATGTAAATTTCAGTTTTGATAATATAGAATAGAACAACAACCATCAACAACTGTTCCTGTAAATGTAAATAAAAACTACAGCTTTCTTGTCTTCCCTTATCATACATGGCTTTGGACTATTACAATAGATTGCAAAGTGAAGCCAGCGCCCCCCATGCATAAAATTCCATGAACAATTACTGTGCGGTTATATACTCTGCTAAGACTGCCCTGTTAATTTATCATGGCGTGGTATCTATAGAACAACCGGTTCAATACTGGTTAGTGTTAAATCAACACTGTGCAGTGTTCAGTCGACCCCGCACTTTGTGCAGCGTGGGCAATGCTAAATGGTCGATGAGTTATGTTTGATTGTGGCCTATAACTGCCCTGTCATAATACACTCCAACCCACCGGTTTATTTTTTCAGCCTCACATAGATCCAATCAACTAATGTGTGCCTCCTTGGATCGTCTTGGACTCCTTACTGGACCCCTCAGGCCTTAAAACGCTCCGTCCAGCGAAGGGGGGGGGGTCACGGAATAGGTGGCGAATACTAAACTTTGGGGTGTATGAACACATGTTAGTCATTCACGATGCAGATTTTCTCCCTCCAGGACGCTCCTCTGAATCCATTTGAAGGGAACCAAATGGAACCCAAGGCAATCACAGCCCCGTTTCATGTGAAATTTATAATGGTCTCTCAGCCTCTTGTGTCTGTGTAAGTTTACATTACTCTATTCATCATGGTCTTGCGCATCGCGGCCAAGGATGGATCCAGAACCATATTTTCCGTGGTAATTTTTATTGAGGGGACCAAAAGCTGTGATTTTTGAACGTGTAAACTCTTCATGGTCTGTCAGAGGGCTTAGACTAAATTTGGGGACTGTTTAACACGCTTCTGGAAGGCCGGGAAATGAGAGAGTCCTCCAAACAGTCTTTCTCTAATTGTCCCCCCCCCAAAAAAAAAACTGTTCATGGGGGTCTCTACCCCTCGTCCTCCCTATGCCCCTTCAGTCAGCCATTTCTGTTTCGCAGGGTGCTAATTTCAAACTACTCGCTCATCCCAACGCTAAAAAACGGCAACAGTAGATGTCTTTCTCTGAGTCATTAAATAATTATGTCTCCATATCGTTTTTGGATGTTACAAAAAATAAAGACAAGTTGTTTTAATGGAAAATTTGCTCCAAAATATAGAAGCTGTAGCTGCCTAATAGAGGCCGACTCTGCCATCTGTTGTAAGGATTTTACCCCCAAAATGAGGGATTCCAGAGGTCTGCTTAATTTTAGCAAAACCATAGTGAAACTATCAACACTCTCGAGCAACCATTCCCTCTTCTTTAATTGTGCAACTTCTGTGCTTTCGCTTTCAATAGACACGATTCACTCTTTTGTCAAATCTTTATAACATTAACTTAAATAAAATGAAATATGTAGGAAAAGGGGAGACGTGACGATCAGAGTATCATGCATTTGCTGTATTTCTTTGCGATATCTTGTTTTTGTTTATACTGTCAATAAAAGTGCCTCGAAATAACAAAATCTATTCTTGAAACTGAAATACTTTCACAATAAACTAAAACACTTTTTCATGAGTTCCAAATGTTGAGTAAATTATGTTACGGTATAACGTCTATCATTGTATGCCATCATGGGGATAGTAATTAAATTAGAATAGTTAACCGAAACAATCGGTTTTGCTGTGAGGTATTAAGCATTCAAGCGCAGAGAACTCCATCACCGGTGACTTGTCTCCAAATTGAAACAGTCATCCATTCTAAACGGTTTGTATCCATCCCTCGATGTGACAGCATGAAGATGTCCCTTAATTGATTCGCCAATGATTTTAATCAGCCCGTTTGGAGGGATAACCAAACAGACCCGGAGTGCATTCCCGCATCCGGTTCCGCCGAATCCAGGGGGATGGCCAGTACTCTGCCGGCTCCTGCGGACTACTGGCGTGCTCGTCGCGCGTGCGGCCCGTTTGCTCTAAACCTCCCCGCCAAGCCGCCCGGGCACGGTAAACCGCCGCACATTCGGTACGCGACGTAAAACGGAGCTCGCCTGTTTCTGCCGGCATTGTTTGTCTATTGCTGTATCTTTTTTTCCTCCTTCTCCGTTACTGGGGGGTTGGAGAGCACTATATTCCGCTTTCGCGGAGTATAGAGTGTCTCGGCGCTCATCATCTATAAGCCCGGCCAAGCCGAGCAAATGAGAAGGGGGACGGAGGGCCTTCATGTAAGGTAGACATTTTAATTGATGGGTTTCAACTCCCAGACAATTATCTGCGGCAATTGCCGACGATTTGCAGCAGAATAATGGCCGGGCCTTGCTCATTTGTTAAAGTCCCCGCAGCCCGAGAGGAATATACGACTGTTGACTCGGGTCCTGTCCATCCAAATCCAATATAAACAATTGTTGTCAGAGAAAACACTGTTTAAAAGAAAGGTGAAAGCAGTGATGGGGCTGATTAATCAAGCTCTTTTTTTTTTTAAATTTCAGTGGTTTGTATAGTTTGCACTGTATTCAAAAGCAGACTGTTTGGAGCTCCAGATTTCGCGTTCAGTTTGAACAAACTTGGCGTTATAAATCTTTTAAAAAAATTGACCGATAACTGTCAGAGTACTCTTATGTCTTTGACTTATCGAGGGCAGAGAGTTATGTTCACTGAATTAAACTGGAAAATGAATTGGAAAAGAGGACGCCAAATGAAAATAAAGTTTCCGCCCTTGCTTATCGCTCTGGAGGTCGTTTATGTCTGCAGTGATAGGTACACAGAGGAACAAATTCCTTATGAATAGAATCCAAAACTCCTATCCACACTCAGAAAGATAGTAATTGAATAAAAGCCAAATGTTGCTTTGACAAATTTACTCTGGCCGCTTGATGGTTTTCTGGGCGCTTATTTCTCGCCATTATCGGTCCATAATTCCGTTTGCATTTCTTCGCCTCTTCTCCCTCCCAAAGTGCCGTGCCCCGGCGCAAAGAAAACATTAGCGGGCCTGGGCACGCAAGCGAGCGTGCCCCGCATCAAAGATCGGCGAGTTTAGCAGTCGGGGGGGAGCACGGGCGCATCGGCGATGCGCCACTGATGGTCCGCCTAATGGTACCCACATCAGGCAGCCCAGGGGACGTGCCGAGGCTGCGGATCTGTCAAATCACTGCCGCAAATGAAATTTAATGGAGGATAGATTGGACTTGTTCAATTGTTTCTCCCCTTACCGTCCACCATGACGGGGAAATTGGGCAAACAATTCCATCCCCACGTCGGCGTTTTCTTCGAGTCTGCTATCTTCTTTTCTTATCTTTTTCTAAAGAAAAAAAATGCACTTGCCGGGGTCTTTACTTTATATACATTAAATTCATTACACGCCACCCCACGTTCATAATAAGACAAAACCCGGCACTTTTATGCATGGAGTGTTTAGAAGTGACACGTACATGACGTGACGCCGGCAAAAGGATGCGAAAGTGCAGGCCGGGTTAACTAGTGATAATGATGTGATTTCATTGTTACCAGGGTTTATGTCAAAACCCATTAAAGATGGCCCGCTGGTAAGCACACACACACACGCTCGCATTGTCCAAAATGTTGTCGGTAGAGACAACGCGACAGTGAGTCACTACTTTATTTTACTTTTTTCCTTTCTAAAGTGCAGTATTTGGGAGCATCCACCTTTTTTTCGAATTCTGCCATTAAAAAATTAAAAAGTCCGTCATTGGCAGCCGGTTCTGATCCGCATTTTGTGCACTTTGAGCGGTTTACGAGTACCGACATAAGTGCACTCCTTGAAATCTTTGGATTGTGTATTAATTAATATATAACATCGGGTAAAATAGCCATTAAATCCTCCAGCGGCGATAGACGTGGGGGTCATTAGCGCTCCAGTGCTGTGTCCTGATAGTTTCGAAAATAAGAATTCTAATTTTTACTACAATTTATTAAAAAGCGCGCTGCACCGTGATGTACACGCGATGAAACCAAATTGAAATGGCGTTCAGTGTAATGAGCCGAATGATTTTGCCATTGCGAGTCTTAAAAGGCCAACATTTCTGAGGTTTTGACGCAACAGTTATATCGTCTCATTTAAAGGGCTTTCTCCCAGATGACTAGTGTCCTTGAAAATGGACGTTATTGTTTCATTTGCTCTCTTTTTTTCTTCAATGATTGTTTTTCTATATATGAAAGGCTGTTTTGGTACTCTTTTGGTGCTTATTCTCATCACATTTCCGTATTCATCAGCAGAATTGTAGTCGGGTGCTGCGTATATATGTAGCATACATATTGTGTTGAATACGATTTAGCGGTGAGGAACATGAGGGAGTGGTCACACCACCCATCAAGAAGCAGGCGGCCTTCGAAACGCAAATGCAAATTCTGTGGTAAGGTGTGCACAGCGAAGTTGGGAACAACTTTGTGCAGCACCTTCGGAGCAAGCATCCTTCAAAATCAGTAGGCCTACAGTACAGTCTAGACATAGGGCGCCAATCAACTAGGTCCGTAATCAGCTCGTTCCGAGTCAACTCGGAAATACTGTACACAAAAACTTACATTTGCTGTATTTTGCAAAAATAACCAATAACTAGGCCTTTATGACCAAACTGACAAAAACAGATCATAACCGACGAAGTCGCGTCCAAGTTATTAAAAATAACCAAATGTTGTAAAGGGACTGAATTGACCTGGGACCGAATGGAGTCGGACCGAGTTGGTTACGGACCGAGTTGACCGTAAACCTATTGGACATAGACGCGTGAACGCACGTGGTTTTTCAAGGTCACAGCTATTCTCCTGATTCGTTTCAAACGCTTTCCAAAAGCAGGCATCGCCCGCAAGAGAGCATCTGTTTGAGTCCTGGAGTGGCACATATCCTATGCAAAATTCTTGAATATAGTTACTTATGTAAGTATTGAACCTGCTCGTCAAATTTTGGGCTGAAACAGAAACTTTTGAACGAATCATGCGCGTGGTACAGTGATGTATACCATGTTGTTGTGTTGCCATATGACATTGATGTCCTTCAATTCAAACAAAATCTTTGGTGTGTCCGGGATTTGGGCCCAGGAGAGCAATCTTGAGAACACGGACACTGCTCGAACTCAACAACATGGACTCGGACTTGAGCCGAACTCGGACAAAAATGGACTTTGGACTAGGCTCGGACTCGGATTAGATGGACTCGACTCCATCACTGCTGTGCCTCCCTTTTCCTCTGCGGTACCGGCACGTGACCACTTTTACACAAACTCCGTTTTCCCTCTGCTATAAACACATTGTATGTGTGGCCATTATCTTACGTCCGTCGAGCGTGCTAAATTTGCGTCTGAAAATTGAAAACATCAAACTCATTTTTTAAAAATTTTGACTCTTCTATTTCGGAGGAAAGAGCTGTTTTATCTGAGCAACAAAGAAAGGGCCAGCTCATTCTAAGCCGTGACACACAAAGGCAGTTTGATGGGCGCCTGAACCTTGTTATTCAACGACATTCTTATTTGACCCAAAAATTATTTAGAATCGTGTTCGCCGACCATTCTCGATATTCAAATAATTCTTGGCATCTATTGCCCAAAAGTAAAACTTTAATCTAAATGCTGGTCTTTTGTATTCAACACATAATGAGACATGCGGTAACCACCGCACAGTTCCAGATTCGAGTCATGCTCGTTTACACAATACTAGATAAGGAACTGTTTTCGCCCTGAAAATCTCGACTTGCAATCTTTTTTAAAACAGCGAGTCATTGTGAAGGATCATGATCCGACTGATGTTGCTTATAAATGGGCCCATGCAACTTGGCTTCGAGATTTTATTGGCCTTTGTATAAATTCTGCCCATGCACTGTGACTGAAATAAAACAACACTGAAGCTGTTTACAACCGCTAGAAATAGCAAGACTATGTAAGCTACACCCCAGGGGATTTGACAGCGCCATGGTCTCTCTGTCTTGCTCTGCAATCCCACTTAACATTGTCTGGTCGACCACAGTGCTCGTCTCTTTGGGTTTGCAAGCTTTTTGGCTGAAGGGTTCGTGGGCTGGGCGGAAGAGGCGCATCCGTTTCAGTATGAGAAGATATTTTGTGAGTGACAAAAATATGGTTTGGTAGTGAAGTTGCTAGCTTCGTTTCGCCCACAAGTGGAATATCTACGTGCCCACATAGTGAGAGATGTGAATGAGATGGAAATGGAGAACGATAGAGCGTGTACTAGCTCTTGAATTTCAGAAATAAAAACAGCTTAGGCTAGATTGATCTCGTCCGAAATTAGATTTGAAACGGGCTGCAGTTTTATCTCAGGTGTGTTGCTGGTGGATATGAAATCTGATTTTTTTTCTCACTCTTGGACCTGTGATGTGATTTTTGCCTGGCCATTTGAGATTGGAAAGAGCACAGCATAAGGTGACAAGGAACGCTCCGCCTGACCCGTATAGCCGTGTTCATGTCATCAATTATCGTGCGGGAGCGGTGACTTGACCGACTCCGGCTCCCGCCGTGCAAGTCAGGCAACCGTTGTGCTGGCCCAGAAGCGAGCGCTCCATTCCAACCCGATAAAGCATCCCGAGCCTCGATTTCCCAGGCTCTTAAGCGGCCAATTAGGCGGAAAAATGAGCGCAGATCCCGGGCTGCAATCTCCGGCGCTGACGAGGGTCGGTCGGGGCGGACTGTAATCCTGTTTTATCTTCTCCTCCGACCACTGGACGGGGGAGCAGGGTGCAGACAGTGCGCGTCCCGGGCCCCATCAAAATCCCCCTAACGCAATTAAGGACCCTCACAAACGTCAATGCTGATATCATCCAGGATGCTGAGCTACTCTACTTAGAAGAGTCCCTCTGTCAAGTTTAGGCGGCGAAAATTAATTTCAAGTTGCCCTAGAATTCCCTCCCGCGTGACGGCCCTCTACCGGAGACAGCCGTTTCTCCCTCGATTACAATCATCTATAATTTGGTTATTCCCGCTCCTATCTTCCTCTCAAAATGATCGTTGCCCTCTTTCAGGGGCCTATTTCATTTTCGTTCTAAATTCACCATCACTCTGGTTGGAAGTTGCGTGCTGTTGGGATGTTTTTGTCTGTTTTTCTGTTTTTACAATCAAGACTAAGACTGATCTATTATCGAAGGAAAGCGGTGAGATTAGAATGACAGTATCCTAAATACGGTAGGTTGGGAAATAAAGTGCCGGATAAATGTCGAATTAGGCCTACTCTGATGTCCAACATTCCGAAGAGTTACTGAAATTTGTTATCGTATACATAGACATTCATAAATGCAACAGTCTCTAAAATATAGAGTGAAAATATAGAGGAACTGAGCTGTAGGTTCTTATCACGGCTGTGGTTGGGTCTCACACCTGACAACATTACATTGTGCATCATTCCTACTATTGTCCCCACATAGGTTGTTATATACCAAGGCTCCCCTCTTTGAGCCACAACTGTTGGAGGTCCCAGCCTTCGCCTTACGTTGACTGAACGTCGAGACCACGCAGATCAGCGACTTTCTCGCTTCCCGATAGAAGAGAGCTCCCTTTCACTATTCACCTGGGACAGTCAGGCTTAGTAAGGCTCGACAAACCAACATGGGCAAATCCCCAATTACTTCATCTTCTCTTCGAGACGCTTAGTCCAATTTCCTTTGATGTCCCCCCGGAGTTCAGAAAATTCGGGGGCTGGAGAGAAAGAAGATGAAGGTGGAAAATGATATTAATTCTTGAGTTATTTGAACGGATGATTTCAAGCGGCAATCATTTTGAGCGGTGCCTGAGAAGTTGGTTTACAGTCTAGACAATGGCGTTTTCTCTAAACAGTGTCCAAAGAAAGGATTTATATAAATGGTATCACAAATGAAATTCCATTTCGTTCAATTGTTATTATTTATATCGTCGTGTATTGAATTTCTTTGTGTATCCATTATCCCCAGAAATCAAAAACAATAAATGAAATGAAATATTTGTTACCGTACGTGGCAGCGATCCTCCTAAAGATGAAATTATGATGTCGTTTGAAATTTGTTTTCTTGTCCGTTTTGTAAAATCCGTGTATAGATGTTTTCAAATTTACGAAAAATTTCTTTTTTTAAGAAGATAATCTGCATCTGTGTTTTATGTCACAACCTCAGGGGCTCCATTCATTACTTAAACTACATTGTGCAAAGTGATGCACAGTGTGGCAATCCTACAAGCGACAGATCGGTTTTACCCCCAATATCGATCTTACGACATGCGCGCGGTGGCCATGATACGTTTGATTTAACTCTTGAAGATGTCCTGACGTATCATTTCAAAGCTGGATCGGGGTATGCATCAAAATTCGAATCGATCTCCTTGCTGGTCAGGTGAAAAATTTGTATGCTTGTAAAAATCTCCCTGGTTTGCTTAATGAAAAAATACATGCACGTTAACTTAGATCTGTGCAAATACATTGAAATCAAATAGGGACTCTCTAAGAAATCTCCGTGTAACTCAACTCGATTCGTGAATTAAGGCGAGATTTACACCATCATTTTGATTGGCATTAGATCGGCAGACTGGATGAATTTTACTCGTTTGGTGAGTTTTCTCTCCTTCTAACAGAGAGAAGAATATATATACATAGCAAGACGCGGTCTCTTGGGGAACTCAAGTTACCGACAGGTTTTATCATACCGATAATACGATTTTTTCCCCCGTCTCTCCTGCGCACGTTCTGTCTACGGAGCCACAGGCTAGCTAGCCGGCCAGCCGCAGCCTGCCATCCCCGAGAAGTCAATGGACACTTATAACGTGTTGAACCAATTTATTATGGGCATTCGGCGCTTGACAACCTATCATTTCGTTAGATTAAAACCTCCGAAATTCGCGGCGATTTCCTCCCCCGGTGCAGGCGGAGAGCCCGGGTCCCGCGCTATCAAATGACATTAGGCAGCCCGTTTATTAGATTCCACGCTGTTGGTTTTAGGTGACCCGCCGAGGAGGATAGAGCGGGGACGCGCTCAGCCCTTATACACTCGCCAAGGCGAATGATGATAATTACGGGGCGAGAAATCTCCCCGGTTTTTATGGGCAGTCGGACTTGTTGGTTGGACGGCCACAAACTCACTGGCAGTGATTAGGACGAGGAAGGAGAGCTCCAGCAAGACAGAGAGAGCGCAGGGTATTACCGAACCAGACAAGAACCCATAGCGAGTGTGTGTATCGTTCTCAATAATAATTACCGGCGCTTGGCGGTGTCCATTTACCCAGGGTTAATAATGTCAATGTGATTCATTAGGGCCGCGGTAATCGATGAGCGCCAGGTTTGTATGCTGACTGATAACATGCAGAGAGAAATCAAAGCTAAACGCCATCTCCAGTCTCGTTTAGGTTTACCATTTTCAGAGAGCGTGTGTCACGTAGACGGCGAAAATAAAACCGTCATTCTTGACCCATCCCTATCCCATCTTGTCGTTTCTCGCCCATTTCATTTGTCCGTTTAGTTCAACTGTATGTAATGGTTACTTCAACATTTCTGTTTTTGGCAGCGGCTGTTTTAGAGAACCACGGCCACGAATTACTTATGTAGTTACGAAATTGGAGCCTGCGATATTCTCTTCTCGATGGTGTCAGAGGATTTTTTTTGGGGGGGGGGGTTCTACACCACCGGGTCTAACTCCCTCGCTCACTTCGTCATGTTAACACGTCACCACAAAACTTTTTCTCGCCGTTAAATCGGCGAAGAAAAAAAAAAGTGACATTAATGCGACACACTTTGACAAATTTCATTAAAATGCCTTTTCTCCCTCTCTTCTCCCCGAAGTTTCAACTCATCCGGGGTCATTCAGTCGCCTTGAGGTGCGCGTTTCATTAAATTCCCGGCTACGTGCCCACCCCTGGACGGCGCGTCACGAATTCTCCTGCGCCCCTCTCGCCCGGGTAATGCCCGAATTACAGGGCCGAAAATCTATTAAGCGGGGAGACGCTCTACGCTGCCTGCCTCTTGGTTTCCCTTACCTCCCTTCAATCCCATAAAATGACATCTATTTTTTTGTAACCCAAGAACTGCCAGCCCCCGCGGGGGACCGGGCAATACACAAATTTAATATCGCCGGGCCGCGAGGGGGGACCGAAACTTCACTTACAGATAGCGCTTAATGCAGTTTATTGCAAACTTGATTCACCCAAATTGGGATGATGGTTTGGCGGCGGTGGTTTGTTTGGTTTCAAAGTTAGAGCCGGGGAGTGTTCCTCGTCGCATCTTCTCAGCCGATCAGCAAAGAAGGGGAAAGAGGCGGCCCGCGGGCCGGGACGTGCGGACGACAAGATCTCGGCGCTCAGAAAAATAACAAATTGCGAGGGGATCTCGCTGTCTTTAAGTCAATAAAGTAAATTTACATTTGAATATGATGACATGCCACACCGCTAGTGTAATGCAATTACGTCAAAGCACACCTAATGGAAAGCCATGATTAAGAGCAAAACAGTAGATATTGTGGCAAACTGGTATGACCAAATCCTCTCCAAACACCAGGCGACGGACTCTGCTATCTGCAAGGTTGAAACCTCTGCCACCCTATCCACTGTTTCGCATAGACTGGTTTAAACATATCCATATCATCAGATCTTGTGTCTGAGTTGGCGTTTCACGCCTCTTGTTGTTTTTGTCTTATTTCGTTGTGTACTTTTCCATGTAGCTGTAGAATAAAATGACTGGACTTTCAAAGTTTTGATCAGAAATGCCACCTTGCATTGCTCCTTTCTTGAATAGAAGGGAAATTGTACAGAATGACTTAAAATCGTAGTTTATCGCCTCATATGACACAGGGAGTTTAAAAGCACTGTGAATAAATTAAATTAAATTCAGTGTGTTGTGTTACTAATAATTAAGTAAAAAAACAATGAAATATCTCTTCCCAGTTTGGAAAAAAATAACAGCTTTTAATGAGAAACAGCAACAAATGCGCTTTCAAGCCTGTCAGACATAGTACAAGCCTATCAGACATAGACATATGAGGCAAGATATGGGACTGAGAGCACCACCCCTCCCCCTGCACACACACACACACCTTTGTGTTGGTCGGAATCTCAGGACTTCTTTACAGACATCTGGGGAGGATGTGTCTGGTAACAATAGTCTAGAGTGTGTATAGGGATTGGACATGTAAGAGTGGGTACCCGTCTGTCCCATATCTTGGTACCCCTCTGCCGCACATCTAGCTGGTTATAGACATAGTGAGGTGCCAAAAGCCTTACCCTTGAGAAAGAACAGATGTGGCCATGATCGTCCATTCTTCGCAAAACATAATTTGCCGTTTCAGCATTTGAATTGACCCCATAGCTTTATTGAGAGCCACTGAATCGGCCACTTAGGCTTGTAGACTTCCCAGTACCTTGGACTTACCATCACATGGCCTAAAGTTGGCAACCATGGGAAATAAGACTCATCATGTTACTCTATCCCGATCATCAACAGTTCAGTTCTCATAAATAGTTGCAAACTGCGGCCTGCCTTCGGGTCATCTCCCTGGACTCGGCGACGCACTGTCCTTCTGGACATGTTCCTCACACTCGTTTGACATTTCTCCATCCTTCAAATATCTAGAGATCAGCCCCTGTTTCACTGACTTAGAATGGCTGAAAGAGCAGTAACTCCATGCAGTCTAGAAGGCGTTTCCTGTCCGTACCTAGCTGCACCTCAGTGTTTCCTTGCCTTGTCTACCTGTCCTCTTTGTGCAGTGGACTTGCATTCATTGATATCTGCATTCGTTCAGTCACTTGCCTCTCATTGATGAGGTCGTCGCTGCATGCATCACTCAGTGAGCGCCTGATTCTTGGCATTTCACGGTGCGGGGTAGCTTGTAGTGCTTACGGGTGACATTGGGAAGCTTCGGCGATATGACAAATGTGGAAACTTTTAACTATGTTCATAATGAAGGGCAAATGTAGCAAACTTGTCTGTAAATCTGGGAGGAAAAGACAATTAAAAATGTATTTGGAGCTTTACTCCAACGTTTGCAGGTTTGTAGCACTCCAAGGGTGTTTGCGCAGTATGAAGCAGAAGTTTATCGGTTCAAATTTGTGTGGATTAGTTACTCACTGCATGCAATGCGGTCGTTGCAATATCATTGATCGATTCGGTTGTTAGTTTTCAGCACTCGAGTACGGCTGTGTCCGAAACGGGCTTCCAGAGCTACGGCTAGGTCTATTTTCTGCGCGTCTCTACGCATTTCCAATGGAACGAAGACCTAGACCTAGCTCTAGACAACAGATTCGGATGCAGCCTAAGGCTCATTCAGTACAAACCAGACTATCCAGAGACCGGTAGGAATAGACCGTACTTATGTGTCGGCCATCTTGGATTGAAAGTGAGGTAGAATTTTTCATTTTGGGAACCTGAGAGTAAAAATAACAAAGGCGAAATTAAAGTTCAATAAAAAAAATCATGCCACTTTTTGTTTAGAATAACTTTGTGATTGATTACACATCTAAATATTTTAAGTCGCATTAAAAAAAGAAGGTGAGGTTTGCAACCAGAATAGTCTGGCACCAAACTATTGAGCAGATCCATTCTATTGAGTAGATCCAGGGAACAAGATAAAAATGGCCTCCCGCACGATTTAGGTCTATTGCACATTTTTGCAACTGTACTCGGTTTCACGGGGTCGAGTGATTAACTTGTTAAACATTCTTCTAGTTTTGATTCTGGGTATGTGTGATGTCTTTCTCGATCCATCCTGGAAGTACTCAACAGTGTTGGCAAGTCTTAATTGGGTGACCGAGACACTCCTGTTTACATTGAATGGAGTCATTATAATTATGCTTGGAAAATCAGACCTACCCTCAATTAGATATAGCCTGACTTTGAAACACCATTTTTAGGAAATTGGGAGAACATTATAATAACTGAAAACCCGAGCCGTGGTGTAATAATGGAAGGTTGTTTCCAATAGCCACGCTCGCAGGCGGAGGGAAATTTATTGCTCGTTCTGAATGGAGGTATTAGATTATTATACTTGAATGTGTTTGTTCCTCAAATCTGCTGGGACTCGCGCTAATAGAGGTAATAAAGTCGGATCGCATTCGAATGAAAAACACACACATAGCCCTTAACTGTCCCCCAATTCAATCTGCTCTTTTGCAGGCCAAAACGATTCATTATTGGGGAGCGGTTGGGGGAAGCCAGGCAGTTTCTGCTCGAGCATTTCTAAGCGATCGAATGGTGCGGATGTTTTAATAAGGATCGGCCATTGTGGGGGCCATTCTCCCGCGTCTGTATCGGAGGGGGCTTGCGTTACGCCGGGCCCCAAGCCATCCAACAAAGCCGCGATTGAAAGGGGGGCCCCAGTGACAAAGGTGGGACGGTGCTAGCGGGATGACGTGGGACGGGATGGGTCTTGTGTTGGTATTCGTGGGCGGAAGAATACATTCTGTCCTCTGTGACAGCCACCTCGCCCTTGTTCACGGACTCTTGCTTTACTAAAGAGGGGGATGATGCACCGTTTACCTCATCTAATGACTTCACCTCGACTACCCTCGATATTTCCATCCTTTCTAGTAAGCGTATCTCCTCATTTACCAGCTCATCGTTTTGTTCGATGGAGACTGAGGCCAAACGCAAACGCAGACGAGCCAGCAGACCTGCAGCTAGAGGAAACGGTGTGGTGTTCACCGCAAATGGTTTGCCCTGTCCGAGAATTAAAAGCACCTCTGCAGCTTTAAGCAAACAATTATACATAACACATTAAGGCAATCATAAATCAGGTCGACCCCACAGCCGGGGAGTCTCATCTGTCCAAAGACCAAGAGAGATAACATTGGCTTCATAAACCCATATTTCATCACCCGCACCCGGCTCGACTCAGTCCGGGCCAATTTTCCTAATGAAGGTCTGTCGAGATCACGATGCAGGTCCCGTTCGCATCGAAGCTGGGGAGAAAATTTGAGGAAAAAGTACTCGGGATGAACGTTTATGTTATCATTGCGATAAGTTGACAACAAGGACGTTGATTTAATCAAGTAATTAGGTGTCGATGTCACGGTGATAACACGGCTTCGCATCAGGTCCAATAACAACATTCAGGACGGCATGCGTGCCGTATACAGGAAAACCGGGCTGGCGTGGGATTATAGGAAGGGGGGAAGGCTAATTGACATCCTGAACCGTGAGCAGTCTCCCGAGAACAATTCATTATGTTTGTCAGAGCCTCATAGACTCGTCAAGTGGTTGAATAAAGAAAGATAAATTGATACATCTTTCCGCATACAAAAGATATCGAGAAAGCTTATAAACACAAAACGACATCGTGTTATACAATTACAAAATATCTCTTTTAATCCTGTTGTTGCAGCTGTAATAGTTACCCTAACAAAAATCCTAACTTTAGAACAGCCCACCTGAGGTTAGGCACCATCGCAATGCATTCGATTGGCTCTACCTCCGAGTCGCAGCATCATCTCTGTAAAGCAAGATTTGTAGTGGCCGAAATGTAGAGGCTATTCACTGTTGAACACGCGCCATTTGGGCATGAAATTGCGTAGCGCACGTGACCCGTTTCAGCCTTTTGGCGAGAATGACCGGAAAGCCACATCTGCTAACAGGAATCGAGTACAAGTTTAGCGCTTGTCTGAGTAGCCACCGGCCGTAACTAACTGCAGGTGTATTCAATCCGACTGTCACATTTAATCTTGATTACTATGGCTGCGCAAAGATATACATTTCTATGAAATTCGAAAAAAGGTCTAACACCAGTTCTAAAGAGGATTTAAAAGGAAGGCCAGGCACGTCTTGTGGAAGTTGTCTCATTTTGTTGGCCCAGTCATAAACTGCTGTTCCCTTGTCGTATTCTTGTCTCTGGCTGTGAGGTATACTTTGAAGCAAGGGATGTGGTAGGCTGTATTGGTTGAGAGCCACTCGAGACCGCTCAAAAGAAGAACTCGAAACCGATCTTGGCGACTCAAAGACGCTTACCCCTTGAAATGATATCAGTGGGTAAATACCGTTCACAGAGAGCAACTCTCCTTTCTTCTCTCAATGTGCAGGCCACCAACACCCCACGATCCTGGGCAAGACCCGACGGCCCAGGACCGCCTTCACCAGCCAGCAACTCCTGGAGCTCGAACAACAATTCAAGAAAAACAAGTACCTGTCCCGACCCAAACGCTTCGAGGTGGCCACGTCCCTGATGCTCACCGAGACACAGGTAACACGACCCGCTCGTTGACGCGCCCTTGACGTCATTCTATTACGAAGGAGATTTCTTGCTTTTCTTTTACTGTCTTTGAATTTGCGATCTCTTGGCCAATTCTGATTAAAAGGGCTCCCGGGAGGTGCCCACTTGGAAACGTGATCTCTTTTGTTAACCGGCATTGTCGAGTTGGTCACTTAGGACGTGTTTTTCTGGTTTTCAGTGTGAAATGTCTGACGGGGGTTTAGGACGGGTAATTATGACGATAATCATTGCTTTTTTTTCAAAGGATGTTGTTTGGATTCTCAGCCAGGGCCTGACCAGGACCGTTAGAATTCTTTCCACTATAACCGGCTCCCTTTGTGTCTTTTGAAAGAGTTCATTTTCTTTTCTTGTTGCATCGATTTCTTCGAGTGATGGATCTTATGTTCGCAATGCAATTATTGTTGAAAAGAATTCCTGTGATTGTTTCAGGCAAGGAAAAGTACACGCCATACCACGAGCGCCCTCTTTTTTTGATTTGTGGAAGGGGCTACTGTAAAATGAATGAAAATGTCGATGTTCAGGTTATAAGATATAGACTGCATTGTCCACCACTCTTATAGCCAAAGAATCATGACGGCCGGCTGTCGTGAAAAGTCATTCACAGAACGGCTGTCATGATCAATATTCGGCATTTCACGACTTGCTTCTAATACTCGCAAGAACGATGGGAGTTTTTAAAAGCTGCTGAGTTTTTTTTTTGTATCACTATAACACAATCAGACTAGCGTTTTACACTGTTCATAGAGGACACGCATTCGAAGTTCGGATAATTTTTTCAAAAAGTTTAGAAATTGCAGGACTAAAGAGAAGGGAAAAGTTTGCCAGGGCCGATTTTTCTGAAGTATGTTAGTACGGATTTATTAGGTGCGGTAAATTTAAGTAGAATGTATTTCACCACAGGTGACATTCCATTTGCGTTCGATATTGTTTCTGTTGATACAGCCGGGTGAGTAGGTCCACCCATCAAGATACATGTAAACTTCGCTTTTCAGCGTCAAAAAGTGTGGCCCCATTGCACCGTAAAAATGAAACCTCACTTCCTAATTCTTGACCCCACCTTGGTTATACTTACAGGTCAAGATCTGGTTCCAGAACCGACGAATGAAGTGGAAACGCGGCAAGAAGGTGAAGGAGTCCCAGATCGCGGAGGGGGAGAAGGAAGCCGCGGCCAATCCCGACGAGGGACGGCCTGAGCACGGACCGGCCCCGCTGGAGAAAATCCACCCGGAAGAAGACCACGTTGGTAAGACAGAAGTCCGCAGCGACGGCTCCGTCGAGGGTATCGGGATCCATGACGACGACTACTACGACGACGACGATGGCGAGGAGGACGAAGATGACATGGAGGACGACATGATTGCGGAGGGATACCTCCACGACAGCTCGTCCAGTGAACGGGCGAACAACAACGCAGGGGACAATGACAACTGCAACGGTGGCAATCGGAATCGATATTCCTCCGCCACTGGCGAGCGGAGCCTTGACTGCCACCCCGTTGAACCAGTGCATTAACCGAACAGCAAACGCGGCTGCTGACCAGATCTTGACCAATTGTAATTAGTGCTGTGACAGTTGAGTGTATAGTGCTATATACATGTAGGCTATATTGCGCTTTTTGACTGGCCAGATATTTTCAGAGCCATTCCTGTTCAAAACTTAAATTCAGAGTAATTAGGACTTTCTATGTGGTTGTAAATAAATGTAAAAAAAGTTGTTAGGAGTCCTTTAATTTTGTTGGAAATCAAAGTGTACGTGCGGATGAACGTGTATAAAAAGACATACTCATAAAGAGAAGAGATAAAAAGCTGAATCTAAAAGACTCATATTATTTGTGATTCAGAATTCGGGTATATAACTTTTCTTTGTCACTGATTGAAGTGATGATAACTGATCAGACCACGCAGCTGACTTCAATACAACTAGTTTCTCTTATACATTTCCCGCCGTTTTCCCTGTATGATCAGATACACGCACTTCCGTGTGCGTATTTTAAAAATTGCTTTTGTCCAGTGACAGACAGGTTTTATGGACCAAAATGGATTTGTTGGAACTGTTCCAGATTATGTTCATTGCGAATTGCGTTAAGTGTTATTTGTAATTTTCTAACGAAGGCTCCATTCCTTTTTTTCCCCATGGGTTTATCGAAATGCAATGCGATGCTATGTCATAATGCTTCATTGAACATGGAAATAGCAAACGGTTGGAGAACAAGTGACCAAAAACTGATAAAAGATGCGCATTTGTATCTAACGAAATTTCCGGACCAAAAACATGTTTACGGGGATAATACAGTCAATGCAAAGGACTACATTTGCGGTACTTCATTACAATCGCATTATCTGCATACAAATACACAAAACGTGGCGTGGCCATCATACTCTCATCGGTCATCGACAAGGTTATATAGGTGGTAATGCATTACCAGTGTTTATGTATAGAGTAGATTTTGTCTCAGCAGGAATGTCCAACACCTTTGCCCTTTTATATTGTGGGTTGAGTATCAGATAACATAGTTATTATTGTTTGAGTTAAGGAGAGCGTTAAGCGTTTCTTTTTGTAGCTTCTTGAATAGTGCGAAAGTGGGGGACACTGGAAAGGGGGCCGTGTGTAAGCAGATCGAAACCAGCAAACTCTCCAAAGTGGCGTTTGGCGAACTGGGGGAAATTGGAAAAATCGGGCTGTGTCAAAGTAAGAGTGACGAGGCACCGACTTTGCAAGACAGAAGGGTGAACGTTTGACGCTCGCTTTAACGCTCTGCTATACAGCACCAAGCACTCTGCACAAACATACACGCTCTAAAAGGTAGGCCTAATACTTTTAATAAAGTACCGCGCGGTGTTCGTACGTCATTGCTTGTGCAGTGCAGAGGTGCTGCTGCTGTTCACTGGGGCCAAATTAATCTGAAATCAATAAATTATTTTAAAGCAATTTTTTTAAGTTCACGTTTGTAAATATCTTAGTGTTCACAGTGTAAATTGGCAAGAAACGCCTTATGAGGTAATGTGAATTCATGTATCTTATAATGTGAAAGTTTTTTGTTTAAAGAAAGAAAGGTTAATGAAAACACCTGCGGAATTATTCTTACAACTTTATAGTAATGACTCTAAGATCTTGCTTTCATCTTACTTTAAAAAGAAAAGCAAAGCTTGGTCGTTAGTAATACGAAAACAGCAAAGTGCAACCTGTGTTCAGACCGCAATCTTGGGGTCTCGGCATAAAAAGCAGGTATTAGCTTACTGACAAATTCCGAAGGACATGTTTTATGATGCTTCGATGAGGCACCTGTTTGGAATAAAGCAGATGCAGTTAAAACACATGTGGAGATATGTAAATCAAATATCCCAAATCCTAATATCTAAACAAATATTGAAAAACGAGCATGACAATGTCCTAATTGCCAAAAATGTATTAAACTTCACAGAGAGGCCGATATGGCTCATTGTGGTACTACGCAAAATGCTAACTAGTAAACAAGTTGACAACACACGAAAATTAACTACACAAACAACATTATGTTCTCTTGTTATTTTCTATCTTCCTATTTACAGTGTTAAGCTAAATGGTTACAAATAAACTGATATGCATAGTTCGGATACCGCAACTCAACACATCTCGTCATATCACTGAATGCCTGACGTGTGCTCCTGGTCCCAAAACAAACCCGATTGAAATGAATACACATGAAAATATGTGCCATGACCTTTTTCTGACAAATATTTGATGATAATTTGGTAACTTGAGTCATCTCACGCCTTCAAGATGACGCCGTAGTTACCTTAACTAGTTTGGGAGGAAGCAGTTTTGCTTCCACCCTCTTAGCGAGCCGTCGAAGCAGGAATTTAGCACAGATTTGCCACACTTCCTCCACTGGAGTTCGTGACCGTTATGGTGTCGCCTGGCACCGCCGCGGTCACACCGTCCTCCGCGGGCCATCAAACATCTCAAAGCGTAAAACCACATTTATTGGAAAGCTTTTTACACGGGATTATTACATTCCCGAATGGCAGAGGTAAAAAATACGCGCAGACGCGATAGCGTCACGGCTGCCGAAAATCATTCCGCTAATGGACATGGATTTATGACGGAGTTTGAGGTAAGAGGGATTGGAGCGGGGAAGAAAGAGGGCAAGGAAAAAAAACTCTCTTTTGCTTGGGAGCTATGGCATTTTGGGCTGGAAATGGTTTTGGTGTATGCGTGAAAAAGCATCGGGGGAACCACACCTCTGGCATGGACGATAATCTAGTTGGCGAGTTGGCTTCTCTCTACACTGTGTTTAACGATGTTCTAAGGATCATAACAACGACAAGCTAATGATTGCGATTTCTTTTCCTTCAGAATTTTGTTGTCAGGATAAACACACCCACACGACTTTCATGGGCAGTGCATTGATGTAAAACAAACTTCCACAAGAATAAAATCCTGCGTTTAGTTCAGCCGGTGGGCGCACTTGGTTTAAAAAAAGGAACAAAACGCACAAGTTGGGACATCATAATGAAACATTCTTGCTGCAAATTTGAAAAGAATTAACCCATTTCAACTCTAAGAAATTTCCCTGGGAATGTTTCGGGACGTCAAATTCTCTCGACTTTCTTGTTCCTCATAAGTATGAATTGGTCTTGAAACATGGACTCATATTTTCTATAAGTGAAGTTCATGTACAGTTTGAATAAAATCCAACACTTTGCAGATCCACCCAGACAGTATAAGGTGTAAAAAAAAAGTGGTGACTCTTTTTGCGTGAAGGTAGAAACTTTTCTTTAATTTCAAAGTACATGTTCAAACATTCCTCTCTCTTCAGATGCTATACTCTCTCACGGTGCATGCAACCACTATTGTGCATCCTCCATGAGGCGCCACTGTTCCCACTGTTCCCTTATCTTAACACAGTCAAGTCGTCCGTTTGATTATCCCGCGTACATTAAAAGTCGTCTTACCTTATTCTACTCAACACAACATGACAGCCCGGAATGGCTATTCGGAATAGTGCTGGACGGAACGATTTCCTGTATGGATTCCACCCGAGAAAACAAGCCGCAACCGGTGCTTAGATATTTTTGGTAACGAGAGAAAATTGTGCGTGAAGGTTTGAGGTGTCAAGGTTTGATCTATACGCTGATCTTCACAAAACATTCGCGCTCAATACTTATTTCCATCAACCCAGTCCGCTTATCACCTTCTGTTTTATCTTTTTCTGCGTTCGCTTAAATCCTCATCCTCTGCCGTCAATTTCAGATGATTTCGTCCCCATGAAACTTCTACTGGGGAGAGTCTCACATCGCAAGGCATCCTTTACCAAGCAGAAATTCTCAGGTTTTGAAATGTGCACCGAGAAAGGATACAACCATCGGCTTGGCAAACAAACTAATTTTGGCATTACAAGCTGGATCCCGCCAACTCCGCGCCAAGAATAGTCCAGCAAAAACACTCGCTTCCCTGTAACTCTTTGTAGCTTTATCACTTTCAAATCGTGAGATTTTTTTGCGCCACACTTCCCCCTTGAGCATCGCATTTAGACTTGAAGATTTTGTGAGGCAAAATAACCTCGCATTGACTGACTAGGCGTAGGCGTACGTGACTCTGTGATGCGGGTAGGCACAGGCCCAACCAAAACACGGACAAGTTGAGAATCAATGGGCAGAGTCGATAGGAATCACAGACTCAAGATGAGAATAAGGACAATAAGAACTATATTTTGTTTACTTTCGGTTTGGGGAAAATGAAGGAGTGGCTTTACTCAGAACTGAACTCTCGCGTGGAATTTCTTGATTGTATATTTTCTGAAGCGGTCCCCTACCCACGATTCCTGTGTTTTGGTTGGCGATTTATTGGGTTACACCACATGGAAATTAAGACTGAAAAAGAAGTGGCAAATCAGAAGTTTGAGTCAATACTACCATTGCAGTGTGATCTTTTTTTCAGGAGAAAGTCTTCTTAGACTATTGTGACCGAATTTTGTAGAAACTATAGACGAGTTAGCAATATTCTATCAAGTGAACGGAGTATGTGGTGTGTGTTACGTGATGTACAGTTCAGAACACAGCCGTTGAGCCCATTCGGTATTTAAAAAGGGCAATGCCATTCGAGAACCAAGCGCGTGTTCGAGTCGGCGTATAGCCGGGCTAAAGAACAGACCTCGCGCACTCGTATTGCTGTTCCCGAATGACCGCGGATTCGTTCGGGTTGCAGGCCAGTGAATAGGTCCAAAATGGCCTGCGCGGACCGAAAGACGATTTGTAGGCTGTCAAATTCTCTGCTATTAGAGCCTTTCGAAGCACGTAGACTGGTTGGCTTGTAGAAAAGAAGGATGGAATTTAGGAGTAGGAATACCATCTTGCATTTCTGAAAGTGTCAGACCAAACGGAGCCCCCAAGTTGCTTTATTTAGCAATGGAGTGTAGGAATCAATTTTCAAAATGGGGATGAGCCTCATGACTGTTTTATGGGGTGGTTTTCCCTGGAGAGTAATATCTTCAAAAGTCATCGGTGAAGCCACTGAAAATTGAAAGGAAAATGAACGATGACGAAGTGAGTTTTAATTTAATATGTGTCTTGAACACCTGAGAAACTTGTATTTTTCCTGATTTCTTGAAGTGGGGATATTTATCACTGTTGTCGATGGCAGCTTACTCCGTTGTTGGAATACCGAATCGGCTCATTAATAAAGTTTCACTATATCACTTAGTGTCTAGAAATTTGAGATCCGATAGGTAGATGGACAGCGTGCAGAGGTTTGACGAAAGCTCAGCCACCTGCAAACATAATCTATAGGAGGATTGATCAACCTGTAAAGGCAGCAGGGTGATTTCCATCTCTGTCACAGACATCTTGCATTGTTGTGATATCAGCGCCGTTCTTGGCAGCATATCGGTTATATTCTATCAAATTTGTTGTCAGTTTGAGGTCGAACTATTACCGTTCGGAGGCAGCCATGTCGTTGGTAGCTGTAATCAAGACACAGCTGTGCTGGAGCGTCATTAGATTTGCCTTAATGGGGCAGGTCTACAGTAACCGTGCACTGCAAGACCGCCCCCTCCAGCGTAACACAATATTTGTGGCGGGAGTCATCTCTATTCAATAAACAGGCATCCAAATGACCCCGCGCGTTAGCTTCCTTTTATCTCTCATTCACCGAACCCGAATTCAAAATGCCTGAGCTCATGTTGATTTAACGGAGATTTTCTGCAGCTTCAGCGGCGCACTTTCCCGCAGCGTCCGGCTCCTCAGTTTCATCTGATCGATGGAAGGGGGGGGGGCTTCGTTCAGTGGATATTTGTGGGGCAGAATGATTCAGCGTACCCCACATTTTACCGGCACTGATCAATTTACCGGGCTGGCAGGCCTATTGGATTGACGGGCTCTCGCTCCCGTCAGTTGAGGTGGAGTGAGGTGTAATTAGAATTTGAGGAAAATCAGGGGAAATTTCGGAAGAATTTGTGTCGATTGGGAATGATACGGAAGAGATGAAGCAGTCGACGGGAACTGTGTGATCAGTCTGGAAAACTGATTTAGAAAAGGACAAAAGCGAAGAGTATATCAAGGGTGTCCAGCCAGGACTTGACTGCTATGGGTTTTTTCATACATAAAGAACATACAAATTTGAGGGAAATTGAGCAATGTAACATTTTGTCTAGCTACAAATCATTTGTGTTAACACCTTTAAGCTTGAGGAAGAACCAGTTTGGCATTTGCGCGGTTAACATTGTCCCACAGTAGATTCTGCCTTAATTTTGCACGTAGCACAAAATGGCAGTCAGTCGACTGCAGGATTGGACCGCGTCAACGCATACTGTGCAATTACGGCTTGCCCATGCGATGTCTTTTTTCCCCATGCATATGAAAACCATACAAACTGACAACAGCAAAGGCGTTTGCATCTGTAAATACGACTATCACTGATCGACCATTCCTCACTGAGCAGTTTGCTTAACCACGATATCGCTTAAGCTCGCACGTGGGTGTGACCCGAGGAGTGCAATTGGTACCGTGCTAGGAAATTCGCCCCCTGCCACGGCCCTTCTAGGACACTGGGATAGGCTGGTGATCCCCGTCACAAAATTATGTAGTACACCCATTACAAAGGACCGTGGGTTGCTTGCTACCTTAATGGATGAGCGCTAATTCAGCACGCCGTATTCACGAGCATTATGTTCAAACAAATCTTATCCAATGAGGGCTCGAAGAAATTGCGCCATGCATCTTATGGACTCTAGCTCGTCCCACATTCGAGGTGAAAAATATGTACACATCAGCCGCTTGAGGGCTCTGCTCTGAACAGCAAGTAATGTTCCTTTATCGGCAAGCCTTTGTTTGGACAGAGAATTTGCCTTGATTGGAAATGGAATCATCCATAAATTAATGACATTCGTGTGACTGCCTATAGAGAATAAAACTGAGACGTACAGGGTTTTCTGTGTGTGTTTGTAACTGTTGGTAAATAAAGGGGACGGCATGTGATTTGCGGCAGACCTCTTCTTTTTCTGTTGAATTCGGTACCATCAACCAACATCAAAGCGGAAAATAGAAGTCCTACGATGTCCCCTTCAGCAAAGGAGAAACAACGAACAAAATGTGTCAGAAAATGGACAAATTACCGTAATGTTGCTGAACGAAATAACGCTTGAAAAATGCAGGAATGGCTTGCATACCAACTATGCCTAACACGGGGCGCATATTTGTGTAAAGGTAAGGTATTGATATTGATTTCCACTTGCAAACCTCTTACGTTAATTACATCTGAAATGTCATTAACCTGCCGCCTAACGAATGTCTAACGCCCGTATCGATAATCGCTAGGCCATTACACAACATACAGCCCCGCCGGAGCACCAATTAGGCTTTTTTATTTTACAGGTCGCGCATTTACAAAGCGATAATTAACGAAGTAATAATATGGCACAGGGATATGTTTGGACAACTGAGGTTCGATCTGGAACTGCGTCGGGCTCGCCATTATTCAAATTTGATCTGCGAGCGAGCTGAAGACTTTGGTACATATTGAACCATGTGCAGAGCACATTGAGTGGATACGGCTCCAGTGTTGATTGATTTTTTTCTCAAGAGAGAAACATAACATTGGGTGTGAAAAGGGTCGACACATTTCTTCCGTCATCTGGTAGATTATACTTCTGGTAACTTAATGTTCAGCTGTGCGAGTTCCGCTGCGTGCTTCTTATGCGAGATCAATTTTCATAGCCTCTACGAGGATGTTGCATCTTGTGAAAAAAAAATATATTCATATCTTTCCGCACCAATGGAAGAAGTGCATAATTTCTCGTCCAGTGCGCTGAGGGGCTGGTCGACGGTGCGAGCCAAAAGCCGAAGCACAGGGCGACAAATCGCTAGGGAAACATAATAAAAGCTGACATGTATTATAGATGAGGGTTTGCCTTCGGAAATCCCGGGCGTAGAAAAGACCGTTTACCCTAATTGATTAGAAAAATCTGGGACCACAACTGCCACTATCGGATTGAAATCTGCTCGGCTCTTAATCAAACCGAAGGATAAATGGGAAGGGTTTGGGGCCTTTTGAAGGGTGGGGGTCGGGTGATTGCTCTCATTTTACGCGCCGTTGGACCATTGGATGCGCAGGATCAGTGCTCTGTCCATTAATTTCACAAATGCACGCAATGGTAATTGGAGGTTTTTAGACGCACTAATAGATCGAGGGGCGGAGCCACGCCCACTCCAAAACAAAGAGGCAGGGTTTGTGCTCCTTCCCATAAAAAATTGTTGGTTTTTTATATTAGTTTATGTTTCTTTTTTCCTAAAGTATGAAGAAAAAAGCTCCAAAATTGAGTCTTACACTCGAGAAATTCTATAAATAAATACAGTCCCCCCATGTTGATCCCCCTTTCCCAAATAAAATGTGCTTCTGGATCGTCCAGCACCTGCCACCCAGGCAGAGAAGTCGGAACAGTGTGGCAGAAGGCTAACACATGGACTTTTCAAGATGACAAGAGAAAAGCAAAAGTACAGACTCCACATTGGCATGGAAGCTCGGTACAGCGTTGTATATGCCGGGACCCCCTCTATCTATGTGCCATTTAGAATGCACGCCACGAGTAAGCAGAGTTGTAATGACTCGAGTCAATGACTCGACTCGAGTCTGACTCGAGTCACAATGTTTTGGCGATTCGGATCGACTCAATTCTCGACGTAAATGACTCGACTTGACTCGAGTCTCTGCGACCAAATAACTCGACTCGAATCTTTCATGGAGATTCGACTCGAGTACAAGCTTATAAGACTCGAGTCTCAAAAAAATTAATAGCAAGCTTTTAGTTGGATAGGTACCTGTCACTGTAATTCATTTTAAGTATGTCTAATGAAAATGGAAACACCAAAATATGACTTACATGTAGTTGTGTTTTATTGTATTTTGTTCAAAAATTTGTGGCTCGAATTAACTCCAGCTCGGTACTTGACTCGACTCGAAAGTGACTCGATTCGACTCGACTTCTTTACCTAATGACTCGACTCGAGTCAAAATGTTAAAATGACTCGATTCGACTCGAGCCACCAAATTTAGTGACTCAATACATTACTGAGAGCAAGGGCAGTCGATTGTGACGTTTGAGGGAAACCCGTAAACGAAGTGCTTCCTGTCGTTTGAATGTGCTGAATCGGCTTGTTTTGTGATTTTTTTGGTGATGTCTCTGTTTAAAATCGCTGAAAAGTACAGCTTTAAGGAAAAATAAAATTTGCATTAAGTGTGGCGATGTAAGAAAGGAGCTATACCAATATGGAGTAAACGAGTCCACTGCATGCCTCCTCCAAGTTGGGAGATGTTGCGAAGTATACTATAGTCAGCAAGAGAACAACATTATGCCTGCTTTACTTTGACGCATCCAGTCTCGACGATTTCTTCATTCACTCTTTATTCAGGTCTATGGGGCAGAAGGCGGGCACGGACGTTTATTATACGCCAGGCTCAATCGGTCTTCATGCCTCGCCGAGTCCCCCATCTGAGAGGAATGTCAGGGAACAGGTAACACGTGTAGGGCGGTAATTCGATTTGGGTGCAGCTCGATGGCCGTATCCATGAACAAAATGGCTGCGAGCAGGGCGACCGGCTGGCGTATTTGTAATGATTATATGCCCAGTTGTGTTTTCACAGTAATCAGCGGGTGCCGTTTCTTCCTCCAAACATGAGCCCACAGATTCCATCCCTGAGTTTGTCTGTCCCTTTCCCCCCTCCCTCCAGCTTGTGCCGGTCTTTTAATAATGACGCCATCTGAAACGACAAATTACAGCCTATAGTGAGAGTCGTTTTGGGCGGGCTTCCCATACCCGTTGTGCGCTGCCTTCCCCCTCGTTGTTGAAGTACCTGCGCAGCTGTCCAAGCCCATACGTCGGTAATACTGTCTCCCCCTCTCACCAATGTGATTTACCTTTTTGCTTGTAGCTACGGTACGAGAAACACTGAACCAGTCACCGCTTTATTGCTAGAAAAGATGCGAAAAATGAGACCCAAAATTCACTCCAGGAAATATTGACTAACTTGATCACTGTGCTGGATCTATCGTGCTGAAGGTGCATTTCCAAAGTCTGTCATCATCTGATCTGTGTTCTTTATTCAGCCACGTGCTTGGATGCATGTTTGCTCCTTTTAAGTTAATTTGTGGTTTGTTTCTAGTGCAATTTTGTGGGCATTATTATTCTTTTAATTTCCAAAAAGCCTTAAGATGACTGTTTCAATTTGTTTTAATGAAAATAACACACTTATGAGTTGTAAAAATGTGCGCAATCAGCGCAAAAGTGAAGAAAAGTTGATTGCAAGTTTGCTTAGCCGAAGTGTGACGCGATTGGCTGAAAGTGCATGAGTATTCGAAAGGCGACTTGCGTATATATCATTCGTTGATGCGTCTGTCGCGCTGTATTACCAGCTCATTGGTGAGGCGAGCGCTAACGTCATTGAACCCCTGGCATCTGGCTACCATGGCAACGTGATATTGAGCCCCCGCTTGATGTCGTCAGCTTAGTATCGTGTCAATGAAAGACTAGGTAACAGACACATTTCTCTTTCTGTTCAGAAAATCTTAACAGGTGCGACGTCTGAAAGGGACACAATGCGACAGAAGAAATCGCAAGGTAATGTAGCACTTAAAGAGTCGTCGGGAACATGGGCATGCAAGCCACCAATCGAGCAAGAGTGATTGGGATATCGCCACAAGTTTGATCACACTTTCCGCGGCTCGAGGAAAGGGAGGGACCCACCCTTTCAACTGATATTGGAAAGTGGTCGGTAAAATGTTATTAGCCGGGGCACTTACGACGGATGAGCGAGTCCGCCAGAGGTAGCTGACCGTGCCTTACCCCCCTCGCCGAAAGTGAACTCCAGGTAACAAGACAGACTGAACAGTTCGCTGACTCCCCCAAATCGAATTACCCCGATTTCAGGAGTTCTGGGTCGCCGTTGAGCATGATGGACTATTAAACCCTCATTGGTCATGTTGGCTCATTGCAGCCGAGCGAGGACCGGCTCATGAGGAGTTGCAGCACCCCAAAGCTAAGTCAAGACTGCAAGCCCTTTCCCTCCTCAGCCCGCCCGGTAAACATTTCACCGGGATATGAAAAAGTCCCACAGCTCGGAGCGTTGAGGGAGAGCGGTGGCCTGTGTTGCTCGATTATTGGATTATCCCCTCACCCCTTTCAAACGACACCGAGTAGTAAGAGAGCCGGCGTTAATTAACCAAATTGATTAATCCGGGCGTATCTGTAACACAGTGATTACGGGTGCCTTATCACCGGCAGAGTGGCTGGTAACATCCTCTCTCGGTCCATCAAGAGTGCCATGGCCGGCCGGGCTCAGGCGCACCACTCTGCCGGCAATTTTCTTCCCTCCTTTTCTCCTCTGCCCGGCCAATAGCTCGGAGCCAAATGCGCAATCGAGTAAGACGGGTAATTCGCCGGCCGGTTATCCACTCGCTAGCCCCCTGGCTGCCCGGTGCTTGGCTTCCAGACTCCGTTGACGCTGTGGAAAAATGTCACAGCCGACTACCGTCGCTTTTCCACCGCCAAAATGTAATGAATAATTACGCCTCAAAAGGGCGCAGGGTATTTCTCCATGTACGCTCATCATTTAAATCAAATTCGGAATATTACTCTGAGGAGTGCAGATATGTAAGCTAAGGCGTTCAACTCGTGCAAAACCACAGCAGTAAAAACCAACTGTTTCTACTTCAAGTTACCTTTTCGGTGTTAATTTTTTTGTAAGAAATTTCATTTCCACACATTGAATTTTGATGACGGCATTCTAGTGACTGCGTCACATTTCGTATCAAAAAAGAATTTATTTTAAGGAACGATACCGGACGAAATCCCGCCACATGCAACTTAAAGAGCTAACATTGCCACACCTACTGAGGCCGCTGCAGATTACGGTGTTGAAAAAACTAAATGGCACGGTCCGAGCAGTAAAAGTCAGTACATGTGTGAGGCCTACCATGATAATACTTCCATGAAATTTTGCAAAATATGATAAAATCCTCGAACAAATTGTGCTCTGCAAAAACACCCTCCGAATCTTTGTCCCGAATCTGCACAAAAGCACTGTCTGAGCACGAGGGTCGACTCGTCCATTATAGAATCTCTTGCTCACAGAACGCATTCTGTAGTATCACTTTTCGCCACAATTTTCCTGTCGAGGGACACCTACTCTCTTCTTTGGAGATTTCGGGAAAAAAGGGAAAAACCACGGCGAAGCAGCAAATAATGGGACTGTTAGCCTCGTGTCTCAGCTTGAAAGCCACGTGGGCGTCAAAAACATCCTGTCATTACGTGTGTTTTCACTGACAATCGACGCCGCTGAATTCCCAGAAGCCGGGCACAGAGAAAACTCTATTTTGTGTGTGTTTTCTCTGCGGTCTTTGCCGTCATTATCCCCTCAGTTTGACGAAGGGGGAGTGGGTGTGGGCAAACTATTCCATTCAGGGAGGAAATTGGAATCGGTTACAGTTTAGGCCTGGTGACAATTTAATAAGGGGATTGGGGAAGCGCTCTAAGACTTTCAATCGAGGAAGTTCTTGGCAGTTTCTTTCTAGCATAACCAGCGCCTTTCCTCGCTTGTTTGACATATTAGATTACTGTAGCTACAAAACATCGAAATCAGCAGAAAGTGGCAATATGTATCTTGTACAAAACATATCTTATGAAAACTTCCCAGTCCGAGAGGTTCTGATTTAGGGTACCGTACGTCGGATTCTAAGTTCCCACTATAAGTTTAAGCCACTCCCGCTCAGTATTCAGTACCATCGGACCAAAACAAACCTAGTTTCAAATTTAACACTCGTGAGTGAAAAAAAGGTGTTCTTAAAATGCATTACGAGTCTTAGAATCGAAGAACAAATGAGGTTTCCCAGAGGAGCTGACGACTGTATTCACCCAAGGATGAAATGCACATAAACTGGACAGCAACAAAACGCTTGGGCGTTAAGTGCACTCCGTCACCGGCCTTAATTCGATGCAAATTGGCCTAACACCCGTGTTTGTCGTTCCAATTTCTCTTTCATTTAATCCCTATCCAACTCTTCATGGCAGAGCGGAAAGGCCACTCATGTCTGATATGGGGGGGGGTTGGCCGGCCGCATTGCATCGTTTCCATCCAGTGAGGTCCACCGCCCCTGCATGGCAAGTTATAGGCGCTGCTCGGTCTCAGCCCGGTATCGAGTCGAGCACGGCTCGAGAGCGCAAATTGGCTTTTTATCAAAGCTAGAGTGTTACTGTCACAAACACTAGCATCGAGTCCATCTCCTGTCCTGAACAAAACCCTTGTTTGTGCCGTCCCATTAGGTTTCCGCGCAGGATGGATGAAGCGTTTTCATTCTCCTCCTGCTCGTCATCTTCCCCCTCCTCGAGTTCGGCTGAGTGCTGCAAAGCCTCTGAGCCACATGGACACCGTTTCCAAGTTCATGCGTGCACAGCTTACTGGAACAGTATTTACGCTGCTCGTATTGCCAATTAGCAGCTGTAATTCGCGCTGTTTAGAGCCCATTTACCGGTGTACTTCAGGCGGGAAAGTTGTCTGGAGTGCGTCTGATCCTGAGCTAGGTCTGTTACTCTACCCACCGCCAGCTGTCTAGAAAATGTATAACGCGACACATTTTCGTTAAAAACAATTACAAAAATGGGGGGGGGGGAGTTTCGAATACAT